>NC_091026.1:13668750-13973854 GCF_041296385.1 Aphelocoma coerulescens | reverse complement strand
ACAAAACCAGGGACCAACTCCTCTCTTAAGGACACAATGTGTCAAATTAAAGGTCCTATTCAAATCACAGCTTCCTGCCAGTTCTGATCTCCTCCTCCATCTTTCATGCCATAATCTTTTTAAAATGACCAAAACCCACCGGTTTTGAAAATGCTGAATTTTCCACCTGCCAGCAAGGCCGGTGGTGGCACAGCAGGGACAGCAACAGCCCTGCAGTGAAGCGCTTCTCAATAACAAGAGACAAAGGTACAATAATTCCTCCCAGGAACTCAGAGGGCAGCCACTGATCTTTACAGTCTTTATCACAAAAATGATTTTTTGGTAATGTTGTTAGATATAAATAGGTCTTTTTCAACATGAGCTTCTCCCTTGCTAGAGACAGCACATACATGTGGTGCAGTTAGGGAAGTAATATTGTCCTGTTGAATGTCTTCTGTCCTTCACAGCAGATAGCATCAAAAATAAATTTTCCAGTCCATTTTAATTCATCCAACACACATGCAGTTCAGGAATCTGGTGAGTATACTCAAGAGGAACAGACCTAAATCTCTTGCCATACTTATCTGCAGGTTACTTACTTGCATGGGCATTATTTCAGCCATGCACACACTACTTCTGGGTCCTGGGATGTGTATCACAATCCCACAAATAGTTCCCCACAATGTGAAGAGATGTGGACCAGCAGGAAACATTAACAGAAAAAAGCAGCATCATGTTTAACCCAGCAATAATTTGGCATTATTAGAGCCTGGGCACAATCTCAATCTACAAAATCAAAATCTCAGTTGTGCCCAGCTCCTGCTCCTCCCCTCTCCATGAGGTCAGCAGAGCCAGCATCAGGGAAGCTCTAAACTCGAAATAACTCTTGCACAAAACTCCCTGCAATTGTGAGCACTGCAAACTCTTGAACCTGTTCAGTATGAGGCCCCATTTTAATCTTCTGAGCATCCTTTCTTTTTAAAGCATAAGCAGATTAAGCTCACTAGGAATCTTTCTTCAGCAATCACCACAGACGCATTAAAATACAGCAAATGAAGAAGGTCCGATAAGGCTGTAATGAATGCATTATCTCAAATCCCAGATTGCTATAACTTTAGAGAAGAAATGAACCTAAGAACAGACTTTAAATACTGTTTCAAGGATAAAGTATTGATGTATTGATCTTATGAGTGCCATTATCTGATGGCTATCTCTGGGTGTCAGGTGAATCCATTCACTGCTAGAAAGACACACCAGGTTGTCAAGGCCTGACAATTATCATTACTAATTATTTCTCTCCTACTACCTCTTTTCAGTTCCAGCTTCTGACTTGGTAGTGTTACCAGAATGTTTTCCACTGCTACCTTACTTAAGTATGATAGGAAAACATCTGAACTAACTCTTCTAATAGTGCAGCAATATTATGTCAGGGATCATGCATAGCAAGCGTTAAGCAAACCAAAATGGTTTGCTAGGAAGCTTTCTTTGAAACAAGAGCATGCTCTACAGAAAATATTAATTTCCTCTGACATGGTCTCATGTTCAAACTCCTCAGAGTTGAGAGCTGCATCTGAGCTTTCATATGGTTCATGCATATTTCATATTTATTTTCTTTAAAATGGACACAGCCATTTGAGCTGCAAGAATCCAGAAACGGATCTTTTCAGTTTCTTGAAATACCACCTTGTAATGCTGTAATCCTGCACCCTGGAAATACAGCAATTCCCTTCCAGGGAACACACAGCTCAATACACATTCACAATGCTACAAAAGGAATAGAACAGGAACATTTTAGCAGAAGCAACATAAGGGATATGAATTTTCAGACTTGACCAACTTGGGTCTTGGTCTTGCTATTGCTAAACTGTCTGATAAATCACCATATGGTTCAGTGGGAGGGCTACCAGGCTTTCAGAAATGGTATTCCAGCAACAACAGCCTGTAGCTTCCAGCCTCACTGAGTAAAGAGCTCATGGCTTTAACATTAGTGACTGATATGTTTGAAGGTCTCTACTTCAGGTATTTGCATTTTTCCTAGTTAAACAGGGAACAAGGGGAATATTAGATGAGGTTGAAGAGAAAGACCTGACTACGGATTTCAGGATGGGCGACTCAATTTATGTTCAGGAAATACTGGGTTTTACTTTTACTCACTTGAAATTTCATCTTTTGAACGTAGCTCATTAAGTGAGTGCTCACATTCCTGCCTCCCAAACAGAACAAGAGCTCTCAAGCAAAGAATTTCAAATGAATCTTTTTCAAAATTGCCCTCTAATTGCCTATCTCCTATTTTGAACTGGATGTAATGACAATTCTTAAGACATATTATTGTCCTGTCTAGAACATGCCACCTCAAGACCAAATGTGTCACTCAACTCTCAGCAAGCCACCCTCTCCCTCAAGAGCACTAACCTTCCCTAGGATTATAGAGACCACAGAGAAAGGAGCACAGAATTCCCCCCTCAACCAAAGTTGATGAGAAATTAAGAAAAAGAGGCTTTCCTCTTCTTTTCAAATGAATTTTGTAATTTTGACTACTCATCTGAGGGTAGTTTTGCATTTTAAAAAGTTAAACCTGCTACTCTTTGAAAACCCCTTGAGCACTGCATGCAGGTATTGAGTATTGAATTTGTTATCTTATTTGTAGGCATTACCACCCTGAAAGAATGGAAGGGCTTTATGTAGGTATAAAAATCAACTAAAATCACCCTTACAGCAATCTGGTTAAGGTACAGAGCAAACAAAAGCACCATTGCAGTTCTGAACTTCAAAACACAGAATGTAGTAAAAACATATATAAGGGCAAAAGTGACAAAATTGAAGAAATTTCATCCATTTATGGCATGATCAAATCCCTAAGATCTCTCTCTATCATAACAAATGTGTGATAGATGTTGTACTAATGCATGCTTTAAATTCTCAAGTAAGTTTGCTTCTCCACCCTACATTTCGTGTCCAAGAGCGTGTAAAAAGTCAAATTTGCCCCCAGTCCCAGAGAAGAATGATTCATCCCTAATTTATTAGGGAAACACTCTCAATCCTCCTTTCCTGGACACAGTCACCTCTGGAGAAACTAATGCTCTTTTGGCAGACCAGGTGCCATTTTCTGTGCTTGAATAAACCATTAAAAAACTGTTAGCCCATTGTAGGGGGAAAAGCTCTTTCCCACCTGGTAACAGTATTTCTAGCTCTGGTGGGAAGCCTAAATTTGTATTTCTTACACATGTGTAGATCAGAGCTATGTTTTATAAAAAAACTCTACTGAATGGTCAATGGCCAACAATAGCCAAGTGTCTTTGTGGGATATGCTAAAAAAGGCAGTGAACACTGAAGGCAGCTGCAGGCATTTCCTGGAAATACCAGCCCACTTTGCCTCCTCTCTGAAGCCAGAGGATAAAGGAAAGCCCCTTCTATGGACAGCCAGCCTAGATGGGACAGTGATAGAAAAGGGCACTATTGGCCTTTTGTGGAATGTGCTGAAAAGCCCAACTATTTAGGGAATAAAGAATTTTTCTTATTAAGCCATGTAGAGAAACAGGAAGCAAGAGGACACATATTCAGGGATACAACTATTTTTGCCAAATTGTTTTTTCTTTACAGAAAGACAGGAGTCTCAAAGCATAAGCAAACACACACATTTTTTTCTTGTTTCCAACAACTTGATTTCTATTTCATTTCTACCAGACAGTAAACTCTAGCTGTGTTTTAGATCCTTTTTCAACTTTAGTTAACCTTCCCATCTTGTCTGGAAATACAATGCCTTTGAACTGGGGAAATAACAAGGACTGTGCTCATATTGCTGCCTGATCTCTAACACCATGTAATACTTTATCATAGAAAAAACTATAGCAATTAATCCCTGCAAACCCTGCAGTTACAGCAGCAGCACTGCTGTATCCCAGAGCAGGAATTCCTCTGGGGCAAGTGCTGCACAAACCCAGCAAAGAGATAGTCTTTGTCCCAAAGAGCTTTTAGATTCAATATAAGAAACTGCAAAGGGATTCAGGTAGAAGGGTAAGAAGGTAAATATGTTACTACTGATCAGCATAGTCCACAGTGAATATATTTCACAGCCTTGTTCCCCCTTAGAATTAAAAAGTCTTCTGGTGACCTGCATTGGAAAATCAGTTCTAATGAAAACCTTTTTTGGATACACAAATAACCAGACAAGAAGATGCGTCTTCCTTTCTGGTTTACACAAGCTTTTGATCATCATCCCTTACAATGCAGTTCTTTAACATGTGATAAAAAAAAAAAAAGTGTCTGAATAAATGTATTGAATTTTCTCACAGCAAAAAACACGTCTGACATAGCATATTCTCTTGGCACAAAATTATAGCAACCATTTAGAATTCTTCAGGGAAAAAAAAACCAAACAAAATCCAAAATAAGTAAAATACAATCAGTAAAGTACCAGTATAATAGATAATTTTGATAATTTTCCTGCTTGCTGCCTTAAATCATGATTAACCTTAGTGAAATCTATTCTGATTGTTTGAATCCCAGTGAAATGCCTTCCATGGGAAATACTGACTGACAGCTACTCACCAGCCCATTAACCACATTAAGGTTTTGATCTTTTTGTGTGCCAAGGAAACATTATTGCTTCGTAACATATTTGTGCAACATTTCTTTTATCCCTCGTGCACCTAAATATTATCTCTGTTTGTTACTTCCAGAGGGTCTATTGGGATAATCATGAAGGATCACACATCTCCAGCAGAAGACATCCCAAAGACTGCTGGATTTGCCCAACAGAAAGGGGCTGTGCTGAGCACTTATCAAGCTTCACATGTTTCTAACCAACATGCCAGGACCCTCGTGTGGAGCCAGCCTGGCACAGCATGGGGTGTGCACCCGTACTAGTGCTTAGAGCCCACAGCCCAGACACACTTGAGGGACCTGCAGCTCCCCTCCCTGCAAGCCTCATGTGCTTCATGGCTGTGCACTGGAACCTGAAAAAATTGCCTTCGGGCATTAAGTCCCCAAACTTCAAAACCTATGAGCAATTCTTGAAAACTTGATCCCTGTTTAAGACTGAAATGGCCATTTCTACTGAGAGCAATCAAACAGCCCTTTAATAGTTGCAGGAACAAGTTTCTTTTGCAGCATTGCTGAAGCCCCCTTTTCTAGCCACACTAAGTGATGCAGTGCTTCTGTCCAAGATGTGTTTGATGCTGAGGTTCAGCTGACTCCTCACCTCATCTCTAACCCAGGTTAGAAAGCCTCAGTGGATAGCTTCCCTACCTGCACTCACCTCTCACCATCACTGCTGGGGAAAGGAAGCTGACATGAATGTGTTAGAGAACAGTTCACGCTAAACATCCTTTCAAGTCCATCAAAGTCCTGGCCTGTTCCTTACAGCCAGGACCAAATGAAGTCACCTCCTCATAAAGAACCACCTTCCCCTTGCAGGAGACTGCTAGACACTCTCACATGGCAGCTACCTAACATGTTGAAGCAGCAGAAATAGCTATCACCTGTTGTCCTCTTCCTTCTCCTGCTATAATCAAGTAACTTTTCCAGGAGAACAGAATTTAGTAAGCTCCCCTACATATTTCCCCCCCTTTTTTATTACACTGAGTGCCCAGAGCAAATGCCAGTAAATCCAGTTGCTGAAGTACCCAGGGAGCTCAGCATGCAGAGCTCACCTTTACAGCTGCGAGAGACAGTCCCGTTTTTCCAACTCAGACAATCCTACATTTCAAGTAACAATCCTATTGAATCTGCTACCTTTTATTAAAGTAGCTCTTACAACTCTGTCAAATTCTCCAACCTTTGTATTGATTTTTTCTCCTATTCAAAATAACTCTCCTTTACAACGAGCTGGCTGTCAGCCTCTTATCTCTTATTTTCACCCCATCTGATCCTCCTTCTCCTTTGTCAGTCTTTCCAGATTCCAATTCATCATGTAGAAAATCAGGGACTTACATTAAGAAGAATGTACAACTCTTAGCTCATCATTAACATACTGTAATTGCAGTGTAGTGCTACTGCCTCTGACCTTTTCTACAAGTCAGTCAAAATCCTTTGGGGAAAGCAGGACATTCCCAGCCACCATGAAAAGAGTTATCTCTGATTCATGCTACTGGAGAGTTATTTCAAAATAAAACTCTGGAAGCATTGTGACATTTGTAATTCACTCTAGAAATACTGAGGCCTGGTAGACGGCAGGAAGATGCAGCCATAAGACCAAACTGCTCTTCCATTCCTAAATTTTGCCTGAGTCTCTACACGTACAGTCCCAGGATACACTAACCACTCCACTGAACATATTTAATTTCAGACCATCCTCTCCTGTTTCTTCTTAATTATCATGGGACATTCACAGAAAAGATCAGCCAGATGGAGACTAAATATTTCACTACTACAAGATGGAGCATTCTGCACTAAAATGGAACCTTGATTACAATAAAGTCATTAATTAAAGTCTCAACTGATTCTCCTGTCAGTATATGGGAGACACTAAAGACGACTGAGAGGAGGCAGTGTACCAGCTACACTAAGGAAAATAAAACAGTAAACCAGACAGTGATAAGATGGTGTTTAATTTTAACTACTCACAGTGAAACAAGATGGAAACTCAGCCATGTGTTCAATATATCCATCCATTTTATGCTTTTAAAATTATGATACACTGCTTTCCTGACAATGAGAAACTTGAACAAGATTTAAAAGCAATGAAGAGCAAAAAGGAGTAAAGCCTAGAGACTCCTGGAATGAAATCTTACTTTACTGGAGATAAGATGGAGATGTAGATTGGGCTTTTTAGATAAGACAGAAATGCAAATGTGGCTTTTTAGCATATTGTATGTTTATTTTATGGCTGTCTGGACTCTTGAAGACTGTGGGGAAAGGAGAGAGAGAAGACTGTAAGAAAACAAAAAAACCACCCATGCTAAGTGTAATTTTTAAGAAAAAGAAATTAAATGTGAAAATCTCCAAGCCTTTTCCTTGTCTGCATGATTAAGTCAGGGCTGCTGTAAGAAATGCAGATGGAATATGCCAAGCATGCTAAATTCCCTGGGCACTCTGCAGCACAGACAGTAGGAGTACGAAGCCAAATCCTCACTCAGAGTTTCACCAGCACATCTCCCATCAAAATCACTGGGAGCTCCAAGTATCCCTTTAAAAGTGTGGATTTGGTCCTTGGAGAGAATATTACACTAAAATTATTTCAGACAGTCATAGTCTCTCACTGTGATATATTCCCAATGGTCCTCTTTAGGTCCCTCTATCATTTTTTGACTTCTACTTTGCTACATCCTACCAGATGGAGGTATGGAAATTTGAAGAGCAACGAGTAAACAAAACAGAAGGAAATAAACCCAACACTGGCTCCCTGTTTCACAATTAATCTTTACTTGTGCTTGAAATCAGCATGAGAGATCTTTGCAAAATTACAATTCCCAGATATGCTGGATGCCAGAAATAATGAACCCAGCTGAAATACAGGGTGTTAGTTCTCTCCTGTATACCAAGAGAACATGCTGTGATATGTTCATCATTTAATGCCATAAAGTGTGTGCAAATCTAAATAGACTCCCAACTGCACGAAGATTAAAACTACAAAACAGAAATGGTCCCATTTCTTAACATTATGAAGTAAATACTCCCTGCCATTCACAAGCGGACAGAAGGCTGGATGTATACTGTAGGTGATTCCAGGTGTGATAGAAAGCCTTAATATTCAGGATAAAACAAAAAAAAACCCTAGTAAACTGAGAAACTAGTCTCAGTTTATTCCCTGTAGTAAAGATTTTTGTGCACTGAATCCCACTCATTTCTTCTACATTTATGACACTGATTTTCATCTGCCTGTGATAAACCCTCAGAATTTAAGTAATATAATGACAGGTAGGACAGCACACAGTGATAAACTTTGGCAGGGCTATCTGAGCATTCAAATTAGAGCAACTAATTGTAGATCTAGACCACATAGATGTCAGTATGCAGATTCAAAAAGAAAAGGAAGAAAATCAAAGAAGTAGCAAGAACAAAGACACCATTAGAACCTGGAAAGTCTTCTAAGAAACACACTTAAAGAGCAGTAAGAGTTGTTAATGCAAATGATTGTTTTGTAATAATTAATAAAGTGAACACATAAACATAATGTAAAAGCTTGTTAATTGACATAAGAGCATATCAGCTCTTCATTTTCTGCTGGGATGGTTTGTTGTGAGGTTTTGTCAGTTTGGTGTTTCTTTTTTGTTTTGGTTTGTTTTTTTTAATGGAAAAGAACTTGAGATTTCCAAAAACATGCATGTTGGTACTTGTGGGTATGAAATCACATTGCTCTTTCAGATGCAATTTAGCCTAAACAGTGCAAGTTTGTTCATGTAAGAGTAAAAGGATGAAGTCTCCATGGCATACTGCAGTATGGTCCTTGGAATAAGATTCTCATTTACTAAATAAATTACTTTATAGTACTGTATAATAGTGTTCACATTATAACTGACAATTAGCACCATTAAAGGGAATGCTCATAAACAGCCAAAGCTCACATCAAATTAACACAGCCATGATTAAAATCACTCTTCTGATTTCTGCTCTTCACAGAAATAAGCAGCATTTTGCATAAAAATTACTACAAGGCAGCTAAGAAAAAATTAAAATAATAACCTCACTGTTATTCTGGAATGGTGGTACCTCACTCCAGCAGCACACAGAGCACTGCCATGTCAGCTCCTCACTTGCTATGAAATATTAAGCATTGGGTTTCCTTCGGAGCAGCCAGCTAGCACACTGAGCCCTGCCTGCTGCTGGGAACCAGTTTCGGTGGCACAGGAGATTAAAGTGCTTCAATTAATCCTCTTGGCTCTAATGAGGGGAACTCGGGTTCTCTCCTGGCCTGAGGGAAGCTCATCTTCTTTATTTTAATTTTGTCACTTTTCCATTTAAGTGGTTTCTAGTGTTTGCATGTCCACTTAAATTGCTGCAGCTTCAGAAAGAAAAAGAAAAACCTGAGGAATTACAGTGGAGAAGAATAATAACAAAATACAAAGGAGTCAGCAACTCATTAAAATTTAGAAAATGCAACATTAAAAACTTTTCTTAACTTAAAAAAAAAAAAGAAAAAAGAGAGCCTTTTTCTAAACTGGCACAGAGCCCATGTCCTCATTAGGATTCACACTCCACTCACACAGCACTACACTAATGGTATCACTTTAATCTTCAGCATCACAGCACTACTTCCTGGCCTCACTCAGATATTGCTTGTAAAGTGGCAAGAAAGAGGGGAAGAAGAAGCTTCTAGTGAATGCTGACCAGGCCTGGTATCAAGCTGGATGTATGTGGAAGTTTGAAGCACATGGACATCTCTGTTCATGAATGCTGCTTCAGAGGCAGCTGAGCTCATAATGGCTTCATAAAGATCAAGTATCACTAAGGAAAATCTAATCAATAAATAAGCAATCAAGACCACATAATTAAAGAATACCATTACATGTGCCATAGTTTAAAAAGGAATCACAATATGCTACATAAAAGTACTGCAAGATAATACGCCTTTGATCCAACATCCCTTTAAAGCAGGAAACAAAAGGATATTCTCATATATCTTACCAACTAATTTAACATATAAATCAAAAAAAAATATGATCCAGATGGGCTTCAATGAAGGAAACCAATTAACATAGACAGCCTTACCATCTGACACTTTAGTTGTAATAATAAAAACCAAACAACATGGTCAAACAATAATGCTCTGTATTATATCTGACATTTCTAATTAGTTTCTGTATCCTCTTCAAGAAAAACAGACTACCAGCAAGCACTTTGTTTCCCAGAGGAAAAAACTTCTAAACTTAATGTGCACATACCTCATTCTATGGATGAAAGCTGATCTGTCTGTGTTCCCTTGGGATGTGCTTTGGAACTAATGGGTTTTGCATAGTCCACATCTGGTTGCAAAATTAGACTTAGAAAACATTTCCTTTCAGCTGCATTTCCATTGTAACTGCTGCAGACCTGGAATGCCAATACCTACACACTCCTGTAAGCTTCTCCTGTGTCCACGGGCTCAGAATAATCAGAATTATTTAGGCTTTGCTTTCTGTAGGATAGAATTTTGGTTTATCCTTTCTACACCCTCCCTAGAAATGCTACTTCTCAAATGAAGTGGAGTGTTTTTGGCACAGACCTCCCAGCATCAGGCAGTTGGGGTTGCATCAGACAGTTGCAAGCTGCACTACAATTAGCATTACAAATTAAAAACCCCACTGAGAATACACATGGAGTTACTGTTTGAGAAGTCTAATCCCAACTATTTAGACTGGTTTTTGGATCTATCAATATTATCACCTTAGACCTATTGGACCCTCCAAAATCCACCCATAGATATCCTTTGCAGCGCATGATTGAAAGTCAGAATTCTTGTGTAGGAGATAGATACCATCACAATAGGGAAAGGCTTGATTTGGAAACTGTTCTTTCTTTACAAGAAAAAAGTAAAGGAATGGTTGTGGGAATTCTGCTAATGTCATTCTACCATGGAAGGCCAGAGGTCCATGTCATTGCAACAAACACAAATCACTTGGAAATTATTAGGATTAGCACTAAACCTATCTGATCCAGCAATTTATTTTGCTCAGCATTCATAAACAAGCAACATAAATTCCTAAAGGTGGTCAAGGCAGTCCCCCCACAATTTTCAAGTTTATATTCTAAACAACTGAAATGAAGAATATTTAAACCACAGGAAAATGATTTCTTATGAACTTGCTTATTTCCAAAGTACAAGAGCTTCTATCTTGGGGTGACTTTATGATGTGTATCCCATATCGCTGCCCTATGCCCAGGAATTAATTTTGTGCCTTTCTATGCCTCTAAACTGAGCCTGAGAGAGGGGAGGAAAAACTGAGCAAAACTTCTTCAAAGCAGTTTGCAGCTTGTTCAAGGTCACACAGAGATAGAGACGGCTCTCTGCATTCAGCTGGGGCAGGAGAGCGAGAGTGGAGGGAAGCACCCGGCTTGCTTTTCTTTCCAGCCAGCTTTTGGCCAGTTTTTCAGCTCCTTTTCCTCTGGAGAGCTGGACTTTTGTTTTCCTGGGACTTTGTTTTTTTCCTTTTCTCTCTGCTGGACGGTTTCAACATCAGAACACATTGGGAGGACTTTCCACCGAGGCCTTGGCCCTGGAGGTGGGCCCACCACCCTGTCCCAGCTCCAAGGAGGGGGGGGAGAGAGACTATGGAAGGACTCTGAAATTTTCCCAGGTTTTCTCTGTACCACGAGAGGTTTCCTTATTTAACATTAGTGTATTTTTCCCCCTGTGTATTTGTTAAATAAATAGTTTTATCTCTTTCACTCTCCTTTGAGGAAAATTCAATTTTTTCCCAGACCTGGTGGGGGAGGACTGATTGTAACCTGCCTTTTATCAGAGGATATGTGTCTAAATTTGGCCAAACTGGCACAGCTTCCATTCATCAAGCCACCATCAAACAGTCTTGGGATCGTAAGAAAGGGTTTCTGAAGGGGAAATACTATTTTTGAGGCAAACAAGAAGGCACATGCTTTTTCACCCCCTCCACTCCCCAGAATTTCAGAGGAGGAGTTGACTGGCTCTGTACACTTCCTGAGTGTACCTTCCTGAGGTTTACAAATACCAGTATTGCCAACTGAGACAGACAGGGCAGCATGACAATATTTGGGCCTTTGCTCCATCTGCTGAGGGGTGGCCCCTTGTGAGAAATCACAGCTACATCAAGAAGATGATAATGGAAAAGCTCATTAAAAAAAGACAAAAATAAAATCTCTGCCTCTCAGAAAATCCAACATACAGGTACACAATTTGGAGACCAAAATCAGGTTCTAATTCTTGTGTGATGAGGCACTTTGAGCAGGCAGGTGAGAACTGGAAGTTTTGATAATGCACCAGAGTCTATTACAACCTCCCTTTGAGGTTTGGAAGCATATTCCCACCTCCTGATAAACGTACCTTGGCTAAAGCCACATGTGATGAATTATGGCAAGCTGGAGGATAAATCAAGTCCCAAGACCACCATTTCTGCTCACCCATGAGCTTTCTGAGAAAGCAAGAGCAGCTGCCTGCAACCTGCTCAGGAACCACTACTTGGGAACTGCATATCTTGCTTACTCACAGGCAAAGGTAATCCCAGATAACATCTTGTTTATCTCACCATGCAAAACCTTGACTATCGAGTGAAAAGTATCAACAAACTCTGTTGACACAGAAAACACTGCAGTGAGGACAGAGCGACCTGGGGCTATCGGTCACAAGCCAAGATCCGACCACACCTGGCTGCCTGACAGCACTGGCACTCTCAGGGCTCATCACTGCACTCAGCTGCACACAGGTGCCTGCTCTGGCTCTGAACATGGCTGTGTTCCCAGGGCACTGTGTGCGAGGCTGTACCTCGCTCCCGGGATAGCTGGGCCACTGTCGGCAGGGGCTGGCTCGGGCCCAGCTGGCTCCAGCACATACAAATGCAGAGCTGTTTGCACAGATCTACGGAGAGGTCCTGTTAGTGCCAGGCAAGGGATAGCAGCTGAATCCAGGCAGAGGTCAGGCCTTGTGTGTGCAAGGAAGCAATTCTGATGACAGACAGCAGTCTCAGCACGATGGCTCCCAAACCGCTGCTATTTGTTTGTAAGTGTCATGGGAAAGGAAAGCTTTGGAGGACAATGAGGTCACTTGCTGGATGTATTTGTAAGGAGATCCTCCCACACATGGAAAGCTTATGGGAGAAACGAGAAAAGTGGCTGTTTGCAACTTAACCCATGGGACACGAGAACTGGCAAGGCCAGCAAAGCAGAGCTCGGAGCTGATATTGCAGAAGCACATGAGAGGTGATGGATAAAGTGCTGCGAGGGCCGGAAGGGCCTGCAAACTGCTATGTTCACTGAGAGGAAAATTGCCCTATTTCACAGTGGCCTCCAACTACAGCAATACATTCTGATTTTGTTTTCTCTGAGAACACAAGCACATGTCTTTGCACTCACCTCAACGGGGAACCTCTTGCCGTTGATGCTGTGTTCAGAGCCAGCTGATCCGTTGCTTTGACCCCAGTGAAACTCCACTTTCTCTGCCTTAAATCTGCCTGGTAACCCGGCACCACTGACAAAATAATCGTCCTTCAACAGGATAGCAACTGCACACACAGAACAATGAGAAAGAAACTCTTAGCACAGTTTTTCTGAAACAGTTACAGTTTTTGCTCATTATATCAGAATACTTCTAATGCAAGTAAAATGTTGGGTCATCATTTTCCTCTTTACAGGGGTTGGTTAAAAAAGAGGTCTGCAAGTAATGTTGGCTAATTCTGGAAGTGATTATGAAGTTACACAGACTATAGAAAATCCCAAAGTCCAAATTTCTCAAGGACATTTTGCCCTCCTTGTTGGACTTTGATTAAAATTTAAATGGAAACTACATCAAAACCTGTTTAATGTGGTTCCAGAGAGTAATGGCTGACCATGGTCCCTGCCCTTATAAACCCCTCAAGGTCTGTAGATCACAAATTAAGAAAAGAATGGGTCTCCTGTTTCTTGGACTTCCTCTTTTTTGTTGGTGGGGGACCCCTGTGCCCTGTCCCACCTCTACTGCTGGACATGCTGGGTGTCTTCCTTAGTCTCCCCTGCTCCTCCTCCCTGTAAAACAGGGAGGGTCACAACATTTTTGAGACCCACTCATGAGACATCCTCCATAAGAACTGCGTTTTATTACAGTAACTCTGATATTATTATTACGTGATTCAATGAGGGTCAGAAAGATCCTCTTTGTATTCTCTTTCCACTTCCAAAAGCCTTTGTATTTTATGTAACAGTAAAAGCCATAGGTTCAAACAGAGGGCAGAATTGTGTGGTGGAAGCTGGTACATGTTACAGGGAGGCCTGTGGTCCAACCAAGAACTGATTCCAGCTTTCAAAAAATTCATTTCTGCTACTCTCACTACAAGGTCACCTTCCTTTCCAGCATCTCCTGTTTTTAATACACACCATTCCTAAAAATTACTCCCTACAAAATTCTTTCTTCTCATCCCTCACAAAAACATTGCTTAAAAGCAGTGCTAAAATTTAAATTTTGTTTCTGTAAAAGTCATTGCAGACCAGTGCTTGCTGTGTCTAGAATCCTGTGACTGAAGTTGTGGGGTTAGTTTTGGATTTTTTTTTTTTAATGGAAATAGCAAAACCCATAAGGATTTCTCTGTGTTCTTAAGCCAACTGTGTCATCATAACGGGAACATTAATATAAATCAATTTTATTATGTAAGAAGGAGGATTTTATTCACTGCTGAAAAAACAAACAAAAAAAGCTACATGTGAAATGAAAGTTATTTCTCTGTTGGTGACTCAGTGCAGGTTCTGCTGCAGGCCAGGCTTTGTGCCCTCCCCTGAGGACTGACAGTGAGCTACAGAAGCATCATCTCAGGTGCAATTTTTCCACACAGCTCAATTTTCAACAGTTTGTGGCAAAACCATGTAAATACTAAATTGTCGGAGATGTTCAGATGTTTCTAAACTGCCCCAGCAAAATCATGGGGCTGTTTTCTTCCATGATTTCTGCTTCTTTTGGCACTCCCTTTGCACCCAAGTGCTTTATGTAGGAGGATGGATGGTGCAGAACTGGCTATAGAATACTGACTGTGTCAGCCAGGGTACTGCTGGCAGTCACTGTCTGCTTACACCAAATCTGTGAGACATAAGTGACTGAAAGCACCACTGCTCTCTACCTCCCTTAAAAAGTTTTCCATGAGCTCAGCAGTATTTCAAATGGTGAGAAATCTCATTCAATTAGTTACAAATTCCATAGATGAAATTGTAGGAGATGAGGAATACAGCAAAGCAGATTCACATTGCATCTGTTAAAAATCTCTGTGGTGATTCAGTTGCATCTAATAAATATTTGATAGTTCCCAAATAATTTATGGCTCTGTCAGGGGTCATTTCACTTGTTTTAGATGAATAATTAAAAGGATAATTAGGAGGATGTACAATCTGAAGTATTCATCTAATTGTTCCTTTTACAGTATTTCTTACACTGCTGAGCTGTATGACACGTTCCCATCACCTTCCCAGCTCAGCAGCATGCCCTTACTGCCAGGAGTGTCTCTCCTTTTTCTGTGACCCCTGGTATTCAGGACCGAAATATCCAACCATCACCTTACAGGGCTTTGGGAGCCACTGCTTTAATCCCAGGATTTCTGTAGAGTGCAAGGAATCAACCCCCAAAGCCACTAATTTAAAATACTATATAATTGAGATTACAAACCCAAGCAAAGTGGTGTGCAGGCACCAGGACTACAATTGTGTGATGTCATTTTCAGGTTCAGGGCTGGTGTTGGATGCCCATCACCCCTGTGAGAGCAAGAATAAACCTGGACTCAATGCAGCTCTTCCCCTGCCCTAGCAGAGCGGCTCTGATGGTCAGGACCAGCCAGAGTGATGCACATCACATAGGAAAGATACTTAACAAAAACACATTTCTGGTAGAAATTTTAAGTTTCTCTAAGCAGAAGGAGATTTTAGAAGTTCTTGGTATGAACACAATTAATGCAAGTACAACAGTGAAATGCGTGTATATCCTCCAAGTGATCTCTAGCACTTAATACTATGGCCAACTACTCTAGTGATGAAATTAAACCCATATTAGTGCCTTTGCCAATGTAATTGTGCACAAAAGCATTTCTAGTCAAGACAGAGACTTAAAACGTCCATTTACATTTTCTAAATGAAACACTGTTTTCTGTACGTGGTCTGCCCTTTACCTGATACGGGGTGGGGGACACAAAAAAGAGCAGAACAAATCTAAATAGAATTACCTCTCTAAAAAAAAGAGCCTAAAAAATTACTAGGTCCTACAGCAATAACAGTAACCCAAGCAACATATTCCCTGCCAGTTAATGAGCATTAAGGTTAAGGGCCTTTGGCTTTCCCAGGGACCCCTGTCTCTTTAAACCAGTCATTAATTGCTGAGAAATGCCCTCTATATCCATCACCATTTCTTAAACAGTTATTTAGTTTACTGTCTCTGTAAGTCTGCAATATGAAGGTCTTGTGTGGCCATCTGCTCCAAGACTCTGCTGCCAAAATGCATCACGATTTATGGCACAGCCGACCTCTATCTTCTACCCACAAGCCAAAACATCCTACTTGGTTTGCTGCTCTACCACTTACCACCTTAAAAATTAATGCCAGGCAAGTTTCTTCGAAAGGTCAGAAAACCAAGAAAAGGAATGGGACTTGATAAAACAAGGGAGGAGTCAGGAGCTCAGCAGGAGAAATCAGGGCTGACAGCAAGGCAAAAAGAGTCTTCACGTTACCAGTAAAAGGCCGTAAGTTACCAAGAAAAGTGACAGTTACTGTTGCTCTGAGAAGCAATAACTTGTCAGCAAAAATCCATACCCCAATGGCTGAGGAAATCAAATATAGTAGCAGTGCTAAAATCACCCAGCAGAGAAGACTGAAGGTTCAGCTTTCATTGCCAACTGTGCCAAGACCAGAAAATCTGCTGGCACTTCTCAGTTCAACAGAACAAGGTTCTGGTAATAGTGTGGCCAGCAGGACCTGGGCAGTGACCGTCCCCTTGTACTCGGCACAGGGTTCAGTTTTGGGCCCTTCACTACAAGGACATTGAGAGGCTGGAGTGTGTCCAGAGAAGGGAATGGGAGCTAGGGAAAGGTCTGGAGCACCAGTTTGATGAGGAACCACTGAGGGAGCTGGGCGGGGCTCAGCCTGTGCAAAAGGAGGCTCGGGGGGACCTGCTGGCTCTCTACAATTCCCTGAGAGGAGGTTGTAGCTAGGTGGAGGTCAGTCTCTTCTCCTAGCTAACAAGTGACAGGACAAAAAGAAATGGCCTCCAGTGTTGCCAGGGGAGTTTAGACTGAGTATTAGAAAGAATTTCAAAAGGGTTGCCAATCAGTGGAAGAGGCTGCCCAGGAAAGTGGTGGAGTCATCATCCCTGTAGGTATTTAAGAGATGTGTAGATGTGGCACATGGGGACACAGTTTAGTGGTGGCCTTGGCAGTGCTGGGCTAATGGCTGGAATCAATGTTCTTAAAGGTCTTTTACAACCTAAATGATTCTATGATTCTAAGATGGTTTCCTATTATATGTGCAGCAATGTTACTCTTACATGTATGGGACAGCATTAACACCCTTCTTAGAAGATTAGCACCATAACTTTTTCATGGTCTTTCTAATTACATTTATTACTGATTACCACAAACAGCCTCTCTGACCATAAAGGGCAGGGTGCAAAACACAAGTAGATTAATTAAGCACCAAATTTCCATAGCATTCAACCTTGCCTGAACCTCATGCTGCTACCAAGCACAACAAAGTCAGGATTTCAAAGCAAACAGGAGCACTTCTCAAGGCAGCTGGGAAAAAAAACCCCAGTAATGCAGCAAAACCCCCAGCTATGCTTGGTGGTGGTTTATGTTAACTGGATTTGCTTTGCAGTGAAAGAAAACAGGCTCACAGTCTGCCACTCCATTTAATCTGAGGGGCAATAGCTCCTGCTAAGATCCTGAACTGCTGGAGCTGGATCTGAGGCGCTTGCTGGACTCCAGGCCATGGCTCAGATCTGAAGTGCCCTGGAGTTGATGGGTGTATCTGTGGTCACACTGTGTGCACAGCTGTGCCACCAACTCCAGAGCAGGTACATGCCCTGGGTGCTGCTAACAGACCTCTTAACAGGGGACATGGTACAGAGAGCACTGTAGAGATGCATGTCAGATGTTAATAAAGATAAAAATATACTTCCAATAAATAAAATTGAATTAATTAGTGGTTTAATCCAATTCCCTAAAAATACTTGACCTTGTCAAATGAAGAGAGTGGCCTTATAATTTCTGCTTTTTACGTTTTTAGAATTAAAGAGTAATCAAATGCACGTGGCTTTGCATATAAATCAACCTTGACCTTTAGTTGAACTGTTTTGGTAAAAATAAGCAGTACTCATGCCTGCTCTTTTTTCTCTAAAAGCCAGAACAGACAGAGCAGAAAAGGATTCAGTTCAGTGAAGAACACTGTGCTATAATCATATCAGAAACACATTAATAAGCCCCCACTACTCTGAGCAGTTATTGCTCTTTCTTCTCTAAAACTTCCAATTTCTAAGACTTCCCCTTTCCTTCCCCCTGAGCCCTGCATCTCAGCATTCTTTTGGATTAGGTGTTACAGCCTCCCAAAGCTGATAATTCAAGGTTACACCTTGAAACTCTTACACTGCCTTTTATTCTGAGGAATAACTGACTACTGAGAGAATTAGTCTAGACTGAGAACAAAAAAAAACCACCACCACCAAAAAAAAAAAAGAGCAGCCCTTAAAAAGAAGCCCCTTAAACTCAATCTGCAGAACTAGCTCTGCACAGAATGCAGAGGCAGCTGGCTCCTACTGAAAAATTACATTTTAAAAAAATGCCACAAAACCCAAGCAACAGAACAATGAAATAGGAGGAGGGTGAAACATGGCTTGAATTTTTAATTGACTGAAGGCAGGCTATAGAGACAAGCAGAAGAGAACATACCTGTTTTTCCTGTGTTTTTCATCCAAGTCTTGTTTGAAGATTCATTGTCAAAACCATCCAGCTGCAGCTCTTGATACTCATCTCCAACATGGGCCAGGTGGTCTGTGATGTCTATGGGAGACTGGTGAGACCCCCCACACTTCTCGCTGGAAGTCACCCAATGCTCAGGACCATAGGTACCTGTTAAAAAACACCAATGTCAACATCCCAGTGGCTCAACAGTGTTGGATAAAGTGTGAGGCTAAAGCACTTAAGCTCCCCAGGTAACTCCACCACAGTTACAATTCCCACATTTGAAAGAGGTTAAGACTTGTAAACTTATGAGGAGAATGAAATCCTTTGGCTTTGTGCCGTGTTCCAACTTTGCCTCTAGCAGTAATGAACAATGGCCTTTTTAAAAAACTACTATTCTATAAAATCCTCTGCAGTTCCCAAGCTCCTCTTATGCATATGTTATCAATTACCATGTTGCTGCAGGAACTTCCCTAAAGCTCCAGCCTTAATGTGTTACTGTATAGTTTATCTTTTCACTATGGACAAGTTATATTAACAGCCACACATTAACTTGTGTTCTTGCAATACTATGCTTAGATAATATGATCGTTATTAATGAACTCATTTCTTTTGGAGCTTTGAAGCCAGAAAAGATTAAAAGAAAGAATTAAACTAAATGTATGTTAGTAAATTTGAAGAAGACAACAATGGAAAAAAAATTACTCTGGAAGAAGTAAACAGCACAATGACCTGTCAGGAATACACTGTAAATTTATTTTGTTGCTATTCTTACATGAGTTTTCTGGTTTTGGTGAACAATTAAAATAATGTGGAAAAATAAAAGGTCTGAGACAAAGACCTTGTCATCCATACCACATACCAGCCCTAGATGCACTAGAACACCAGGGACCCTCAGCACCACACTTAGAAAGACCAAAAATGAATTTCAAATTTTTCTTATGACCTCCCTCTCCAACCCTTAAGTTCTACTAACAGAGACTGAGTTCTTCCTATGAGTGCAAACAGTGGTTTAAGATCCTGAAATAACAGCACAGATTTCTTGTAAAGCACTTGTTGCCCACAGTTCCTGAAGTGCTTTACAGCAGAAATCAGCTACATTATTCTCATGTAACGACAGGGAAATTGATAGCTGAGAAGGGAAGCAATTTGCCCAGGTTCAACTACCAAAACCAAGTTACAACCCAGAGCTGAACTCTGCTCTCCTGAGAGCCCTGATGTCACACCTCTGAACTACACAGTCAGTAGGTCTATTCAGTAGGAAGACAGCAGGAAATGATGCACCAATATGCATTTATTACCCTTGCATCTGAGAAGCATATATATCTTCTATTAGTGCCATCCAAACCCAGCAGCTGGGAAGGCCAGTTTCTTTGGCCCCTGGGTTTTAATCTGTCTAGTTGCAAAGTGCATTCGTGCTCTCTTCTCTTGAGCTGATGCAGGACACTTAATCAATAGCAAGATTTAGCTATACTGATCACACACAAATGCTGTCTGGTACTGAAATAAGAAAATTTTACTTTCAAGTACAATTAGGCAAAATTGCAATATCCTCTAAAAATCATTTACATCATCTGCCCAGGTTAAAAATCAGCTTTGTTTATCTCAGGGTTCAACTTATATTGTCAGCAAGAGCTGCTTTCAGTTATTTCCCAATGTACCACAACCAAGGAGAACAGAACTATTAAAACCCCATACACAAGGAAACCAAATGTCTTCCACTCAAACACAGCTATTTTTCTCCAATCAGGATGCTGTTAGTAATTGCTTTGTAGTGATTTAATTGGAAATTCATATTTACTTTACATATAATCTTGCATCTACCCCAAGAAATTTAGGAATTTGCTTTAAATATTTAGCACTACACATAATCAAACCTGCACGCTCTTGTTTTTTGTCTTTATTATAAACAAGGGGTGAGCTTTTCAAAAGCACTTTGCCCACAGAGGCTATCACAGTGGTTTCAGCTGTGCATTCAAAAGGAGCTGTGCACTCCAATTTTTTTTGTTTTTTAAGTATTCTGCTGCCAATGAGGAATTTTTCCTTTTTTTAAAAGTAGGCAGATTTATTTTAACAGGGACTGTAGTTTCTTCCATGCATCTTGTCTTATTTATTTATTTATTTATGTATAGCCAGCTCTCAACCTGTTTGCAGTGAAAACCACCTTGTCAAAATGAGTAAAATAAGCCATAAGGGTAAACAAACAAACCTCCATATTGAATTAAAACCTGACTTAGGTCCCTGAACTGACTCTTGTTGAAATGTAGTTTTACACAGACCTTTGAAGGCTTTGTTTACTTTTTTAAAAAAAGTCTGCTTTTTTTTTCTTAAATTAATTTAACTTGCTTGAATTAATTTAATAGTAATAACGCTCTTTCTATAAACACAGTCACTTCACTTGCTTGTAAATCTATAATCTAACAAAATAAAGCCTAGCAGTATCTGCTTTCTTCATGTGCGTATAAGTTTCCATGCATAAAATGTTTCCATACTCATGCTGAATTATTAAAGAAAAAGAAAAAAAAAAATAGTCTAACGCAATGAAACTCTCTCAGCAATTCAAAACCTCAACTTAGCGCTGGTGTTGTGACTCCAAGTCCTGACATCACAAATTACAGTCATAAGGCTTAAGCTTTGATTTAGAGGTTCAAGACCTGCTAGTTAAAAACAGCCCAGGATTTTTTAAACAGCTAGGCTTGCCATTCATTTCTTTCACAAGTTTTTGATATGTAAATGACTACATGCAATATGACCTATGCCATTATGGCAGCAGCTCTAGACAGATACAGAGGCCATGACCCCAACATCTCCATTCCCAGCAGCGCAGATTTGGGGCCGCCTCAGCTTTGACAATGAGCACAGAAAGGGGAAGGTGGGCCAGGAAGGGGGAGGAAAACTTTTGAGTTTGAAACCAAACTAAATAAATTATATCCCCTACCCAGAAAAAAAAAAAAAAAAAAAGACTCAACAAACTATAAAATGTAATCAAGAATAGTGCAGTGGGATTCACGAATTCCCAGGCAGCCATCAGAAAGGTTCAGGCCCAACTGCCTGTTTTTCCATGGACATTCAAGTGCAGTTTTAATTGAAACTGATCTTCCACTACAGATTTCAAATTAATTCTTCTTCCAAGTGTCTTACGCTCCAGACATCCTTGCTTTGCAAAAAAACCCTATATCATTAGAGGAGGAAATAGAACACTTTTTCCAAGCTTGCAGATATTGATTACCTATTCCTTCCATAAAAGCACAATTGCCATTCTGCACTGTATAAATCTCTTCAGCGTTAGACACTTTATAAAGTACTGAGAATTATATCATTAATCATTTGCAGTTACACCTGTCTTACTTTATTGAATTCTTTGTTTTTTAGAACTTTAAATAAATGCTTTTAAATAAAAACATGACACTAAATAAAGACTCTGTTTCCCTTAAACCTAGTTAAAAACAGAAATCCTGTAATTCTGTGTGTGACATTTACCCATCTGAAACAGAGGAATTTACTGCTATTTGTATTTCATTTTTTCCAACAGTAAGCATGGTGGCTTTAATCAAATAAAATTTCGAATGAATTTGAGTTGGCCTTTTAAGGCTGATAAATAATTCGGTTTTCAGAAACCAAGTTAAGAGCCCACACCTGTGTTAATAAATAATACACGTGTCCACTGAGATGGTGGGACAACATGCAGGCAAAGGTAAACATCAGATATCCCAACATGGAGCTGGAATATTTGATGGAGGGGCAACACAGAAAGAATGATAACTGATAAGGTTTGGCATCTTCAGGAATTGAAATCAGTGTCCTGCCTCCAGGAAACCATGGGCTTGGGTCCAACAGCTGAAGGCCCACCCTGGGGCAGGAGGACTGGATTCACCCCAGATCAGCCAAATGCATGGCAGCAAGAGCAGGGGGTGCTTGGGTTGCAGCCAGGTCTCTGTGGACTTGACCTTTTCTCTGCTGAAATCAGGGACAAAAGGGCCACTGGCTCCCAAGGCTGAAAGGAGAGCTGGGGTCAGGGAGCTCAGCAACACGTGGGGTCTCACACACATTTTAACCCACACTTCAGGCCAGAGACGTTATCATCCATCCTTGTCTGAAATTACCTGATGCTTCCTAGATTCTTTTCTCATGCAAAATCATTCTGTCAATGACTGCAGTAACTTTAATAGTTTTTTAATACTCTGTCTGCTCCTGATATATAATCCAAGATTACTTTTTTCTTCCTTTTACTGTACAAAGAAATGAGCAGTCTTCATTAATGAAAAACATTAATGTATTCTGCCAAAACCTAATTAAAGCTTTTATAAAAACTTCCACTTAAAAAAAAAAGATCAAATATATTTGTTTTTCTCCCACAGTCTTTTGCTTAAAACATCTGTTATTAAAAACACTAGCATTTCCTTGATTTTACATAACTTTTTAATTAATGGATCAGCTACTCTGATATAAACTGGTGTGTAACACATACACCTTTACACAGATATAGTTTAACAGACATTAGCAATTTTTGAGTAAAGTGATTTTCACCATTCGTAAGTTGGGAAAGAGGTAGAAATATCAACCTTTTTTATTATTTGTTGTTCTTGATTCTTTTTTTAACAGAATTAACCTCAGACAAATCTTTGTCTGTACTCAATGTCTCTTGACTTTTCATTTTTGAATGAAAATGGTAATCATGATTGCAAAGCAATCAAATCCCCTCATTTCTGCAATTAGCTTGGTCACTTCATGGAGACATCCTATCCCATCATCTTAATATGGGAGAAAATTCCATGTTTCTCTTAGGGCAAAATCCAACCAGTTAATAGGGACTGATGGAATGAATTAGTATTTCCTCTACAAATAAAAACAGAGGTCCCAGCCTTTGCTTGCACAGCTCTGGAGGGGCAGCCTACAGACTTCAAGGACCACAGCAGATAAGAGCCTCTGCAAATTTTACAGGCTCTGGATAAATGGAGATACTTCCCTTTCCATGGACCGGCAGCTGCGACCTGCCCAACCATTCCAGCATTTAGCTGAGCAACTCTGCAGTCTGAATCTCTGCCTCCAAGTCTCTGTCCTACTTGAACTGCTCCATCATGAGCCAGATCTCAAGAAACACTGAAATGTCACCACCAGTAAATAAAACCAGTTCCTTTCTTCCGCACAGAGAAAGAACAAGGAAGAGGTGCCCTTGCTCAGCTACAAAGTAATGAACTTCAGTATCAGGCTGGATTTTCAAACAGGAAAAAATTGTTTTAAACAAACAAATATCAGTGAAATTCACTACAGAAGTGAATGCATCCTTCAGAAATCTCAATCCTGGGGCTCCTCTCTGTTATCTGGGACCAGAAAACCTGAAGCCATTACTTGATGCCGTAAGATTTCATCATCACTGCCATTTAAAAGGAGCTGTATCAGTAAGTCCAGGAAGGCACTGGAGAAGGTGCTTATGCCACGTAAGTAGTGACAGGAGGCAAGGCACATACTGCAGATCCAGACTGGCTGAAAAATCAGCCTCCTTTTACCTTCTCCTCTCACCTCCAGTCCCCTCCCGGGAAGCAGAAGTCAAGTGAAATCTGTAGGATGAAACCTAAAGACTGCATTTAGACAGAAGGCTGAAAATAATTATCTGAATGACATATCCCTTGCTGATTGATTTAGCATGAGGCTGCAGAGGTAAAGGTACAAAAATCCCTGAAAGCCTTGATAAAAATCAGTAGCATCTTTCAGGGGTCTTCCCATGGCAAAGAAAGCAACCAGGTTGTTAAATCATTATATTAGGGGGAAAAGTTACTGAAATTATACTGTCTTACTCTAAAATGATGACGTACCAAAATCAAAGCGATGGAGAAGGAGAGCCTGTAGTTAAGAGTTCACAGTGCTGCTTTGAACAAAGATTTCCTGCCCTGGGGAAAAAGGGCTTTTCATTTTATTATTCTCTATCATTACTCTGTTTAACATGAGACACTCGTGCTTGCAGAAAATTCCAATTACTGCTTGAAAAATGAGACTGAATACCAAGAGCAGGATCCTGAAGAGCTTGCTGAGACCCAAACAGGTCCAAGCATTACCTAATCTGCAAGCTCAACACAGGGAGGGTGTGCAAGGCAGGGGAGAGGCATAAACAGCCTGGGACAGAGAAGTAAAAAAATCTGAAAGAAACTTTCCCCAAGAACAATCTCTGATAAGGCATATCTTAACTTGTTGGAACAAACAGAATACAGGAAGATGGAACAAAAAGCAGTTGGATTTAGATAACCTTTGAGCCACCACCAGGAGCAGCACAGAAGCACTGATGCCACTACAGCTACAGCACTGCCCAGCCATGGGGCTGAGGAAGGAAAGCTGATCTTCAAAACTGCTTGTGTCAGTGATGCTGTCACACTGCCAAAAAGTGGCAGATGCAAAGAAAGGCTTTAAATCTAAATATAAACTATCTTATAATGTCTGCAGCTTTTAAACTGAAAGACAGAGTGACGTGCATGTTCTCCTTAAACTTTCATATCCACAGATGCTACAGTTATTGCTGGATTCTTTAATTAAACTTCCTAACCTTCAATTACCTTTGGCAAAATTTTTAATGTATGTTTTCAACCTTTGTATTCCATAATGAACTATTCTCTATTACACAGTCACATACACGGTGGTTTTTTAATATATATCCCCCCCCACTCATATACAGACTTTCTGCACACCAGTTTTGTTCCTCAAAAAACTATGAAGCTGCCATGAATTTTGTGTGAAGCTCACACTGTACCTATCAACCTGCCAGTGGCAAAAATGTATGATAAATATCCAACACTAGGTAACACCAGGACCTTAAGACTAATGTTGCAGGCAGCTCACAAAAAAGTGGAATATGTGTAATTACTAAAACAAGCTTTTTCCATAAACATTTTGAGTTTTAGCATTTGTGAGGTGAATAATTTACCACCACACAAAAGCGAAAATGGTACTAAGTTTAGCTATGCTGGCAAAGTAGTTTGGGGCTTTTTCAGGGGTGTCTCACACAATAAACTCTAGACAGACTTGCCTAATGACCTGTTGAATTTTATAACTAAAATTCCAAAATTATTTATACTGAGCATAGAGCACAACAATATCAATGAAATCATTATGCAGAACTCACTGAGTGGGAGGATAAATTGTGGTATTGAAAGTGCCTGCTGGTGGCAAGTGACTTGAGACAATGTATATCTACATCCTCTGTTTTTTATAATTTTCTGCATTTTTAATAAATGTACCTGACATCTCACACCATTCATTTCATAACTGTCAGAGGCCTTTTAAAAACTGCTCACCCTGAGCTGCATATAATAAATGAGGTGATAACTTACAATATAAGGAAAAAACAGGAGATTAATTTATATGAAGGCATCGTAAATTAAATTTCTTCTGTTCCTACACTAGTTCAGTAAAGCCCCATGAAGACTAGAGATAGACATAAAAATAGATTTTTTCCTAAATATAATTTTTAAAAGTATAAATCCCAATGGAAATTACAGTTTGAAGAGATATTATGAATCAATGTGGTAGCTCAGTGAGAGTACTTTGTGTCGTTGGGAGGAAGACATAGATTTCAGTAATGGGTGCCTGGACAGGGGACGGGTGCCTTGAAGAGATCACATCCAGGACAAGTTTCCCTGGAGAAGGGTCTCCCTTTTCCACTATCCTTTTTTTTCATTTACAGGGCAATAGCTGTATAATGATGGACCTTCACAGGAGGGATATTTATAGTGATGTAGTGCTCCAATGCAGCAAAAGGAAGAGAGGCTCCATTCTTCCAAACCTCACTAGTAAGCAGCTGCTGCCTCAAAAAGCTTAAACTGAACAATGTAAGACAAACACAGTACAAAACATCTCAAACTTGAACAGATGCAGCCCCCTGGGCTAACCTCCCCTTCTCTGTAACACCTTGCTTCATGCTTTCTTCTCCAAGGCCATCTTCCAGAGCTGGCACTAACACACCAGAAAGGTGATCAACCTTCCCATGAGAAAGAAAAGAAACGCCATTTCTTCCAGAGAGCAAAGATGAAAGAAGAAATGAGTCTGGTGTTTCATAGAATTAAACATATTAGCACAAGCTCATATAATGTTGATGTAAACCATAGTTCCATCTGTGCTACTCCAAGGACAAAGCACAGCATGAACAAAGCTCTGAGAAAATAAATCTGAGCAAACAAGATGAAGAAACTGTGCAAGAAAGTTTTTGTTGGATGCAGATGGAGGCTTTGGGGGCTTCATGAGACTTCATTGAAAGAAAAGGAAGGAAGAGGACCTGAATTTGGCTTGGTGCTGGTTACAGCCACCCTTGCCAAAATCCAAAATGGGCAAAAGCCAGGAAGACAAGCAGCCAGCTTGCCACTCTGTGCCTGTGACCTTACCACCATACTACAGGTGAAATCTCCCACAGGATCTGGAGTTGAAACTGGGCAGCAGCTTGGGAGCATTAGCTGAGCTGAAACTGGGGGACAGACCTCAGGCTGCAGGAGTAGTGAGGCAAGAAGAAAACCTGCAAAAACAGACGTGATGAGCTCAGGAAACCTTTTGTGGTTTTTAAACCAGAGATCATGGGTTGTTTGAGGGCTTGAATAAGACCCTGCTGAAGCATCAATGTTCCTGAGCTGCTGAACCTGCCCAGAGGCTCAAACATGAACACTGAATGACAGTGACAGTAATAAGCCATGACATTTACGTCAGGAAATCTAAAATTCCCATCTTGCTTCTCTGTCTTCTTCCTACCACCAGGAGCTGCACGCTCCATTTCACTCCCTTCCTTTTTAAGTTCACCTGTCTCATCAGAGCAGCTGCAAGGATTGCTCAGAACTTGAAGAGAGCAATGGAAATAAAAAGCTGTGCAAGACTCAACTGTCCCACTACACACCCTGGTGCCTGCAAACACATTTAGAAAAAAAACAGTTCCAGTTATTTCTCAAAGCACCACAGAGTTGAATCCTATTACTTCTCACACGTACCCTTAATAGGCTTGATCTCACCAAAGAAACTGCTAACGTAAATGATGCCTCACTGTAACTTAATTACCTCCAATTTGGATGGGTACAGGAACAGAAAGTACCTTTTCTTGATTCCCATCTGTTCCTTGTAACTAACCAAAGAAGCCCTCCCCAGAGCTCTGTCTCTGAAAGCCAGAATGAAAAAAAAAGAAAATAGAGGGAAAGACAGGAAAAAAATTGTATATTTTTATTGAATTTTTGCAGGATGCAAGTTAATAAAACACCCACAGAGAGCACAGAGCAATACAGAAAGGGAATAAAGGGAGGGAGGGCTGATATCAATAAAGCCTATCCAGAGGCACTGCTGAAAAGTACTCATCATTTCAAAAGAAACCTACTACAAAAATGCTTTTCACTTGTTGCTTTGGCTCAGGTTTAACATTTACAAAAAACAGAAGTGTTCTAAGCAGAGGATGAATTTAAAAAATAAAGCCAGGAAGATAAAATTATCTGTTGTTGAAACGTGTCACCCTCAGCTTTTCAAAACCCCTTGTTGATCCTAACCTGACCAGAGACAGCCACCAGATTGGGACCTTACAGTGTAATTACATCACAGAAAACACTGCAGTCCCCAAAATCACTCATCGAATCTTGACAAATACTGGCTTTACCATTATATTTCCTTTTTAGGTGAAAATCAACTTTTGCCCGACTAAGTTCTTAATGGCATCTCTGTTCCAACAGTCTTCTCAATCCAGCTGTCCTTTTCACTAATATGCACCAGTAAAATAGCTCCCGGGAGAGTTTCTGGGAGATTGCCAGCTTCTACGTAATGACACATCGTGAACCCTGGCCTCAACTTCTATTAACATTCAGTCTATGTTTCTACCATTAATTTAAGAGGAATGAATAGGTTGACAATAAGCAGCCATAGTGTCCAGCCTGAGGTACTCCATCAGAAGGCACTGTTTCTGTGGCTAACAGAGAACATTTACAACAAGTTTTCTCATTTTTGTTCTATATCTGTCTTTTTCAGTATATTACACTAAATGGCTTAAACTATTCCAAACCAGCTTTAGTTTTCCAAATAGGAAAGTCCAGCGTTAGGAAAAAACAAACAAACAAACCCACCAAAAAATCCCTCAAAAAACTAAACAAAGCAAAAAAAACCCAACAAACCAGTCATGAAAAGGACCTAATGTTCCTAATGTGGATCTTATTCACTTGTACCCCTTCTCTCCAGATTAGTTTTAGGTAGTAACCAGTCAGTGCTGGAGGAGGGCTCAGGCAGCAGCCCCTCTCCTGCCCCAGAGCCTTGCCCAGCCAGGACAGGCAGAGCCCCTTCCGTCCTGCCAGCACTTCCCTTTGGCAGTGAAATGCACACAAACACCAGAGCAGCTGCTGTGAGGGAAAACCAGCTGCTGCAGAGAGCTGGCAGCAAAGACCTGCTGTGATGGATGGAGTCGGAGTGAGTGCTGCAGGAGATTCACTCCCACAGTACCTGTGGTGCACATTCAAACACTGAGTTAAATAAAAAACCCCAAAAGATACCCTAGCTGGGATAAAAGTTCTTTCCTCCAGCATGAACCATTCATTTAGGGAAGGTCAACCCAGAGTGCAGCTTGCAGGCTTTAGGGTGCAGCTGTTCCCAGGATGAATTTTCCCCAGGGCAATGTAAGGGCATCACCTGTTCCTCCACCTCACTGCCTGCAGCTCCCACAGCTCCCGTTGCCTCCTATGGGAGCGTCTTCCCTTGCTGCCACCAAGGATGCTTTGGAAGCAAGGCAGGTGTTTCTACACCCCTCCCTGTCCAGTGTGGCAAAGGCAGCAGCCGGCTCTGAACACTCCTTCCTGTGCTCTTAAGTCACAGCAGCGTTTGGGCAGCCCATGGTGACATATACCCTAAAATGGAATCTGGCACATATCACTTAAGTGTGAAATCTGTAAGATATTGGTTTTATATGGTGTCTGCAGAGCACATTAGAAGACCATCATCATCATCATCATGTCTTTTCGAGACAGCCATAATTATTCAGGCTGTTACTTTATCTCACCGGTGCTTTGGAAAAACTATTCAATATTAGCAAACTCTCACTAAAAACAATATTTTGGTTGAGGGACTAATCTTCCTATCAGTACAAAGCCATACCTGGGCTTATCTACATTACCAATTCCCTGCTGATTGAATGGATTCATTAACAACACAATCTCTGGTGACTGAAATGAAGTCTCATTCTTCGTATCACCGGTGCCTTGCTGTTTGCTTTTCCTTCACAGTATGCACACAAGTAATTAACTTACTATGCTCTGCTAGCTCCTGACACATTACTTGGCATAGAAAAATTCACCAGCAGGTAGTTAAGCATGCAAAATATTTTCAGTCAAATGAACTTCATAACAAAGCTCTACTCAGGGAAAATGCAGCTCTTTCCAATACAATGCTAACAGACAGCACACGGCCCATCCCAGCAGGAGCTTCTTGAGAGGTAACAAAAAAATGTATAATTCTTACCACTTTTGCTCAACATGTAGGAAATTTCTTCAGGGGGGGAAACTGGCAAGCAGTGGATGCTCACTGAAAGGACGAACTTGGAGATCAACCTGTGTGGCCCTTGTGGAAGCCTGATGTAACAAGGACAGACACAGGATTCACATGGTATAAAAGAAAATGGGAAAAAAACCCAAACAAAGCAAATAGGAGATTCATTTCAATGCAGCATAGCTGAGATTACAGGTGTCTGGAAGTATGGAAGAACAGCACATTTTGACTTTTATAGCAACTTTTTAAAAAAGGTTAATTACTAATTAAAGCATGAATGCTTTTAAGTAATGGCAGGGAAAACTCCCTAAATAAAAAAATGAAATTTATTGTATGCCCCACCTAACGACTCCACTGAGGAACACAAAATATTTAAGCCATCTGAGTAATATCAAGAAGTAAAACTGGAGTGAAGTTACTGCTGTAACATACTGCTGCATGTTAAGGTACAAAGAGATAGTGACTTAGGATGGAAGCAGTGCAGGGATGCTGGGCTGACCCCAGTGCAGACTGGTGTCACTGATGTGACAAGATTGGCACTGAGTTTGATAACACCAGGACCTTCCCTCAAGAATATAAAGATACCACAGCCTTGTGGGGCTCTCCTCTGATTTGAACATGCCCTAAACTATGATTTTAATCACCACAATATTTTTCTAGTACCAGAGCCTGGGAAGCATGGGATCCTCACACCACACTGCTGCAGTCCAGCCAGTGCTGTACAAAGCAACATCACTTGCTCTAAACTCTCTTGGTCCTTCCTTTAAGCCAATTTGTAGCTGAAACTCCAAAATATATGCAAAAATACTTGACAAAAACACAGAAACTTGGTTGGATAAAGACCCATTCACAGTATTTTTCATCTCAACTTTGACCTTTCATGAGAAGTTCTTGTTCAGAAATTCTGTGACTGTATTGACCTAAAACACTGGAAATTGTGACCTTGAAGTTTCCTTCTACATAAGGGAAAAAATCCTTAAAAATCCTTCTGAAGTCCTGGAAAATGAAACTGTTCTTGTGCTCAGTTTTTTCCAGAAGACATTTGTTTCTTTCCCCTTCACATGCCACAAGGCATGTACCTTTGCCAAATTCAGACTGTTGTTTCGACTCACTCGGTCACAAAAGTTAGTTTCTCATGTTCCATCACAGCAATTTTTGCTTGTAACAAAAGAAATAGATCTGCGGAGGACAGAACTCACTGTGATTTGTGTATTATCATTTTCCTCTATTCCTGCACTGCTTTCAACTTGGCTCATTTAAATATAGCTCCTGTCATACCCATCATTTTCTGTTCACCTGTTATGCAAAACCACACACTCCATCAGAGCAGCCTTCACTGCATAGTTTGTACAGATTCTCTACTCCAGGCCTGAAATTCTTATTCATTTACAAACTAGATGTTCCTTGAACAGTATTTCCAGTTGCTTACCTGGCATATTAATGCACAGAATAGAAACCAGATTTTGTTTTTTCTGATTTTCATCAAAAATAAATTATCTCACTTAACCCCTGGCATCCTTGATAGTTACCTAGGTCTGTAAACAGTTCACTTGATCAAGGAAACCCTTGTTATATTTCCAAAAGGCTGTTGAAGCTTGCTTTGTTGAAGGGGAAGGAATCTCAGGTTTTGTTTGGTTTTCCACACTTACAATATCAGTAAAAACTAACAGGTTTTTATGCCAGAAGAAACAGTTGGATAACACATACTGACATGACAAGCATGAGTCACTACACTTCATAAAGTCACCTCTCAGAGCCTTAAAAACAGTTTTCACTCTGTTCAGAAAGGTATTGAGTACTGAAGAACTCAAATCTTGAGTAGTCTTTGTGTGTGGCTTTTTCGTTATGTTTTTTAAAGGTTGTTCCCATGTTTAATTGCTCTCCAAGTTTCAATCTGCAGCTTACTTCTTATACCAGCTCACCAGGTGTCCAGCCCAGTCCTTATTTGCCCTCCAGTGGCAGAATGCAAGCAATCTTCAGGACACAGCATTTTCCCTTGATGGAGATGCAGACTTCTCAATTCAGACACTTGCAGAGTCTTGATCAGTAAAGGCAGTCGTGCCGAACAACTTTTCTCCTGAGGGAAGGTCACACACTGCCCAGAACTATCGTTCAGAGAAGCCAGCCAGGCTGGAGATTCTATTCAGAACACTGAATAGACCCAAACAGAGCCCTCCACTGCCTTAATTAGAGGATATTCCTTGGATTAGAGATGTATAAAGAAAGGAATCCTGTCTCTCCTAAATCAGAGATATCCTCCAAAAGCCTAGAAATCTTCTTTCAGCTCTGATGGAATTTGTCAATGGGCTTGCAGCATCCAAAAAGCAATGGAGGGGGGGAAACAGATCAACAGATCCAGCCTAAGTACCACACACAAATATTCAATAAAGTTTGGGTTTTTTTCCTTCAGGTCAACCCTTAATAGTTTCATCTACAAAAATCCAGATGCCAACTGGCTTACTGTGACAACAAGATCAATTCCTACTATGCTGAGCAATGCACCGTTGCACTTGTCTGTATTCCTGTGGTATCTATGACCTTACACTGAATCCAGGAGGAGCCTTTTGAGGAGCAGACTGACTTCCTGGTTTTATTTTGCTCAAAGTAAAATACAAAATAGACTTCAATCCATGACTAGCATTTCTTTCTACTACAAACGTATAGGAAAAAGTTAGGAGTGTTCCAAGTATTTTAAGGCAATTGCAGAAGCAGTATTTGGGAACAAGGACCAAAAGATATAACTAAACCCAACCTTCCCAATTACAGAGCATGTCTTAAGAAATTTAATGACTTTATTAAGGCCATAATTGGTGGACTCAAGAGACTGAAGTCTTGGCTTCATGAGAATGAATTATGTCCAGCATTTTAAACTAGAAACTTTCCAGGCTCTGTGGTTTCAGAGGAAAATTTGGAAACACACACACACAAATAAAAGGTCCATGAGCCAGAAGGTAAATGAGAACCTTAAAATTACTATCTCTTTTCAATCTCCTCTAATTTGTTTTGGTCGGTTTCATTACCTTTGAGCAACTGATCCTGGCAGTACTCCAGAGTACCCGACTTTACTGACAAATACGGAAAAGAATCTAATGCCAGGGGAAATAATAAAAAAATCCAAACCCATCAATACCAGGAGCTGGGCTAAAACACATGGATCTACTCAGGTGTCCAAGGGCCTAACACCCTTCAGTGCTTGGCTTGGAGCCACTTACATTGTCTTATAAGCAAAACAATGAAAATCCATGGATTGCTATTTATCTCAGAATGGGGGGTGACACCTACACTCTAGATGACGCCTATATACTTCATAATATTTAGCAATAAAAAAGGTGGTGGGGTTTTTTCTTAAAACCAGATTTATTTGCATCTTTTCCAGGCTTTTTTTTAATGACTGCTTTTGAAGCACATACAGCAGTCCTGTGTCTTCCTCAGTTGTGATGTCCTGTACAAGCCCCTGCTCTCAGAAACACAACCTGGTGCACACTTTTGGGAGATTATTTTCTAAGGCATGGAAGCTGATGCACATAGTAAAACTTTGTGAGAATGGTTGCATCAATGCTTTTATGTCTCTTTTTAACTATCAGTGACTGATACTAGCTGTCTTTTACTTCTGGTCTCACTTGTCTTCTCAGGTTTTCACAGTTGCAAAAAAGCAAACAGGGCTTATTCTGAAGTAAATTCTGGACGTAACCACTTTAACTCCACTAACACAGAGAAGCTAGTAAATCAGTAGTAGAAGTTTATTAATTTAAGAGTTATTGAGACACATCTTATTGATCTTTACTCACACTCAGCCTCCAGAGTTTACCTCACAGCTCCAGTTTATGCCTCGATTAAGTGGTTCAGAGAAGCCTTGCATTTTAAAGCATGCATATCATGTAGCATAATGCTCCTGGTATGATGACTTGCAAACTAAGCTGTGGATTTATTGCCCTAGAATAGACTTCTGTTTTACTCACCCCAGGCAGCCAGCACAAAGACTCCTAAGCAAAGCTTGCAGCCTGGAGCTTGGATGTGAGATGCAAAGAGCTGACCCAGCCAACAGTGGTCTCACACCCAGCTTTAGCTCACTCGTGTAGCCACACAATATCAGTTTACTAGAGATTAGTTTCCATTTTCAGCATTCAGATATTTTTGGGAATATTTCTTTTTATAGGCTCTGATTCAACAAAGTACTTAAGCACATGCTTTACTTTAAATAGCTAAATAATCCAATGTCTTTTCAGCAAATGTTTAATTGTGTGAATAGTTCCAGTTCAAGGGCTCCTTGTATCTTGGACACTGAGCACTCACTTGTGTGCTTTATCCGTTGCACAGATATAATATCATTCATGGGCTTCACATTATGTATTTACTTAAGTGCTTTGCTAAACAAGGTCCTAAAGCAAACATGCCACAGCCAGAGTTTATTTAATAATGCTTCTACAAATTCAGTTCTAAACTGTGAAGAATTTTTAAAAGGAAAACTAAGTAACCATAGGATTTACTTCAATTTCTCTCACATCTCTACCTTGATTTAGCCCTGACTATGATTGTGGCAACATGGTTCAACAAAGCACTAGGATAAATTTTCTCAACCCATTTGAGGAGATGTGTTTGCTTAAATAAAAACAAACAAAGAAACAAACCAACCTAAAAAAAAAAAATATTGTGTGTTAAAACTACACCTGCAGGGGCTTTTCCTCTCAGCCCATATGTCACACAGAGCTATGGTCCTGCACAGGGGCTGCAGCCACACATTGGGAAGAAAAAGGGATCACCTTGGATGGGGAACTTGCCTCTCTGTTTACAGAATTCCCAATCCTATTATGCATTTCATCTCCAAAAGATGATATTTAATTATAAAAATATGACCAAAGTGTTCTGGAAGGTCTTTTAATGTGATTTTTCCCCCCAGTCAGCAATACTTGGAACAGAGTTTCAAGTTCCTCTCCCATAACCACTGCTTTTTACATGGAAGCTGGTGAATTTTCCTCTCATTAGAAGACTTCAGCAGCTGTGGCTTAAAGAAAAACAATAAATACTCTGAGACCAACACCAAAACTCCCAGACCTGGCAGTGCTGCCTCACCCCCCTTTGGGCCATTTCTATTCCAAGCTGCTCCCCACTGAACCACACAGTGGAGGACTCCTTTCTACTTTGGTAGCTACTGCTTCAGATGTTTCAAAATATGGTAGTTTAAATTATTAGAAAAAGGAATGCAAAAAATCTCCCAACCTACCAAAAGCCAGTTCTCAAAATTTATTAGATTAAAAGGCTAAGAATGAAATTCCCACTTTACAGGTATCTGCCCTCAGAGCAGGACATCTCCTTTGCCTGGCATTAAGTCATTATTTCAGATGAAAGTCCCAGCTCCAGCCCTGCAGGTAAAGCAAGTTTATGTTCTGTGGTGGCCAGAGAAGGCAAATTAAAGAGGGTAAAATGTGTAAACAGAACTAGATGCACCTGAGAACGGAAATAAGCTAAAACTACCTTAAAAGGATAAAGCTCTTCTGACCAGTAGCTGTAAGACATGTAATGAATTTAGACACTTCTTTTTCAAAGGAAGAAAGCTATTTGATGAGATAAGTATATTATTAAGATAGAGCATTATAACTACAGTGTAGAAAACTGCTCATTAGTTGGGGCTTAATTGCTCTTACAGTTGGTGAAGAAGCAGTAATTACTATACCCGAAAAAGATCTATATTTAGAGATTATTGGCTTTTATGCATGGAACAAGAATACTACCTTGATACTAAACAAAAATTTAGCCAGAACATATCCAGTGTCATCCCACTGGAACTGAACACCAATAGTGGTATAACTCTCTGTGAAACTAAAAAAGAAGTATTGATAATAGCGAGGAATGCAATTGTACAGTATTCTGAAACAGGGCTTTGATATTACAGTTATTTATTCACTGTGGTCTTACTGGTTGCCTGTTTTGTTTATAAATATTTACCATGAACTATCTTCATAAAATAATTGCTATTCAATGTGCACAGTAAAGAGAAGACATTAGAGGTCTGGCTGTGTGTTTTTCCATTCTAATCTGTATGACAATATATTAATTCAGTTTTTAACACAGGAGTCCTTACAGCTGAATATCCTGAGCTTTCTTTGCCAGGTTACACATGCAAACATTTACAGAGAAGCAGTATCTCTGCTCCTGTGGCTGCCCATCCGACACAGATCCTGCAGGGATTCCCAGTGCCTGTAGGAGTTCTAGGACATTTTGGTGACATTAGAGAGGATTACCAGAGACTGAAAAATTTTCAACCTTCATAAGCAGCCTGTACTTCTTCACAAGGATATTTAAAGAGTCTCTTAAAGGGTACCTTCTTAACTGATACACAAAATCTGAATGAAAGCACTGAGCTAGGAAAGGCTTCACACTGAAAGGCTCCCATGAGCAGCTCTGCCACAGTTCAGGATGAAGGGGTCCATGTTCCCACACTAACAGGGTTTTTTTGCCGGATTCACATGACACAACACATCTTCAAGTGGTAAACAGCTGCATGTTTTGGAGTCTGCAAGGCACAAGGCAGGGCCAAGTCAGTCCTCCCTTGCAGACTTCCAAGGATGTGGGTAATCACTGCAGCCTCATCTCAGGGCCGAGAGCTTCCTTCACCAATGTCACAAGGACATAAAGCTTTAACAGAGTGCCCCAATGACTCCTGTCCCAAACAGCACCCAGGTTCACTAATGCTAAAAAAGATAAAAGGGAAATTCCTTTGGATTTATCCTCAGCATCTGGGTGGGATCTGCAGCACCCACATGAAGTACAGCCAATTTGGTGATACGTTTATCACCTCATTCTATCATAAATCATAGCTATAAAACAAATAATGTCAGGACAGCCGAGGTTAGAAACAATAAAAGACTTTTGGGCCATTTTTTATTTCATTTGATTGTATTTCAAGATAATGATACCTCTTTAACTATGGGAACATGCTCCATCTGTTCTCCAGAGCCTCTATGGGCTTGCAATTTCCTTACATGTGCAATTCCAGATGTTAATGGGGACCCTGGAAGACCCCTAAGACCCAGGTTCCTTGTTCTGGCTCCCTCAACAGCACAGAGGAAGCCTACAACAGCAGTGAAGGCTGCATCCAGCCCCAAGCACCACACAAAAAGATTTAAATGAGATTTTAGTGGCACAGAGGGTCTTTTGCAAATCCTCACTTTGTGTGAGCAGGTGAGATTTGCAGCATTCTGGCATTCTGAGCCCGAGGGATCAGGGAGGGTCTTCTAAGTGCCAATGCATCAAGCCCAGATCTACAGCACTCTTGTTTTTCTGCAGCATCTGTAACCAGAATAGCCTCACAGGCATGGCCCAAGGCTCTGTCCCACATGGAAGTACATAAATATGTTTTTTGGAACTCTGAAACTCATGTGAACAAGATCTCTCTGAGCAGTTTTTGGGAGCTGACACCACACAAGTAGTTGGCTTTTCTGTTTTATAAAGCTCGCATATATTTTTATCAATTAAAAACAATTTTCAAGAAAAATGAAATGTTGGAGATTTCCTCTGTGATGATATATGAAAAGGCATAAATATATATACCTTAAATATCATTAAAATATTTTTGATGTAGATTTTAAAATCCCTGCAATGAAAAAAAATCAAACCTCTGATGTACAAAACTATGAATTTCAAATTCTGGAAGATCATTCTGTGACAATTACTAATCCCTTTCTATCACCCAGATAAACTTAAGGGAAGAATATTCCAAAGGAAGAGATAAATGTAAGGTAATGGGATATTCTGCTTTTACAAACTAGGAACCTTTCCTAGCTAGATTCAGCATCTACACTTGCACAGAAGTAAATTGCAGTCCAAACAGATTATATCACTTTCAACTTCATATTGCTTGCACTAATCACACTTATTCCATTACATTTATAGAGTTGTTTTTTTTTTTTTAACAGGATCACCATTAATAGCATAGCAGATCAAGTATTATTTCAAATTTAAGTAAAATCTGTTCATCATTATGGTCATTAGCTAATGGTTTTATCTACCTGTGGGACCATAGTAAACATTAAAATTCAATCTATTTAACATTTACTGCTCATTAAAAAAAAAAAAAAAGGCAGCCTAATTTCCTTGCTACAATAACAAACTCTAAGGGTCACAAAACTCTTGAGAACCAGGTTTAAAAAAAAACAGAACAAACAAAACCCACTACAGTTTGAAGACTAGTGAGGAACTGAAGAAAGGATGTAAACATACACAGGATCTCCTATATGGGCTGTGTGCCTAATCCTGCAGCTTCTAATTTTCCTGCTGCTGTAAAGGCCATAAGGCTGCAGGGTTTCAGTCTTTTTGAGCTGTACACTGCAAACACCTCCCAAGGTGGGTGCACAGCCCAGTAATTGCAGATTTAAACTGTTTGAAAATTGGTTTTCTTTTCTTAGATATCATTCATGGACTCCTTATGAAAACCCTTGGATACCCAAGGGTGCACAATCCCAAACCTGGGCAGGTAACTGAGGGTGTGCTCTGTGTATGTCCTGCAATGCAGGACAGACCCCAGCACACACAGCTGTTCTGGGGACAGCCACCACTCTGAAACAGCTGTGTGACAACCTTTGTTTTCCCAGCGATATATTTGCATCATTAATCAAGCTCTGGTAAGTGCATTCTTTTTACCTACATTGATTTTCTTTCAAAGCTCCCTTTGTCAGCTGATTTGCTAAGTGCTAGAGGACTGCACATCTTGCTGACTGGTGCTCCCCTGTGTATTCATTCTCCTCACAGGTTCCCCTGCAGAACTACCACAATTTCACTGATTATTTTTCAGTAGACACTTTGTTAGACTACTTATAAACATACTGACCTAATTGCTTTTAATTATTCCAGTGGAGTCTTGCTTTTACAGTGGCTATTTCCTCCCACACAAAAGGAGAAATACTACTGTGAGAAGCATTGAAAAATCCATAGCCTGGGCTTCTCTCTGAAGCCTAAATCAATCAGAAGTTTAATGCACACTGTAAATGTTTATGTGCATGTGTATATATTGTACATGTATGCATGCATTATATAGGCCTGTTTTACATCTACATACATCCATATATCACATAAGCCAAATGGGGCTAAGAAGACTGCAAACCTCATTTAATTCCCAGTTTTGCAGACAAAGTGTTTTCTTAACGGCTCTGTGAAGGATCCAGGCAAATTTGGTGTTTTCACATTCATTCCTGGCACATGCTTAGAAAATTGTTTAAATTTTAGATATCCACCAAGCCTGTTCATAGCCACATACATATTTCTGCAGGCTGTCCATATTAACAAAGCTGCTGGAAATAAATCAAAGGTAAAAATATACAGAAAGCCATTTACTCTGCATCTACCCTTTAGCAGACAAACTATCTTCAGCCACCATAAAACCTGCAAAATATCTCCTGTGAACATCAGGATGGGCTTGACTGTTAATCTAAGTGAATGTCTTTACTGGAAACAGTTTACCAGCGAAGTGAAAAAGATGTGCAGTTCAATAGGGAAATCCATGAGGGACAAAACAAGAAAGAGATGATACATGGAAGTCTGTCCCAAACACACTCCAGAGTTAACAGCAAGGAGAACTCTCAGTATATTTGGAACTACCCCTTAAAAATTTCCTTTTTTCTGGGGAGAGGGAGAGGGAGAGGAGAAAAAAGAAAATAAAAGAAAAATCAGAAAAGTGAAAATTAGAGCAGATGGCAGAGGCATCAAATAACTCTGCTAACTCCTCATTTTGCTCTCCAAAGACTGCGCAGTACATGCAAGACCACAGGATCTAAAGAGGAAATACCTATGCTGATAACAGCTTGCTGCCCAGAAGACAACAATATGCTGAAAGTAAGCCTTAAGCTTCCTTCGGATTTGATATTCAAATACCAAAGGAAAATAGGTATTTTCCACAAATAGAAATAAGCTCACTTTTGAGAATCTTTTTCAGCCATGGAGTTTTGTGAAATGAGCAGCTTGTGTGTTACTCTTAACATTTAGTTTAATATTTTTTGGCAAGGAAAACAAACAAAAAAAAAGAGGCAGTATGTAGCACTTCAATTAAAACAAACAAATCAAAACAAAATAACACCCACAAGGTGTCTGTGGAACTGTCCCTCCTAGTATGGAATAAGATAAAGTTGAAACAACCTGCTAGCCAAGAAGTTCAAAATCCTTTTCAAAAATGTTTTACAAAATCATTTGCTTGCAACAAAGCAAATCCTTATCTTGACAATTACTTAAACATTTTCATAGCATTTTAAAATAACCTTCTTCTGGTAAGACTCTTCTATTAAACTTGCAAATAAATATCTCAGCACAAGACAACATTCAAAACCTGACTATTCCATCATACTGCACCACTGCCAGGGGCTGGATTATCCCTGTCACACAACTTGACATCTTGGAAGAAATTTCCCAAAATTCAACCAATGCCATGCCACATACCTGTTGTTCAGAAGAGGGACATGTCCTGTCAAAAGGGTTATTACTATTGGTACACACAGAAAGTTTGGATCTAGCCCCAACACTGCTCAAAGATCACAGACGGAGGTTCCTACCTTCAAGGATCCATAGTGAAGGGATTTTTTTGGAAAGTCAGCTTCCAAAAGTTTAGTGAAACATTCAAACTGGGGACTGAATCCAGCCTGACCTGAATTCACCCACTAAGAGTGTAATCCCACTATACTGAAAACATCCTCAAAAGAAGTTTTTCATCAGTTTTTCAGTGAAAGTCAGTCCTCAGTTCTCGTGTCTGACATGATGCCAGAACAAGTGAAATGTTCCCCTTCTCCAGCACTCAGGCTGCAGGAGAATAATTAATATTCAAGATGCAAAATGTGCTCTCTCATTAGTGCATCTTTTGGGTCTTAAGCCTTTTGTGAGCGCTGTTACTGTACTATTGATCACTGCCCAGCACTGTAATATACACTGATCCTTCAGATTGGGGCAAAGGTATGTGCCAGTCAGGTTTATGATGTCTATAAAACTTTTACTGTGCTTGTAGCATAACTAAAAAGAAAGGGGAAAAAAAAGTTGTCTATAAATCTAATTATTCCTGGCTTCTGTTCTTGGAGACGCCTCTCCAGAGCAGTCTGAAATTACTGAATACCATCCACCTTCCTGGATCACAGTGGTACAAGTTTTTTAAAACCTTAATGGCAATTAATAGAACAATTTCCTCCTGTACACGAGCCTTTCCCAAACAGAGTGCTGTTACTCCCTGACGTTGCTGCAAACAGGCAGGTTCAGAGGTGGAAGAAATGCCAACAAATTCTGCAGGGCAGTTCTGCCAAGGCTAGTTCTCATCACTAACCACAGCCTCCATCACCCACTGGCAGACGGTGACTGATGCCTTATTTCAGGCATTTCTTGCAACCCTCCTGCTAAAAGGGGAACAGATGGCTCCCTTTGACTGTAATATTTCCACCCTGCTACCAAAACCACCTCCTCCTGATCTGCAATTAGTAACATGGGATTGCTGAATCCCTCTATCCCACACTGTACCATTCACGTTGAACTTCTTTCTTCCATTTTAAATGTTATTTTATTTTCATCGGAAGACAAAGGCAGCAGGATTTGCCATGGATACACACAAGTTAGTCCATGGGCTTTGTTTAAAAAGGCCAGTCTGAAGCTGATTCAATCTAGTCTAATATGTGGAGTATTTTCAGCTAAAAAAAAATTTTTGGAAAGTTAACATGTTCACTTTGATCAGCCTTAAAATAAATACTTTATTTTTCTCTTCTGAAGAAACACCTAATTTCGCAGTGGAGTTATATTTTGGAAAAGAAGTAAGAACATGCTTCAAAGAAATGCTTTGTTTAGCTGAAAATTTTTTTGCTTGCTTACATTTCAGCATGAATAAATGCTAATCTTCTTTTGGGGCTGATCCAATGCATTTCCCACCTCCAACCTCCTCTCCCTTATTTTGCTGTTTGGCCACTGCCTCAAAAATGAACTATGACACAACTACCCAGGGAGGAGATAATCCCAGCTATAAAAATTTATTCTAAAGACAGAGGCAGATAACAGATTAGGGATCTTCATTCAAAAAAACAACCCAACAGGCATTATGAGGAACTTGCACAGCTTTGCTACATGGATTACAATGGATTCATTTTAACCAGCCTTAGTGTTTAAAAAAAAAAAGGAAAAAAAAATCCCAGCGAAAGCATCCATGAAAGTCAGGGATTATGGAAGGAAAGCAGAGTAGGAGACCACATGTGCTGCACTCTGAGGATGCTGCACTCCTTGTTCCCATTGACCCAGCCACAGCCTTCTCCAACCAGCTACAGAACAGCCAGAGCCTTTCCCCTCATCCCAAAACATGAGTCCCAGCACCAAAAATGCACAGGTTTCTACTATGATAACTCAGTATCAATAAGGGCATCCAAGCAACACACAAATTAAAAGATCTACAGTAAGTAACGAGTGCAAAATTATCATTAGCTGCAAAGTTCCCTGCATGCTTTACAGTGAAACATATATAGTCATGATTTCCAATAAAAACAACCTCAAAGAAATTACTCTGGTGCACTGTCTTTCTGTTCCTCACTAACAGTACCAGTAGTTTGATCTCATCTCCTTAGAAATAATCACCAGGCTACTTAAATATTAACTAGAGGAAAATACTAACACGCTGTTGGGGAAACAAGATGAAACTGATCCCATACCCAGTCAAGCCTCCTGTTCTTAAACAATCCTAAACTCTATTACACCCAAATCAGGGTTCTGAATTCTCAGAAATATACTCAGAGGGTAGTGAAGTGACCCAGAGGAGTTCATTTGACATCTAGGTACAAAGAAGGTGGCCCTGTTTCTCCCTCCTCACAGTCCTGGACATCAATGACAGAATGACTGTCCATGCCTCCTGCCCTTCCAATTTAACACAGGCATCTACATTCCTTAGTAACAGGAAGGATTTCTGACATTTTATTGCATTGAGAGTCTCATCATGTGAAATCCTTTTACAACATCAGATTCTGATTCTCACATAAGCTCCTAAAGTATTTTTTCAGATTAATTGAAACTGAATAAATTTCCTTGACATTTTGAGCCCAGGTAATTCTTGTGGCAGTCTGCCACCACAGCCAAGCCAGCAGAGCATCACTAAAGCTCCTTGTCAGCGGTCAGCCAAGGTCTCCAGCCTGGCTGAAGACTCCTATTTAAGATTCCCCATACAGGGAGAGGCTACAGGAACAGTACTGCTCTTAAGGCAGCAATGATGTCCTTCTCTTTAAAGGAAAAAGAAATAAAACGTCTGGGGTGCAGGACCAACAAGGGCAGACCACACAGCTGGGTAGACAACAAGGAACAGAGCCAGAAGACTTTGGCAGAAAGGGAGCCTTTCAAAGCTGGGAAGGAGCACCTGGAAATGTGACACAGGAATGCAGAAGATGATGGGTAATTCCAGAATAGAGGTCTGAGGGGATGGAGTCTGTTTTGCTGGGGAAAGAGGCATCATCAGAAACGGGGGAGATGCTCAAGTTCAGGAGGAATGAATCTGTGGCCCTATGGGGATTCTTCTCTCCTCTTTGAGTTACACAGGGTAAAGCACCACATGCCCAAGTCCTGCTTTTACCTTCCTGCTTTACCCCCAAACACATCTACACCAGACAAGGAGCCAGGGAGGTTTTGTCATTCTTTGGGAGTGGCATTTTCATCTTTTCAGTCTTCCTGCTTATTCTTCAGTGATGACTGTCTCACTCGTACTAGTGCTTATATTTTTTAGTCTCACAGAGGTAGCGCAATACTGTCAAGTGACTTTGAAGATGGGCAATAAGGCCCTTTTTCACAACATAAATGTCATGAGGAATTCTCCCCAAGAAGCTTCTGAGATGAATTCTCTGTGTTCCAAAGGAAAAAAGGTTACCTGAAAACAATACAGCTTGTGCTTGCACATGTTGGTAGGAAAAGAGAAAGAAATCCCCTCCGGAAACAAGTGATATCTATTTGTAGCCTACACTTTTCCAAATAAAAACTGCTCATACCCCCAGTACCAGTACATACTACTATGAACAACTGCTGCTTCCACCAGCAGCAGGTTCATAGCAGAAGAAAAGCACACAGTCCAATGTGTCAGGATGGCTTTTCATAGGTTCAGAGGCTCACTTAAAATATTCCCACAAATTCACACTAGCAGTCTCTTTGACAGCTAGGGCTTTTTTTTTTTTTCCTCGTGAAGGTAAGATAATTTCTGACTTACTTCCAATGTCCTACAAGACCAAAGGGTGCACTATCACATAGTATTAAACCTCAGATCTTCAGAAAACCTCATAGCCTTAGTGCTGGAAAGCAAACACACTCCAAGCTTGTACATGTACACACTTGCATGCTTGGAGGAGTTACTAAAACAACTATAGCACCTCCCAAAAAGGCTCAAAATGCAGGGAAGGAGGGAGAGATGGGGACAGGAGTGCTAGGGTTTGCGTCGGTGACTCCACCTTGTTCATCAGACATATTCAAGCCAGCACATCTTTCTCTCCCAAGTGAAATCTGTTTCTACAATTTTGCCAAAACTTTTATATATGGCAGTGGCCAGCTGGCTGCTTGGAGAGCCATGTGTCAGTGGTCCTGGCGAATGCCTAATGTGTGAGATGGATCTGCGCAAACTGCAAGCACTTGGTTTGCAAACATTCTTGTTTTATGCATTTAGAAAGCAGCTAGAAAAAGGAGAAGTTTCTGAAACAAAGTCACACAACATGGCAGGGATATATTAAGACAGTTCCTCGGTATACAAATATATTGTGGTAACTCATCTCTTCTCCCTGGCATGCTCTGTCCCCATGGGCTGTAGTGAGCCTGTTCTGTCTCTTCCTACAAAATACCATCACCTCCACTGCTACCTTTGTTTCTACAGAGGCAGGAATTCAACACCACCAAGGTTTCCCCAACAAGACAAGATGTGGGAAACTTGTACACCCTCCCTCCAGCCCTGCTGCAGGACTGGATCCCAGGAGGGGCAATGCCAGCAGATGTGACCACAGGGGAGGCTCCTCCCACACCTCAGCTGATGACACCATAGCTCCTGGGCTGCTGGCAGAGATCCCTCTGATGAAGCCAACATCCCACACAGGGATCAGCAAGTCAGCCCACACAACTCTGGGAATCCAAGGGGGAGGCAGTAAAGCAGGACTGAGGCACACTTTGAGTCAATGTATTTTTGGGCTACATTACTTCTGACTTTACCATCCCAGAGAAGATGTGAGAAATGAATCATCTGGGTTTTACAGAAAGAGCAGCAGAAACTGACTACATTGAAAAGAGGTCCATGGCTACATTCTCCATATATATAAAAAGTGCTTGTGAAGTTTAAGGCAAGCCATCTATTTAGGGATTTGTAAATGCATATCCCATGTGGTCTGTAGGCCTGTGTACAAGAATATATACAGTTTATTGAGCAATGTCAGGGAAAATAGAATTCCCACCCTAGATTATCACAGTCTCTGCAATCAGCTCAGTGAGCAACAGCACAGGTGATAGATGAGCCTGCCATGGTCTCCCAAATGCCAGCAGATATCAGCTGACGAGGCACCAGGGGAAGGTAATTCCAAGCTAAGGCTGCCTGGGTGAAAAGACACCCCCCCACCCCCACTAACATGCAACAAACAGGCCTCACATCCATGTCCTCCATCCTTGGAGGAGCAGCTCTTGGACCCCAAAACAGTCTCATCAGCCAGGCCCCAAACGACAAAGACCACCACATATCAATATCAGCACCATGACTCATCCCTAGAGATGAAGGGGAAGCAGGGCTGGTCTCCACCCACTGCCAGGACAGGCTCTGCACAGCTGCAAACAGCTGGTTCCTTCTGCCCAGACATCACATCTAGGGGCTAAGGGTTCACCACCTCAGATGAATTTGGCAGATGTCTTCACTGGAAGCAGTCAAGGGGAGGCTGGCATGGAATAAAGCTCCTCTCTCTCTGAACAAGTAGAATCAATTGATTTTAACATTTTGAATCAAGGCATTTCAACCCTTCAGGTCAAAATTATGTATCAATTACAAAAGCAAAAGAAAACCACAATGCAAAACTGAAGTCAGAAGTTTGTTCCAAATGTTGCAGCTGCAAATCAAAGATTCCACAATCTGTGCACTACAGTGGTGCTCATTTCTTCTCCTCAATATTTGCAAAATTAGAATGATGATGATACTCCCAGTGAAATTCATAGTTGTTTCCAAATCCACCATAAAAATCAAGTCAAATCTAAAACGTAAGAACCTAACAGTAACTGTAAGGACATGGATAACTAGTTCATATAAACTTAAGTGTCCACAGAAAGAAACAACACTGTAATAGACAATGCATCAAAATTAATCTTGATTTAAGCAGGAAACCAACATGGGAGAGTGAGTAGGACAAAGTGCTGGTGTCCTCCAGGTTATCATTAAGTACTTGCTGCAAAGAATCTGCTTATCCTCAAACTGCAATAAAGGATTCCTTTTTCTTTCATTACACTGCCTAAAAGCTTCTTAGGAGCACCAGCAGTTTGTAAAGATGAAAAACGTGTTTAATCAGTAATTGCAATGGGCTTAGGAACTGCTAATAAATATACAAGGAGGTTCGCAGTGGGAACACTCACTCATTCAAAGCCACTAGTGCCACAAAAGTCAATTCCACACATGGTTGTCAGCCACATGACCAAATTTGTTCTGAATCAATTATTAAACAGAAAATGCTATCAGTTCAATTTTTTTTTTTTTAAATCAAGCCACAAATGCAGACTTGCAAGGTACAAGTGTCTAGCACCACGGTGGGATTTAAGTCTCAAATCTAAATATTTCATTGTTCCTACACAAAATTTTGGCCAATACTTCTACAAAACCCAACCTGATAAACACATTCAGCACAAAATCCAGCTGTTGGCTTGTCAGGAGTTGTAATTCATAATGAGTTGTATCTATTATATGATATTCTCAAAGCTGAAAAGTGGAAATAAATACAGAAAACCCAAAAGGCAGCTCTTGCAGATTAAAAATTACATTTAGCAACACAGAAGATGGGTCATTAGAACCGTGGAAAGTACAAGAATGAGCTACATAATGAAATGGATTAGCAGTGGTGAAAGGGGCAGTGGGGATTGCAGGTCTCTGCTCAGCCTCTGCTACTACATCTGGTTACTGTCATGTGCCCCATGGAAGGAGAAGGAAAGAAAAAAGGCTACATCTGATATGACTGCTTTGCCTGTTTAAGATTCAAAAGCTCCACTGTAAGCTTTCACAGAACTGAAGGGAGCATGATTTATACAAACAGCTACAAGCCTTTTGTACTCCGTTTCGAGCAGAACGGACATCAGTGCTACCTGCCCTTGGAGAATAGTGTTTCCTATTTTATTTACATTTGCTCTTCATTATGCTTTTAGAGTAACTTACCAATCCACCCAATCAATTCAAACCATTTTGCAAGCATTTCAAGTCATTTCTTAGCATCACCCCGTAGGCACTTGCTTCTATGTAATTACAATCATTTTTTTTGCAAAGATTTGCCTCATTCAAGTGGCTTTGCCAAGCAACAACAAACAAAAGAACAACCATGTCTAAAAATAAGTAGAAAAAAAAGTAGGAATCCCACAACTGTATTAAATAGTGTCATCAGGAAGAGAGAAGAGGATAAATGTGTGCCCCCATGTCCTTCATGTCTTTGCTGACAGCCCAAAAATAGTGCTGTTTAATGTTTGATAGTTATGTCTCCATATTATAGCTTAAACTTATTTAAAAAAATCTGTCTTAAAATACAGCATTTTCAGTTCTTCTTGGGAGACCAGAAATAATCTAGCTAGTTGGAGCTTTACATCATCTTTCTGTTGTAGAAGCAAATTTAACTATTTCTTGTAAGAATAAAAGAACATGTCATCACAAAAAGTGACTCACATAGAAAGTATTATAACTGTCCTGGATCAAGCATCAGATCAAGCTCACCAAGAGTGAGCTCCTTCCTTCATTTCAGCAGACAAGGTGGCATTTGACCTGAATTAACCTGCCCGTTCAGAGGGACACTGCTCCAGACTTGCTGCTCTCACACCTGACCAAGACACTGAAGTACAAACCCAAGGATTTTAACAACATAAGCACAGAAAAAAGGACTTGGAAGAAAGGTGCAAGCCTTGAAGGCCAACCATCTCCCAATGGAAACAAAAGATACAAATGTGAGTCCCCAGCTACCCAGTGATAATTTCAAGTCAAATTTTTTTTTAAAGTAAGTGGTACCATTTCCCCACTGGCAGCTCCCCTTTTTACTACTTCCCTATTTTTTTGAGACCAAGTCAAAACCTTGTCAGCAATTGGCAACCCCAAGTATCATGCAGCATCAGCCTTGTCACTAGTTTTAGGGCTGCCTTAAAATAAAAGCAATCAGAAAACTTCTTAAAACTAAATATCCCCCCCTACCCTACATGTTGACGTGGCCACTAAATCCCAGTGGGTAATCTCCAGAATCCATCTGTTCCTTTTCATTCTCATCCTGAGAAGCCTCCCATAGCCCCTGATTATTTCTCAACTTGTCTGAAGAAATATCCTGTCTTCTGGCTTCCCAGACATTTGCTTCACCCCCTTCTCCCCAGAGGTTTGCTGGAAAAGGCAGCTGCAAAGATTATCCACTCCAATGTCATGCCCAGGCTCTCTTTAAATCCCTTGAGGGAATCCATTTTAACAGAGAAAATGTTTAACAGAGGCAAAAAAGCGTCTTTCAGAACTGAGTTTCTTCTCAGTTACATCCTGGAAGCAAGATCCACCTACAGATACCCTTTAAGCAAGCATCTCTTAAAGCATAGTTGGTTAAGAGAAGTAGGAATTAAAGAGTCCTGCAGTGACCATATGCAGACTCTCCACCAACACCAGGAAGATGGACTGTGCCTGGGCCAGGTTGCAGTAAAGCCCTGCCTTACCCAGCAAATTAATGGGCTGAGGGGGACTGGGAGCATTCACCAAAGGTCATCTCCAAATAGCAGCTGTAAGCATAAAAACGATGACATTTAGCTAATGACCACAAAGCAGCTAAAATTACAGGCATGCATATCTTCTCCTTTTTCAGGTCAACACAGCCAGCATGTCTGTGCATTTAATGTACCAAACACAGCTGCACAAAACACTCTAAACACTTTTCATTTAACTCAAGGGCTGTTAAAAGTGGTGGAGGAAAAACACACCTCTCTATTACTTGTGTTGTTGCATAAAATCAAAACACAAGAACTAAAGCCACAGAGGCCCTGAGATTTAATTGTTCAGTTGTATTCTGTTATTGCTTTATTTGTAACTTGAAGCCCCCTGGGGATTACAGCTCTTGTATTCTTTATAGGTTCCCACCAGCCCTTTATGTGCTCCAGCACCAGTCAAAGGTACCAAAAATCCAAACAGCAAACCAAATGCAGGGCTTTTGTCTGCCTACAATTTCAGCATTATTGCTGCTCAAGTTTAATTCCAAGATTTATGGGGATGCCAAAGGGTTAAGTCTGCTTGAAATTTTCCTATTTATCGTCATTCACTTCAAAAAAGGCAAGTACTGCAGGAATTTATGATGCCTGAACCTGACAGTCACTGACTGGCTAACAAATCTTTCCTTCTGTTTTCAAAACAGTTGTGTGTTAATCTCGCAGGTCACTATCAAAGACAGTTTAGCATCTAATTTATCACCTTTTGGGCAGAGATCCATGCTGAAAAATTCACATCCAAACTGTAATTTAGTTCAGTTAATGGCCTTTTCTCAGAGGAACTGGACAATTAAAAACATATGGAAATAGAATAAGCCACTCACTTTTCAACTAAATGTTTGCTCTATGTCTTGGGAAATAAATTTAGGATGAACAAGCTGAATTCAATGAATGGATTAAAGGAATGGACTGTTGTTATAAATCAGTTGTCCTCCTTTCACAAGCCACATAGCAGTATTTCATTTTTTTTTTTTCCTTTTTTAACAGAGCATTGTCTTACAATGGAAAAAAACCTTCAAGAAATTGCAGGTTCACACAGAATAAGTGCTATTAAAAGAAAGCAGAAGGGGAATCTCTTAATGCACTATAAACATCTGACGTATTTAGGCACCTAGATAAAGTAATCGGAAATGTCAGGTTAAAAAAAAAAGCATAAAGGCAAAAATAATTTGAAATGTGTACATGGATGTACACCAGCTTTCATTATAGTGGCAATCAATCACAGGTTTTTGGTATGACTATGACATTCTGTTATGTCTGGGAAGTACCTTGGTGCAGTTGACACCTCTACAGAAACACAAAGCCTGGAAACATATATGGCATTTTAGCAATGTTTCTTTCTCTTTGTTTTTTTAACTGTCTGAGAGGGCTGAGAAGTGCCAATTCCTGTGTAACAATTCACAAGTGTCACAAAGCCCCTGCTGTGTGTCCTGCTGAATGTCTTCCATGGGATTTAGTGGGTGCTGGATGAGACAGAAGGAGAATATCAATGCCACTGACATTCCTTCACCAGTCAGTTCCTTTGCTCTGCCCGTGCTCTGAGTAGGTGTCTTCAGCCATTAGGAAAAATCATTTGTGGAATTTAGCATGGATTTGTTTGTACACTATGTACCTCAAAGTGAGGTACCAGATTTAACCCTAGTCTACTTTCCAACCTTAGAAGCATTCCAAAGTGGGAACATCTTCCACTCTATTCCAAAGGTGTGCTGGGTCACACGCCTGCTCTGAGTCACCATGACTGTGCTTTGCCAGCCTCGTTAGCAATTAAACCTCCTGAGCACAGCTGTCTCCACCAGCTGTAGGAGACAGACCCAAGGACCTCTCAGGTGAGGACACTCTGACAGTGACAGCCCTGAGGTTACATCTTACTAGAACTGATCACAGCCACCACTGTAACAAAAAGAAACAGGATTTAAAAAATGGCGTGATTGTGCTATTCTGCTTCTTACATTGCTTTGGATAAAATAAGGGACCAAAATGGTGACTTGCAGCACTAAAATGACAGGTTTCTATCCTGACCCAAAGCCCCAACACTTCTGGAGCACGGCTATGGCAGGCCAATGCTCTCCAGGGGCATGGCAATGGGGACACACCAGTGCATGGGTTGCACTGAATTTTTCAATTAAAAAAGGAAAATGTAGACCCTACCAATAACAGGATAAAAATAAATAATAAAAGAAAGCCTACAGAGGAAGACAGAGAAAGTTACACCCTTGAAATGCCTTTTGATGTTAATGCAATGAGCCTTAGCACAATCTGCTTCATGAAAAACTGAAAGTAAATAAAAAAAAGGAACACAAGCTTATCAACCTCTCCACCTCACAAAACTATCTAATGCCTTCAGTCTTCCTTACCATGACATGTTTTTTTTTTTAATTTTAGCCAGTGAAAAAGGCCCTCAAAATACCCCTTTCAACTCTTCTCTTTAATGAAGAATTGCTCTAAGATCAATTAACTGAGATGAGAAACAAAACCGAGGCTGCTGGTTCAGGACGTCCTTTCATAAAAGACCAAATGTTTGACGTTAATTTTCTGTGATGCATTTTCAAATAATCCATGGGTATGAGCTTGAGCACTGACAGAAAGAAGCGCTGTATTTCACAGCCACACAGGGGCAGACAGTTTTAAGATCATTTATTTAATTATGCAAATGCTACTCTTGTGACAACAAGAGACAGACTCAAGCAGAAGCCATACATTGGATAATAAAGTTCATATCCAATTGAAGATTCATTACCTGCTGCATCAACTTCAACTACTACCACATTATTAAGGCTTACACTACTGTTTAGTTAAAGTTGAGATAACACTTCCAATCTAAAACTCTGTTTTTAGGACAGTTAAAATAAGTGTTCATTTTGTATGTTTTCTTTAATTGGCTAATCTACAAGAGACTCTGCATGTACAAATTAAAAAGAAAAGCCAACCACTGCTCTAAAGCTAAACACTGTTGAATAAACAAAGAGGCTTTTTAATCAACCCAAACTTCACTTCTTTCCTGCATTTTACAGCAATGTGTATCCAGAAGACATGCAGTGTTTTCTCAACAAAAGGTCTGTTAAAAGCAACCACAAAGCACCACCTCAGCAGAAGCCACCCACAGCCCTAGTACAGATAGGATGGAACCAGTATTGACCAACCACACTCTGCTTGGCCAACACTGGTGAGCAGGGAAGAGAGCAGCAGGTGGTAAATTTATTTTGAAACTACTGTTCATCCAACCCAACAAAGCTTTCACCACCTCTCCTGGAGCAGTGCTACAGTCAGGAGAGCAGAAAAGGCCATGCTACAGAAAAGCTGCTCCTTGGTCCTGCCTGCTCCTTTCAAAGTAGTATTCTGACTCAAGCACAAAGCAAATATTCACACAGTGAGCACTTACTTTCAACTCCACCGGGTTCCCAGCACAGTGGTGAAACATCAGCCACAACCAAACACCCAGATACGGGGCAGTAATGCCTGAGGGTGAGACACAGCCCTGCGGTGGAGCTATCCTAAGCAGGGACTGCTGCTCAAAGGATGGGACCTCTCTCCCTTAAGCACCTACCACCCCTCAATTGCTCTGGCTGCTGGGCTGATCCCACAGGGGCCTGAAGCTACTCCTTTTCCTGGGGTGAATTCTTCCCAAAGAGACTACAAAGGGATCAGATGAGCAGTGCCCCAGGAGAGCCAGAAGCACACCATGGTAACTAAGGACAGAACTGTGCCTTCCAGGGGTAATGCAATTTTGAGTTGGTTCAGGTGAACCACAGAATTGTGACTCTTAGCTAAATATATTTTAAAATCTTCCTACTGAACAAAAAAGCTTTTGCATGTAATGGAACACTCCTTTGCAACTGATGGACCAACAGAGGATAGGAGGCATGTTTCAGCTATACTTAGGGCATTTAAGGTTTAAAAGCTAACACATTTCATCTCAGGCACCACATAAACCATGAGACTGGGTGAGAAAACAAGACCAACTTCTGCAAAATCAGTTTGTCCATATTAACCAGCCATCTCTGGCCACAAATCCTGAGCTGCTTAAATTATAAGATTTAGGGGTACTCTAACATGTTGAGTTGGTGTCTTTTTAATTAGTATATTAAAACACTCCTTTTCAGTATGCTACAGTATATAAGTATCTTGCATAATAATTACACTTGGCTTTTCTGTTTTTTTTCTTTTTAATAGAAGAATTTTATTATCAAAGCGGTTTTGGTAATATGCAGCTACTGCACACCAAACACTGTGCATGGAATACCTTCTTGGATAGAAGATTAATGTGCTTACTGTTATTCTGTGAACAAATTAATTTCACTGAGGAATAAGGCAAAGATTTAAATACAAAGCACCACAAAAATCTCTCCCAGTTTACATCTTTTAGGACTGAGAAAATGTATATATGTTTACACACACAGTCAGATATAAGGCATGTAAATAAAAACCTTTCAACAAGATGAATGATACACAGAACACACATCTGATCTTCCAGCTTGAAAAATGTTCTAAGTGCTGATTTCCCTTCTCTGCTTCTCCACGTGCTTGTGACACTGCACAGCTGTATTCATCCCAGCACAATGGCTGCTTGGGATGTAAGCACCTGATTTCATGAAATCCAAAGGTAAGCAGATCCAAATCTCACCAGAGCTAATGGATTTGGCCCTTATCTCCCCTTGCTAAAGCATCCTGAGTGCTGAGAGACTTATCTAAGCATTAGGAACCAACATTAGTATTATAATGTAATATCCATGTATTATTCTCTTGTCAGTTTTTCAGCTTATATACAACACTTCAGCATAGGCACTTGCTCATATTTGGTTTTCCATCTACCTTATTACAGTTTTTATACTGAATACAAGCAAAAACATCTGAATGTGTTAGCTACATAAGCTTCTGCTGAAGTCTGATGAAGAAAAGAGTTATTTTTAACCTTGGACAGCTCCCAGACCAGCTCATTGCATAGCTCAAAACCTGGCACAAGAGGAATGTGTGTGGCTGGGTACAAGATGGGGGAGGAAGAGGAAAAACCATTTGTACCCAGTTTGTCACCAATAAATACAACCAAAACTCCATGTCCTAATGCAGAGAGACACTAAAGGCCCAGCATACAACCCAAACATATCTAGTTGGGACATCAAGTGCACCTCTGTAGCTCAGGTGCTGTTTCCAACTAGTCCATGGGATTTAAATGCCAAAATCATTTTGGGTGCTTTTGTGAATTTCCATACACACCTTACTGCATCTCTTTCAAACTGGGCCTCTGCTGACTTCCAGAGTCTGAGCAAAAGGTCAACAGCAAAATTCACAGCAGAATATGTGGCTTCCTGAGCCTGGGATGGGAAACTTAGCCCAGGCCAGCAGCCACACTAAATTTCACCAGCTGTACAGGCTCATATCACAGCATCAGCATTTTAATTTGTCTTCCTTGACAAAAAGAAAAATGCTTAGAAAGTTTTTGAGACTGCAGGTTTTCAATACATCTTCAGATGAAAGCACAGCTTGCAAGCCAGGGCTGAGCAGGAGCATCCCCCCATCAGTGCCAGGCACCACCTCAGCACAGCACACAGGCCTGCGAGGCTAGGGAGCTACGGGAAGCGCAGGCAGCTCATCGCTTAAACGCTATTTCATCCCAAGGTTCCAAAATGATAATAGACTTTATTCTAATTGGATTGTCTGCAATGAGCCAATTTAAGTGCTAAATGCTGCAAATTATTCAGCATGACATAGCAATGCAATGATCTGAGCCACTGCAGGGCAGAAGGCTTCTTGAAAGCTACACTTCCTGAAGCGTAGTAAGGAGACACAAGTCTTGCTTGGCATGTCTCCACCACCAACCAACAGCTGCAGTGTGCCCACTGAGCATTAACTAATGCTCTGACCTAGAAGCAGCCACTGCCAGCCAGCACCCCTGATTAGATGATGATTTTTCTGAACACACCTTTAAAGTCCATATCACTCTAATTGCTGCCTTTCAAAGAGACAAAGTACCGATGACATCCTACGTACACTGCACAGTGCTGTGAAATATTGATCTAACCACAAACTTTAAAATATTTAACCAACTTGAGTCTGTACTTTTGTCATCAGGGTAAGAATGTCACATCTATTCACAAAGATTTAAGGGACAGGAAGAGAGAGATATTTAAAGCTTTAGATTTTATTCTGGTGCAATTACAGCAGCATTACATTTGCATTTACAAATGCAAATGAAGGACTCCTGTGTTAAGGCTTATCCCTACACACAGCGCACAGTTCAAAAGACAATTATTTTTAGTAATTATGTGTAAAGTGGTTTTCTACATACATTTCACCGTAAAATGTATTAAAATTATATCATTGTATTAGCAAGGGAGATAAAGTAAACCATAGGGTTCTCTTCTGAATTTGTCTCAGATTACACCAACAATTTGCAAAGTGGAAAGGAAGAAAAAGAAAGTAATTCATTACTCATATTCATAACTTTTAATATAACATTATTATTCTCCTCCAATCATCACAAGAGGCTATCCAGAATTCCCTTGAGACTAGAGAGTTTTATAGGATTTGAGGTTTATTTGCAATTAAAGTCTAGAACCAAACAGCAATGCCTGTGTTGTGGCACTTCGCGTTGCTTTTGCTCAGCCTGGTTTTTGGTACTGGGGGCCACAGAGGTGACTTCTGTGAGAAGCTGCTGGAAGCTTCCACCATGTCCAGCAGAGTCAATCCCTGATGGCTCTGAAGATGGACATGGCACTGGCCAAAGCTGGGCCAATTAGAGATGATGGGAATGCCTCTGTGATAACATACTTAAGAGGAAAATCAAAACTAAGTGGGAGCAGTTTTTCTGGCCAGAGAAGAGGAGGAGGTGAGAACATGTTGATGCCTTTTCCTGGTCCTAAAATCAAGAGTCAAACATGGTTAGAAGGGAAAAGGGGATTTTACCTTGGTTTTACCAAGGTAATTAATTAAATTAATTTCCTTTTACCTTATTTTAAGGATCCTTAGGTGCACTATGTCCAGGTCAAATGCACTGAAACGCACACCGCAATGCACACCCCCAAAAGATCTGGTACAACATTATAAGTCTTAATAATTAGCATATCTATCAAAGATTCCCCAATGAGAGGCTCAAGTGAGCCCCCCTCCCCAAGGAACCTTCCCCTGGATGGTTCTATCTTAGTTTACAGAATGTGTTCTGGAGAGGACCTTGGGGTCTGGGGCACACTGATCCCTAGCTACAAAGCTTCTAAAATGTTCAGTCTCCTAGCTGAACAAACAAGTCCAAGGATGCAGGCAAAAAGCACTAAGAATACGGAAGTTGTAAAAAGGTATAGCAAGGGTATAAAAGAAAAGGCAAAAAATCATCATGGCATCAGCAATGTGAGAGAAACAACATGGAGACACCAAGGTCAGTGGAGAAGGAGGGGCAGGAGGTGCTTCAGGCACCAGAGATGAGATTCCTCTGCAGGCCATGGTGAGGACCATGGTTGAGCAGCTGTGCCCCTGCAGCCCATGGGGATCCCCAGGGGATGCAGAGATCCATCCACAGCCCATGGGGATCCCCAGGAGATGCAGAGATCCATCCACAGCCCATGGGGATCCCCAGGGGATGCAGAGATCCATCCACAGCCCATGGGGATCCCCAGGGGATGCAGAGATCCATCCACAGCCCATGGGGATCCCCAGGGGATGCAGAGATCCATCCACAGCCCATGGGGATCCCCAGGGGATGCAGAGATCCATCCACAGCCCATGGGGATCCACGGGGGATGCAGAGATCCATCCACAGCCCATGGGGATCCACGGGGGATGCAGAGATCCATCCACAGCCCGTGGGGATCCCTGGGGGATGCAGAGATCCATCCACAGCCCATGGGGATCCACGGGGGATGCAGAGATCCATCCACAGCCCGTGGGGGTCCACAGGGGATGCAGAGACCAGCGTCAAACCATGACACACTTACAAGGTAAGAAGTTTTACACCTTAGTTTTGGCCACCAAACTCTGACCCTGAAACATAGGGCCTCCAGTTGCACAGAGCTGGAGAGACAAAAGCCTCAGCATAGAAGAAAAGCACCTTACATCTTGGCTCTCAGCTGGGTCTGCATCTCCTTCAAAACAGTTTAGCAGCATTCACTCTTAGTGGAAATCAACTCCTCAGCTCTGCAAGAATGCTTGTATCCAAATTATCTGTCCCCACCAATATAAAAATGATGGATTTTAATACCTTCTGTCCAATAACATGCTTACTTGTCAGTGTGATGGTATGTAGTTAAATCACCAACATTTCATATGAATACATCATCTGATTTACTGAACAGAAATATTTATTAAAAACTTCTGCCCTAACTTGACTTTGCTATTTAGCTTCTGGATTTATTAGCATTAACTCCATTAGATGAGCAGTTCACTGTATTTTATTTTCCCACATATTTTCTAATCCAGAGAGGCACAGGAACATTAATTCAGGAATTGGCTGCAATTATTTTTTGCTATTCAGCTAGGGGCAGTAAATGCAAACAGAATTGGCTGCAGTTCAATGTCATTGCATAAGATTTCCTCTATTGTTTCCTTAGATGCAGATGTTAGGGTATAGAATGCTAAATTAAAATAGTGACAGTGTCATCCCATACATGTTTTAATGGGTTCCTGGTAGGCTCAGTTTTCTTGCTCAAAATTAATTTCCTTTTACCTAAAAACAACCACAGAATTACAGAATTAAGACCACTTCTTCCTTCACCAAAATATAAAAAGGAAAGAATGCCTCAGCTGCTCATTTTTCACATAAAGCTCAGCGTACACTGCAAATCAAGGACTGCAAGCTTCAAGCATTCACCTTAATCATGAAGGCAGTGAAAATAAGATAAGTAAGAAATTTGACATTGTTATTTAAACAATTATTCTTTCTCTTGCAAATGCCAATTCCTTTCACACTGAAAGCACTAGAGAGGCTTGAAAAACTTGTGCATCAATCAGGATTTCAGCACAATTCTCCAGCTTCTCAAACCAATCTTCAAGAAATTCTCTTGCTCTTTGGAAATGCTGAGGGCAACAGAAAAATAAGGGAGGCAGCCTCTCCTTTTCTGCTGTGTTTGTTCAAGATCATTGTTTTGTCTTTTAAAATAAATGCAGATGACATGCAGCTACTGCTGCTTCTTTTTTTTCTCAAGGGGAGCAGAGCAAAGGGGGCTAGATTATCTACAGATTGATATTATTGCGTTTATCTCGCAAAGCCTGTTCTCCAAGGAGCAAGCTGCGTGGGACAACACAGGGATTGAACAGATATTATAGGTCCTCACTGCTGTAGATGTAACCACAACTGAAAATACTAATTATCTTCCCAAACAGAGCTGCAGCAGCCCAATGAGGGACATTAACACAAACACCCCTGAGGGCAGCCAGCCATCTTTTATTTATTTCTGTTTGTTTGCTTTAAATGCTGGGGGAAAATTAAAGGAGGAAATGATATTAAAAAAGGCTTTCACTACTTGCCCCTCCCCACAGAAACAAAGATACATACAAAGAGAATAAATCTCTCTTCCCTCTGCTGGGATGCTCCTAACAACAGTTATTACAGCTCCCAGCTGGGAGCTCACTCTTCACTGCCGTCTGAAGACTGTCACAGCCACAGGTTCCTGTAAGATTAGCAGGAGTAAGAAAAGATGCTGCCAAAACCATGTACCGTCTGTGCAACCCTTCACATGCTGGCTGAGCACTGCAAGGCAACAGCCCAAGATCCATCCCCAGTGTCAAAAAGCAGCCCATGTAAAGATGAACACACTCAAGAGATAATGAGTTCCCTGGGGAGGAATCCTGGCTTGAAAGAGGTCCATCAAGAATACATTTTTATTTACACTCCTTTTAAATGTCCACAGCTTTACTGCAGAAAGCTGTAATCTCAACTTTCTCAGGTGTCAGCTCCCAACCTCCCAAGCCTTTTACCACTGACCTTCAGTGGCTCTTTAATTGCAACTAGCACTCTTGGTAAAATTAAAATGTACATTTTAACGGATCAATCTACCTTTTTAAAATGAAGATGCAAAGCCAAGCATTGCAATTAAGAATCATGGCCTGGCTGCCTGGTATGATCTTATTGGTAGCTATTTTCCATTGTGGTAGTGCAAAAAAGCTAACACCTTCGTTGCTTCTCTTAACTTAAAAAAAAAAAAAAAAAAAAAAAAGAAAGTCCAAAAATGGGTTTGAAGGTGTCTACAGCCTGAGCAGAGGGGAAGGCACTAAGCTCCCTGCCCCATGTCAGGCTCTGGAGCTGCTGTCGGCACACAGGATCTTAGGACAGGCACAAGACACCACCTTGAATTCGGCCATAAGGACTAGACACCTCTATGCTGCAAAAAAAAAAAAATTCTTATCTTGCATGTCATTAGAAGGTGACAGGGCAGGAATCCTGAATTCCTCCTACAGAATTTTGCAGCTCTGAATTGTGCAGAAAGGGGCTACAGCTGTTCAGAATCGTCTATATTCAGCTTAAGCACAGGGGAGGGTATTGCAGACCACGCACAAAACAGGAGGAAGAAGAGCATCCAAGAGGAAATGATCAAATTCAATGATTATGAAGCTAGATAAAACTCACACTAACAAGATTAACTTGTTACATTATATGAATAAGCTACCATTAGGACTCTGCTTATTCTCAGGCTATTAGAGGATAGTCAATTCTTTACATGCAACATATTCCATTCCAAAAGTACATTCAGCAGGTAATAACACAAAGCTGCTGGGTAGAAACTGCCCTGTGCCCTTCCACGCACTCCTCTTCCCTGTATGCTACAGGGAGGGTTTGTTTACTCAATTATTAAGTCTCCAAAAGAAAGTGTATTCCTCAGGTAATAGCAAAAGCAGCCACTAAAGCAGGAACAAGCAGTGCTTCAAGTAGGCAATTACTCTACAATATGTGCCCGAATTAGCTATGGCAGAACCAAGGGCTTGCAGCAGGCAGCAACAGGTCAGACAGCAGTTCACCCAAAGTACATCTTGAGCAGGGACACACAAAATGAATAAGCTGTGGCTGCCCCATCCCTGGAAGTGGGCCAGGCTGGACAGGGTTGGAGCAACTTGGTCTAAGTAGAAGGTGTCCCTGCCCGTGGCAGGGGGTTGGAACAAGATGAGCTTTAAGGTCCCTTCCAATCCAGGCCATTCAAAGATTTGATTCTATGAAAACACTAACAAAGTAAGTCACTGATGAAAACATCAGCTGCCAGTCTTACAGTCTTTTCAGAGGCCAAGTGAGAAGCAAAAAGGTTCTCCTTCAGTGCTTCCCAAACACATCCCATGGTTACTGTAAGGGCAGTAAATAAAGCCATACAGATTACTTTACCTGGGCATTTCCTCGTGCACTCATGCCCTGGGTTCTGAAGAAGCCCTTCTGTTATATACTGGTGGGGATCAAATGTGCTTTTATGATGATGACTAAGCACATACTAAGAAAAATTTAACACCAAGGGAAACTGTTAACAGCATACAGAGATAGAGTAAATGAAAAACCAATGCTAATAAAAAATGTCTACTGAATAAATTATAAAGTGACTGAGAGCTTAGCTAAATATAACTCTAAGAAAAATCAGATCAACGTGTGACTCCCACATCTTTATGCATTTTGTTTAAGAACCTCCGTTATGTTCTGCATTGTAGAAGTCATTCTGACTGTATGCTCTGCCAGCTTCTGTAATGATTCAGAACTTCACAGATCTAGGATGATTTGTTAAGTAGAAAAAAAATAATGTTTGTCTTTAAAGCTTCTAGTCTTGATTTAATGTTAAGGGTATGAACAAAAAAATGAAAATTGTCTTTACTCTTTTATGCACTGTTTTAAAAGAAAATACAAACATCCAAGTGTCTTCATATCTCATATATATTCAAATATTGTATATTCAAGTCAATCATAATGACAAAAATCCATAATCTGAAACTACAGGGCAATTGTTCTGTTCTTATGTGACATTTGTGGTTACAGTTTAATAAAGAAAAACCAATGCTAAAAGATGACAGACTCCTAAATGTGAATCGGTAATTACATTTTAATTAAAAAATGGAAGCAAAAAAAGAAATCTATGAAGTATCAATTTGCTTTACAGACAAATAATTAAAAAAAAAAAAAAAAACAACCAAATAAAACCCCCAAATTAAACATTTATATTTTTAGTAGTACAAGAGCACCAATAAATATAATCACTAGCTGGTAGGTAGTCAGAAGCAGCATGAAATTCTGCAGTAAACGTTTATTCTCACTTAAGATGAAAACATCCACAGATTCATCCCCTAACACATTGCTTTCCAATACTGAAGGAAACCTCTCGAAGAACATTAATACATAAATATTGGAGAGTTAAATGCCCCTGGGTCAAAGGGTTAGTGTAATACAATATTTCTGTTGCACTTTGCATTATTATCGTTATGCTTGGTTTGCATTTTTACAGCACACAAAATCAAATTAGTTTGCTCTTCTGCTAAGTGCACAGTTCCTGGTGGCCATTAGTGTGACTCCCAGGTCAAGAGGAGCCTGGAATATGGCAAACACGTGTCTTCCTTCCAGAGGCTCCTATCACCTATAAATCTTACTGAAAAGAGTGAAAGGGAGAATAGCAGAACGTATTTTAAAATTAAGCTACTGCTACCTAAGAAACTTAGAACCATAAAGTTACTTGAAAATGTTGGATGAAAAATAAAATGTATTCAAAGCATCTGAACCCTTACAGAACGAGTGACTCTTATCTACCAGAGCAATTAAATTACCTGGCACATTTCCTTGTGAGCTTTCTCTGAACATCATCTCAAGGATAGAAATGTTGCAGAATTCACATAAACCTTGCTACAAAAATTTTGGGCAGTTCCTGCTGAGTTCCCTAATGAATAACCCCATAAACACAAAAATCCTTATCAGACCTTGGGAATACACCACACAACTATTCCATCCCTGCCCAAGATGACCTCAAAAGGAGCTTAGTATTCCAGTCACACTGACATTGCTATCATTATTTTTATATCAGTAGCATTCATTTTTAGGTAGATTAATTACAATAAATATATGCTCTATCAACAGAATTTTCATTATGGTTCATTTAACCTCATAATACATAATTGATTCCTATTTGCTCTATGTGATCGATGCTTAGCACTCATTGCTGAGCTGTGTTAGTAAAGGAGAAGTCAGAGAAGGGCCATGTCTGTAGGATAAATAGCAAGGTTGATATCCCATGTAGCTCTGATTGTCTTCATAAATGTCTATGCACTTACAGAGAACACAAAAATTAATACTGATGCTTTATTAACTCAAAAAATCGCATCTGAGAAACCTAAAAATTTATAAATCTGTAGGATTTACTAGCTCGTGTTCCCAGGCACATGCACTAGAAGAACTAGACCTCCTATGCTACATAAATAAAAAAACTATTGGTACAATATGCAGCTTAAAAAGCTCCCATTTTTAGCTCACATCTTCTCTGGTGCTTTGGGAGATTGGTCTAAAAGTGGTTCTGACCTTCTGGACTTTAGAATATGTCACAAAACACAAGGAGGGGAAGGGAAGGGAGCTGTGTCTATGCTGTGCCCCTAGCTACAGCCTGCTGTGTTCTCAGTAACTGGAAAGCTCCAAATTTAATTTATGAATAAAAGAATAGTGACCACTGCTTTACACAGACCTTCAATGCACGGACCCACACCAGGGGAATCCCACGAATAGACGAAATGTGGGATGAGATCCACACAGGCTGCATTATTGATGTCCTTCCTTCCACACTTGGGTATTTCTGACAGATACTGACATTTTAGGAAATCACCTCAGTGCCACAAGATGAGCAATGTAGGAGCTGGTAAATCTGAAACAACTCTGATTCAGACAACACTGAAAGACATTATTTGCATTCCTGAGATCAGTCTGACTTTGATCTGTCATAACAAGATATATGGAAATGTATAAAATTTATGTGCTTTTACTGAAGGAAAATAACAGTGGCACATGCCTTGATACCTCAACTACTCAAAACCCTGCATAAAATTCATCTCTTTTGTAACTATTAGCAAATAGGATAATTGTAATGTATATTAATGCAGTCTGTTGAAAATAGAATTTTCCAAAAATTTCACCTCTAAGAAATGAAATATGAACATCACTGAAGCTAACTGGATATTCAGTTCACCTCTTTAAAAAAAGAAAGCAAGTTTGAGATGAAAACCACGTTAAAAAAACCCAAACCCCAAAGATGTTAGTACAATGCTGGTAAAGGTGGGAAAATATTTCATAGCCAAGTTATTAACATTTAAATTTAAAACTATAGTAGATTATTCAATATTTTGAGAAAGCAATAACCTTTGTCAGAACCAGCTAACTTACTACTTGTACTGAGTTTTAGTGTGATGGATAGGAACAAAATAACAGATATATAAAAGGAAAATTTCAGCATTGTATTTCTAACTGTTGCTTTCCAGAATTTCTTAACTATAGAAGAGAGAAGGATGTATATTCTTCAAGCAAACATTTGGAGTGTAGCTTTGCCCTTTGGGCCAGTTAAAAGCCACTTAATTAAAATCTGAAATATTTTTTAACTTCAACTTCCTTGAAGATGTATTACTAATAGACTTCCAGTTAAGCAGGTATGTCAACCAAATCATTCACAGTTTTACCATGTGAAAAACACAGTCTCCAGTATATATAAAATTATATTTAATGTTTCTGAGAAACCATTATTCAAAAGCTCACCTGCCCTGCATTTCTCTTAACAAGTTTACCAATTTTTAGAACATGAGGGTATAGTAATATTTAATACTACACAATGTTAACCAAGATTTCGAAGCATTAAAAAAATGCCAAGAGACAGTTTCAGATTTCAAGATCCCAAGCTTGTCCAGGCAACTAATCATCTCCCAGCAAAAGAAAAACAAGAGAGCAGCTACAGCACAAGGACTTGGAGATTAATTTAACTCTTCCAGGTAAGCGCTTCAGGAGGAAACTCTAAAGGCTCAATTAAGGGATGCTGAAGCAGGATTTCTCTAGACCCAGAAGTTTTTACTTGCCTCTCCACTAAGGCAGAAGCAATTTCCTTTCACTGAGGACTCAGACAGCCCCTTAGGTCAAGATGAAAGATCTATTTTTTTTCCTGTTAGAATCTGACATGCCAATCACCCAGTCAACCTCAGTGGAATAACATTTGGCAACTAAGGCACAAATAAGCAGGCACAGCTGGCCAACAGCTCTTCAAGGGGCAGCCTGGGCAGAGTCTCCAGCCAATTCACTCAACCACAATGATGTCTACATGCCTCCCCAGCAAACCCTCACTATATTTCACAACAGTTATGGGCAGGGAATTAGGCACAAACCCTGCTCTTTGGAAGGCCTGGGTAGGATTCACTCTCCTAAATTGGGAATTTAGTATTACTCTAGCAGGATGTGAACATCAGGTTAATGTCTTGACATCAGAAGACGAAAAATATTAATTCAATATTTGCTTTAAGAGTACACTGGCTCTTTATGAATGAGAAACAGCCATCTACAGTGCCCTTCTGTTGAGCTGGTCAACATTGGGGCTGCGGGCTCACTTCAGTCCAGGCACTGAATTACTCTCACACATGAGAGAGGCCAAAAACACATGTTCACACCTCACTGCCTCAGACAGCTGCATGAACTCTGCAGGAATGTACTACACATCTGCATGTACACATTGCCCTTAAGAACTGAAACGTGGATTTTACTGTTTCACTTGAAAATCTGCAGCCTGAAAAGAGTGGTGCTTCATCAGCATAATATCTCTATGGGTTTTGAAAGCAACCTCAAAGGTTGTAAAGGGTTAGAAATTCTATGTGTTAAGACAAGTGAAAAAAAGGAATGACTCCTCCTGTCCTCGCTGCTCATCTACTCTTGTCCTTCAAGAAAGTATTTCCTGCCAGGTTCTCAAGCCACACCCACAAAAAATTCAATACTGTTATTATTGAGATTACACCCCCACTCAGATTTCTTAGGTGCAAAAGCATATAAGGCACCCTGGACTTCAGCATCAAAAAAAAAGGAGACCAAAGCCATAGGTAATTTTGGCAATTCCTTCCATTTCCCTCTCTCTTGACTGTTGCCTTCCATTACTTATCCCAACAAAGACACCCAGCTGAAGAACTTGAACCCATCACATAAAAGCATTCGCTCCTCTCTGAGTCCGTGCCTGAGGGAGCCCCTCTGCAGCCGGAGTCAAGAGGCACAGCCAGGCTCACAGTGGCTCTGCCCAGCCCCAGACACAGCTCAACACTTGCCTGGCTTTGCACAGGCAGTATTTGAGGTTTCCCATGTCCCATATCCAGTGGACTCAATGCCAGAGCAGCAGAACTCCTCTTCCGGCATCATTTTCCATCTGCATGAGGTCAGAAAGTTGTACACCAGTATATGGTGTCAGAAAATTGGATTTTATCTGAATCTGTAGGGATTCACATCTCTTTCCACACAGTCTATTTGCCCTAATTGCTGCTTTGACTTGGAGATATTCCAGCATCTATCAGTTTAAACAAAACTTTAAACATTGTTTGAATGTATCTAAACGCATTCAGAAATTTAATGAAGTCCCACTTCCCCCAACAGGCTGTGTCTATTGCCCCTAAATAGTTCAGTTGAGGATTTATTTGAATTTATAGGCATCAACTCAGTCATATATTGCTTTCTTAAATGCCTTATACAAGCAAAACCACATAACTAAGACATGAAGAGTTCAGCATAACAGCAAACCAATGCTTCATAAACCACAATCATTTTATAAAGCTCCTTTTTAAAAGAAGTTTTAAAAATAAAATACACTTTTTCTTCAATAACTGCAGATGATCAAAACCAACCTAACAAATTCCCTGAGCTATAGCATTTCTCATGGAGCACTCCTTGGTGACTCCCTTTCCTTTGCTGCATTTCCCGACATCCATTACAGATCTGACATTAGCAAGAACTGTAAATGTCACAGATTTCAAAATTTAAATTGTAGCAAAGTGCTGTGTGTGATTTTCTATCAACAAGGCAACATGTTAATGCTCTACCAAAGCCAAGTCAGCTCCTGAAATACAGTCTAGGTTTTCTAGGGCAAAGGTTTTCATTGAGGAAATGCAAGGTTGTGCACTGTGGTTCAATTTACAAAATTAGTCACTGATCATTATTTATTTGCATTGCATAAACATTAAAAAAATAGGTGATGAGTCACATCCCTGCATCGGAAATCAGGAAAAAGCCACTAAAAATACTTTACAGTTAACATCTACAAAAAGGAACAAAATATACAACAAAATTTTGATTATTTTCCAAGTTCATGATAACTTGCAAATATAAAAGACTTGGGGATGGTGTGGGAAGTTAAATGGAACATTTCATTTTACCAAACTTCCCAAGATCAGCTGACTATTTAACATTTTCCAGTGCTGGTAATTCATCCAAATGAACACACATGCTCTTTCTGGGAAGAAAAATAAAGAAGGGGGAGGAGGGGGAGAGAAAGGAAGAAAAAAGGGGGGGGGGGGGGGGAGAGAAAAAGGAAGAAAACAGTCCTAATAACTCAGATAACAGCTTTTAAATTTTAAGCACACACAGAAGTGTGTTCCAGTGATGACTTCTTCACCTCTTCATCATCATGTCCCTATGGTATTAAATGCTCTTAATCAACTGTTGTCAATAATGATTTGTCACCTACCAAGATTAAAATCTGAATGGGAAAACATCTGTTACACTCCTTTGTTAGGAAACTGGCAACATAGTTTTTGAATTACCCTCTTACACATTCTGTTCAGCTATTAACCAGCATTAACCCATAAATCCATTAAACACATTATGAACTATAAAACTAAGTTCTATAATGTTTCTGTATGAACAAAACAGAGAAATTTTAATATAGAATGAATGTCATCTACTTTTGTAGTTTTTGAATCAAGTTATGAATTCCATCTTAAGGTTGGAGAAAAGTAGATTGTGCTACCTTAGACAAAACAGCTAAGAACACTGGACACAGATAGTGTAATAAACTTTAATTGACATAGGTTAAGCAGCAGCACATCCCAGTAACTTAACCAGCACAGGATAATTTGTCATAGTTTTCTTTTACAATAATGAAAAGATTTAGAATCATATTCAGCAAGCAGGAAACTAAACCACTGTGCACACAGATTAAGAAGTGTTGTATGCTATAATCATGGCCCATGTTATTCCCTTTCTCTTTAATTGGGCTGAGTTCTCTGTTCATAATTACAGTGATAACAGACAGATAACCACACAAAACACTTCTCTTTCCAGCACCTGCTTGCACACAGTAATGTTTCATGGAGAGGTCAGGAAAGCGCAATGCCTTAAAAAAAAATTTAAAAACACAAATGTGTATTACAACAACATGAGATCTCATAGCAGTACAAGAAAAATTATTTGGTTTGCCACTTGCTTCACATGCCTGCCAGGACAGAACCACTCATGTCCCAAACAATGTGACTTTTCCAAAGACTCATGACTTGGGTTTGCTGTCTCATGATTGGGCTTTTGCGTGGTAAGCAGAACATGGCACAGCATGACACTTTTCCATCGCATCACCATATGCAACAGTGTTTTTGACACAAACACATGGACACAAAACTACCTGTTTGGACCACAGAGGCACAGTAATGTTTAGAATTAAGGGATAAGAATGTTCAAGAAAAAAAACCTTTCAACAACAAATACTTCATACAAATATAGTATTTTCCATGTTGAAGTGCCAGCTATTCCCAATCTTGTTAGTGCTGTAGTAATTAGGCAGCAGTTACTCCATGCTGTCGAGTGGAAAACTGCCCACTGGGACCCAATCTCCACCTGTTTTGCCCAGGCAGGGAGGGTGCAGGAAGGATGCTTGCAGCCAACTGTGATCAAACTGCCTCAGCCTCATTTCCCAGAGAGTAAACTGTGTCCAGCCTCACCTAAGTTACCCAAGACATATCTATGTCAGTCTTCAAGGGTTCTTCCAAAACCAAGGGAGTGAAACAAGAACCTATAAGGAGCATCTAAATCTATACCTTAGAAAAAGGTATTCTGTTTGCAGAATTTTCTTTTTTTTATGGTAACACTCAACCAAAATGCAGTCAGCTGCAGTTACTGTAGTTGGCTCTGTAGTAACATTTTCAAACTCCGATATATCCAAGACATTGCATGGAAGAGATTTAACCTTGATCTGTCCTAAGCCCATAGACACGTAAGAAGAAGAGAAATAAAAATTTATGTAATTTATAATGGCAATCAGCTCAGTTCTATCTACTGGCAGCTCCTTGCTGCTTGACACAATGCACAGTACACTGCAATTTCAAAGTTACTCCAAGCACCCAATTCCCCAGTGATTTCACAAGAGAAAAACTGCCACATTCCACCATTACTATGTGTCATCCAGGGAATGCACAAAGGAATTGTCTTGTTCAAAAGCTGCTCTGAAAGGATTGTGATACTGCAGGGAACACAGAAGCCACAACAACCCAAAGGATCTGCCACGAGCTGTGCAGCAAGAAAACCTGCAGCATGACAAATAGGAAATACCTTGAACATATATATATATATATATATATATATATATATATATATATATATATATATATATATATATATATAGAACAGCATTTGTTAGTAACACAAAAAAAGCCAAAACAAACATTAAAGCCACTTAGCCTTCACTTCTAAAAACTCTCAACAGAAGAAATTTTTAAATACTGGAGCATTAGTGTTAAATTTCTCCCATTATATGCAGCAACAGTGTAATGCCTGTAGAACTATACAGACTTTCCATCAAAGCTAAAACAAGAAAGAATATTACTGTGAGAATACCAAAAGACATAATTTAAATTACACTGCATTTACATTTCCAAGCCAAAGGCCAGGAAACTACTTTTGTATTAAAAAGGAAAGCTACATTCCTGTACAGTCACTTGGCTATTCAGAAGTGAGAGGCTGCAAAACACAGGGATCAAGATCTTCACATAAGGGCACTGCTTCGAGTGAAAGAGATGAAAATACTTATCCAGTATATCTAGACAACGTGCAGAGTCAGGTGCTGGACTTCCACATACAGAACAAAAAAACAAACAAACCCACCAAAAAACCCTAAACCCAAAACCTCACAAAAAATTACTGTGAAAAATTTGGACATAACTAGGCAGAGAATAGAAAGTTAAAGGAATTTTTAAATGGTATTTTTCCCTCATTTTAATATTATTTGGGAACATCAATAAGAAGATAAAAGGCTTTGTATTTAATATCACATTAGTTCTTACAGGACACATCTATAGCCAAGCAGCCTTTGGCTGTTTCCCATGTTTCCCCAAGACTGCAGCCTTAATGCACAATTTCTTTGCCAGAAACAAAATGATTAAAAAAGTATCAGAATAGAGCAGTGAAGAGGTCTCCAATTTCTGCTGTACCTTCTCTGTCAACCTCTTTGCAGACTCCAATTCCTCTATAAATCTTAACCCTACATAATCCCTTGTGGAGTTCACTGGCTCATGGCCAACACAGTCCACGTTACCTAGAGAACACAACAGATACATTCTTCACCCTCTCAATACACTTGGGTGCCCAGTAATTTGGCCAAAGGCAGGCCTGCATTTATCCAACTTCTCAAGAAACTCCTTGTCATTTTGGCACAAGCCCTTTACAACTCAATTTACAGGAAAAGTGTCAGTTTAGTTCCAGCTGCAAAGCTCCAAGAGTAATATTAGGAAAATACAAACCATATTTCACCTTTTATTGGCAGGGCACACACAGCACTTAGTTAGTTTACTTAGCATCCAGGAACTGCATGTGTGGATGGATCAGTTCTTTGATCAAGCTTTCACTTATTTTAAAAAGGCCAGACTCTGTAGATCAGTCTTCTAGCACTGACCAAAGACATGTAAATAAAGAAATAAATGCCCAGAAAACTCAGGGAAAAAAAAAAAAAGAAAGAAAGAAAAGAAACAGGCAATCACTTATTTACATTTAATTAAGCATAAACTAACTCCCCTCCTCCTTTGGGAAGGATATAGATAAAATATGAATGGAAATTAAGAGTGGATGAGTAATCACTGCAGTTCAAACAGTATTTCACAAGCAAAACAAGTGTGATAAGATTCAGTAGCCTGCGGCAGACGTTTGTTTGCGTGAACAACAAGATCATATTTTCATACTTTTGGCCATCTCTGTAGTCTGAGGCAAACTGCCAATTCCTACTCTACTGTCAACCCCCGGACCTAATGGAGATGAAAGGCAAAATATAGCTCCATTCCAACTGCATTATTAATTCCAGCAGGGCCACAGTCAGGCTGACAGGGCTGAGGTCATAATTTAGCCATTAGCACTAGGAACAGCAGGATTTGTCTGCCCAGAACTGCAGGACTATGGGCTGTGCTTTCCCTTTTATGTCCAATCAATATTATATTTCACGTTGTCTCACTGGACTAATGGAGGAATGGTCACAGCACTGGTTTGAAGAACACTTCTAGCAAAAGACAAAATTCTCCTCAAAGACAATCACAGCAGTCCCACTTCTGTTTTTCTGCTAGACTACCCCAGTCACATTAAGGTCTGTTTTCTTTCTACAAAGATGCAAAAGGAACATACAGTATGATTTTAAAAAACTGTGCTGGCAAGAGCAGCTCTGCCTACACCTTGGGATTTTCATACCGCTGCAATGTTGTAGGCAGCTTCTCCAAACTAAACATGAAGAACCTCAAATATAAAATACTTATAACCCAAAATAAGCCCTACTGCAATATAATAAACCAATACTTATGGCACAAGTACAATTTATCGCATGATCCTGCCATTTTTTACTTGCCTGTGGGCAGACAGAAGCATTTCCCACAAGGAGCTGTGGAGCAAAGGGCCTGCAAATCCAACCTCATCGATTTCCTTCTGGAGCTACATTTACCTTCTCATGTTTTCCAACAACTCTATGGTGGCAATTAAAAATATGTCTAAACCTAAGCTACTACAAAAGAATTTCCTTCCCTGCTTAAATGAGTCTTCCTTGCCAGGATGTCAACTGGAGGTGGGGACATGGGACAATCAGTTCTTGCATCCATATGCTCTTTGCCCCTCCCCCTTCGGCATCAATTCTTCTAAAGACTGCTACATGTACTGTACAGGACTAAATTAAGGAAACTCAGTTTTACACTTCTACAGACTGCAAGATGATAGTTGGAAGGATGAAAGCTGTAATTTCTTCACACTCAACTTACAAAGACTTCAGACTTCTCAATTTTCTTCTGTGATGTCTCTGAGGACTTCTCATTTCCCTCCCCAACCTTTTTAGATCCAGTCAGCTTTCACTAGCTTAGTTAGAGCCTGTAAGCAGGAAGAGCTGAAGATTTTAAGCATCTCTGTATCTCTAGTTATTTTATTAATTTGGTCTTGTTTTTAAAATAATAATATAGAATGACCATCATTCTCCTGACTTTAAAATTGGCTGCTGTAGGTCATTGATTTTAATTATTTGATGAAATGAAAGAGATCCCTAAATGACAGCTGCTGATATATGGTAGGGCTTTATTAAATGTTCAAATATTTAACTGAATTCAGTGACTTAGAAAAATTCAGAGCATTAATTTTGTAGATTAAACAGCAGCCTTAAGGTCCCAAATTATTTTAAAACAAATTTTACCTACTTTTTTGGAACATTTTGAATTTAAATCTTACTGTCAGCTCCACATAAGACCATTTCTGCAAAGGTTTCTCACATACTATGGTACCAACTTAAATTCTAATCCATTTGCATTACCCTGATAGGTTATAAATAAGGGTGAATGAACTTAAACGTGTTCCCACTTTACTTAATTTGCAACAATACAACCTACTTTTTACGTAAAAGAGGTGGGGAAGAACTAACATATCAAAATAAACACATGTTCACATACCATGTTAAGTTGATGCAACCCTGATTTAAAAAAGGAAAGAAACAGCGGTAATAATTGAACACGTTTTCCACAGAAGGAAATTGACACTGAAGGGGTTCCCACTCTAGACAGATACTCGAATCTTAATTTATCCAGGAAAAAAACGTTTAAATTTTATCTGTGTTTAAGTTAAAAATAAAAAAGCCTGGTAACCAGCAGCTCTTGACTCTTGCCTTGCACCAAAAATTACCTCAAAGAGGTGTATAAGGATCTCACAGCACTACTCAATAGATAGCAGATAAAATTCCATGACAATCAATGCTAATTATATATACAATGATGGACTTGAAATTAGCTGTTAATATTCAGGGAAGACTTCAGAGTAATCACTTAGGCTGGCAGTTCTCTCTGTGTCACCTCCATGCTCCACAGCAGTCTGAAGGCAAACAGAACCCAAGCAATTATTATTAAAGAATAAGAGAAGAGTGAAATGCCATCACAGCCATTTTATGAGCTCGCCTTCTGAACACTGAGAGCATTTCTGCTTGCTCCTCTCCAAAAGGGTGGAAAAGTGTAATCAGGAAGGGCATGAAGGAAGAGCACAGGCATGCAATGGCTTCTATTTCAAAAAGGGAAGACAAAAAAATCCAAGCCTGGAAAAGAGAGGATTCAGGGTAGACAGAGAGGAATATACCAACAGTCTTTAAAAATCAGAAGTGGAATGAAGGAGATGAACACAGAGCCAGTGTTCACACTTTGTGCCAACACAAGACCTCCAGAGCATCAGGTGAATGTTCCTTCCTTTGGCTAGTGCATGTATTGCCACAGGACAGTGCAGAGGCCAAAAATATTTAAATGGTACAAGAAATCAATTAGGAAAAGGCATGGGAGAAAATCCAGTCAAGGGCTATTAAAAGCAATTATGCAGATACAAGCTCAGGCTGAAGAGGCCCCTCAGCCCCAGAGCATCACTGCCTGGCAGGGCAGATCCCAAACACTTTGCCTTCCCCTCTTGCCCTCATCAGGAGCCTAGCTTACTAAGCTAACAAAACCCACAAAATATTGGGCTAAACAGACCTCTATGGCCATTTCAGCATTTTCCTATGAAAAGCTATGGAGCTGAGACACATTTAATTGTGGTGCAATGGGATCACACACTAAAAATAGTGATTTTCAAAGTTCTATCACCTGCATAGGAATAAGCAGAAAATGTGAAGAGCCACTCTGAGGCAATGCATAATTCATGCAAATTTTGCCATCTAAGCTCTTTAGGCTTTTCTTAAATAAACAAATAACTCATCCTCCACATCCTCTGCAGTCTGAAGCTCGTACTGATTATGTTGATACCCTGGCAGAATTTAGAGCCCAGCTGAGCACAGGGTCCCATTGTGTCCTCTGCAAACAGAGGAAGAGAGAGTTCTTGCCTCACAGAGCCAGCAATATTAAAAAAAAACATAACACAAGAATCATAGAAGACTAGAAACTGAGATGAGGCAGCTCCAAACCAGAGCCTCAGGAACAGAACTCAATTTTTTTAAGTTAACATCTGTGCACTTCTCCAAGACTTCTCAAAACGGGATAAGAGTGGTTCTTTCCACATGGACAAACTAAGTACTGTGAAAAAACATTTGTGAATCTCATTCAGATATCGTGCCACAACTGAAGAAACATGATCCACAGAAACATTTTTACTAATTTCACATATGCATAAACCATGATGGACCCCAAGAGTAACCTTACTCTATCTTTCAGATAATTTAAATGGAAACCATGTCCAGTAGTCTTGGGCTAGTTCTGTGACATCTCAAGGGATAGGAAGCACAAGTCACTACAAAGAAATACAAGATAGGTACATAAAGACATCTGGTATAGTTTTCTCAAATTCTAGACTTCAGCACTGTCAGTAATGAACACAGTTAAAGAAACCTTTTCTTGAGGGGTCTGATTCTTCACTGCTTTTTTTTTATCATAGAATTTCCCAAGTCTACCACAAAGCACATGATAAAGAAACACACTGCCTGCTCTGTTACTCAAAAAAAACCCCAAAAAACCCCAGACTTCTGAAAGAACAAAATATCCAAACTCAGAGAAAAATAATAGGGTCCACAGATACATCAGCTGGTTTTTGAGAGGCTTTTTTTCTTCACATCAGCTCGTATTTACATAGCTATCTTACTCCTAAAGCAACAGGCAACACAGACAAGGTCCCAAAGGTGTAAACCAGCATGTGAGTCTGCACAGAATCGCCTCCAACTCCACAAACATACCAGCTGGCTTTTTATATTTTTCACACAGTTTTGGTACAGCCTTTGACATCCAGTTTCAGTCTAGAGGCAACATGAAGTAGCACTGTTAGTATTCTAATCTGAAAAAAACCAGACATATGAGATCCATCACAATAATGCAGTCTAGCAGTGCTATAATTTGGGTGACAGTATGAATGAGTCACAGGTAATTGTCAGGTAAGAGGAGGAACACAACTGCCTTCAGTCAGCACCAGAGTCCCACTGCAGGCATCGGAAATAGATTTTTGCAGTGGGAAAACAACTCAAGGAAGCAGAACAGAGATAATCACAGTCAAGAAAAATACAATTGAAAATATCTAATGAAAGAATTTCATTATTACAAATAAATCACAGTCATATTCACTGTAAGGGTTCCTATTCTCCAAATGAAGAAGAATCTTTATTTTGCAATTAACACAAAAATGGATAGATACTCCTCCTTAGAAAAATATTCTCTTTCCCTGCTCAAGGCAATGCTGAGTACACAGTGGTTTTGCCCCAGTTTGCTCTGAAAAATCAGCTAGAATACAGATCCATTTCTGAGCAAGGTGTGAAGTCCAACTTCTGCCATCTGGTAGAAAGATACAGCAGTATCTCTTTAAATATTTAGTTTCCTGCCTAAAATTAATTCTGGAATATCAAAAAGAACCTTGTGACACCTCCAGTGAAAATTCTCTCATATGAGAATCACAATTTTAACAACAGAGATCTCAGGAACTACTTCTCTCACTTAATGAGCCTTGGCAGCCATTCAAATTAAACACTCTATTGTGCAAGGAGCTAATTATGCTGAGATTAAACCCAGAGAATGATAGGGACATTTACTGTACTTCTGGCAATTATAAGAGCTCTCAGTATTGGAGAATACAGCTTGTATTTCATAATTCTGAAAGATGTCCCTGCTAATCCAATAAAAAAAAATGCATGTGCATGCTCACATATACAAGATTAATTAAATTTTTAAAACATTTTTCAACTATTTCCAACCATTGTACATTCACAAATTATTATTATTTGTTTTGCCCTATTTGTCCTGTATCGGAATGTTCATCCTGTATCCCATACATCCATTTGTCATAATCCTCCACCATTTCTCTGATAGGCAATTAATGTTATCTCTTTCCCTAAGAAAGCTAAAGTAATGACAGTAAAATATTGGCTCATTTAGCATTCTAATTAATTTTTCCAGTATCTTCCCTGATAGTGCCCTTTTCTTTCCCAGAAAACCCAGTGGTCAGTTCTCTCTGTCACTGCTACCCAAAGACAATGCATGTAAATAGAGGGAGTTTTCCTTACTTGGCACACGCAGGCGGAAGCACTTCTGAAATTTCATGAGTAAAACTTGTCACAGGATGATTTCTCACTTCCTCTCCACTAATGTCTACTTGGAAGAGGTTTGACTATGCAACATAAAACCCTCTAAATCCCCATAAGGGCCTGGAGAGACCAAAGACAAGTGATCAGACTCTTCTGCAGCAAAATGTGTTCAGGATCGCACAGGAACAGACTCTTGCACGCATGATGGGCAGCTGGGTAGCAAAGTAATGGATTTGGATTTGTGATGGATTTTGCATTTTGTGGTTATCTCCACCAGTATCTAACACTGTGTGTAATCTGATTTAAGGTTCCCCCATCCCACAGTCCAGGAACTCACAGCAGCTGCTTCCCCAGGGGATTTTCTGGTGTCTAATGAAACCGCAGTCTCTGCAGCACCATTCCTTTGAGGGTGAGGCATCAACAGAGAGGTGCTTCTCTACCCTGCCTTTGGTTTTCATGAAATTTGTCAAACTACAATGTATTGAACACTCCTAACCCTGCTTTTCCCATCCCATGACACTCAGGAACTATGCCAGCAGATACAAAGATGTTTGTGAGGATAGACAGGTGGACAGAATCATCAGCCTGAGAAATTAAGCAACCTGATCTGTGCTTCAGGTTGCAAATTGGTCAAAAGTAGCTTTTCAAATTTCAGCCAAACTGGATCACTTAGCAGAAGGAAAGTAGTCCCTATCATCTTGAGGCAGCAGTGCTCCCTTGAGTAAAACTCTCCAGAAGCTGTGAGGCAATGCCCTTGTTCCCATGAGCAGCCTTCACACACAAATTCCGGAGTATTTCATTTTCATATTCTCTATCAACACATTGTTTTGCTTAAAATGGAAAAAACAAATGTGAAAGGCCTGACCTCTCTGGGGTTGATGGGTGTGAATCAGGGCACAAATGAGCTGTCTTTGCAAGTAATGATTACTAAAACAAGTCTCTAGACTGGAGGCAAAGCAAGGTTAGTATTATTAAATGTAGCTCACTGTAAAACAAGATAAATCAGAAAGAGTTACAGGTAATTATCTGTATATTGTCATTGGTCAATCAACAAACTGCATTGTAGAATCTGTGATAAAGTGATTTCCTAATTAACTGCTCATCACAAGCACTTTTGGAGAGAACAGTGGGGCTAAACTAATTGTTGCAGTAAAACCAGAAGATTAACAAATAATAAGTTTCTTTAAACAAATTAAAGAAAAAGGTAGCAGAGTAATGCACTGAAGGAATGCACTTCGCTCTGCTCTTTCTGTATCTGTTTCTGCTGCAAAGCAGGCACACACAACACACCCACTAAATGTCATCCCATTTATGAGAAACATCCACACTCAGCAGCATTCCAGAAGCAGTCTCTGCACTCTCCGATGGTGGCATTCCAACATTTCACATTAACGTTTGCTTTCCCTCACTGCCAAACCCCCGGTTCCTGCATTTCTGACAGCACAGGGTGCCAGGAACAGAGCAGGGACAGCCAACCCCAGGCAGCACAACCCCAAGGGTGCTCCCACCTCCCCCTTCCAGGCTGGCTCTGCTACAAGAGCATCTGTAATTACAGAACCAGCATTAAGCCTATTACACTATGGGACAATCTCCCATTTTAAACTTTTACCTTTTAAATTCTGGAACAGCCACATACAAGCAGGTGCAAAACCTTTGCAGATACCACTGCTCCCCTCACTCCAGCAGCCCTTCCAAAACCTACATTTCAGCCCCCTTGGCTCCTCTTATAATCCTGACCATTATCAATATCACCTGGAAAACTCTGGCCACAAATCTCTCTCAGCTGAATACACAGGTTTTGCTAGTTTCTCCCCACTAAGGTTTTAAATGATTGCTTTAAAAATAACTATAAATGAAAAATGTGTAACTTGGTGAAGACAAGTATCTTAACAGGTTGGTTTCCTAAAATTTTTGTTATATTTTAAAAAAGGCAAAGATTGCATAACACCACCACTCTGGAAAACTTTCCTCTAAATTACGTAGTCAAAAGCCTTCAAAAAAGTAATGAATTTAGTGAATTAAAAATTTATCTAACTCTTTACATATCACCATTCCCAACAGTTGTTTTTCCTGACAGGATGCAGTATCTGTGTTTGAAAACCCTTATATAACTTCTGAATTTTTCCATCTAGCTCCAGCAAACTGACATAATCTAGCAACAGTCTTCTGTATCCCTGAGCACATACTGGCAGTGAAGTGTGGATGCTGCATGGGAATAGCTTAAAATTTTTCTTTAATATTTTATCATAACTTTAGTTGATGTTCATTTGTGTTCCCTTCAATCTCAGGTGCTGGCAGATGGAGTTTTTTCCTTTTTAACTAGCAGAAGATGGAATTTTCTGGTTTGTTTTCCCCTACAGCAGATGTATTAATATCTCAATATATTTCAGTAATTTTTCTATTCCTCACCTCTTCCTTGGAGATTGACGGCTTACTCACATAGTATTTTTTAAATAATGATGTTTTAGTCTTTTCTCCTCAGATAGACATACAGGTTCTAACATTTTTTTATTTAATTATTACATGTAATTTGATAATTCCTAGTAAGAGATAGGTAATTCTCCTTATAAGTATGTGGATTGTAAAATTTTATTTTTTAAGAAGTCAAATACATTAGGGAAAAAACTCCCCCAAATTTAGGTAAAGAACCAATATTCTATCAAGGCCATATGCCACTAAAACTCATCTCCATTTATTCTCCAGTCTGCTGCAATCACTATTTAATCCTCTCCTCAGTGACAGGGTATAATGATCTGATGAACGTTGCACTACTTAATGGACTACCTGAAAATGTTCAAAAACCATGGTGATGAGCACAGGCTAGAAAACTATAGAAAATATCCTAGAATAGAATGAGAACTGAGAAATAAATCAGACTGTAAGGGATAAGATTTATTCAGGGATGTATGGGCCCTTTTCTTTCCCATAAGCATTTCCATTTTTATTTCCTTTATTAATATTTTTACTGTTTCCCCAGCTCCATGTGAATGCACTGGAATCGTACAAGGTCTAATCTAAATTATCTTGCAGAGCAAGGTTGACAACCTCCCACAAATTAACATTAGCTCAGTAATTTGCCAGTTTGTGTATATAAATTACCAAAGATACATGGCACCTCCTTGCTTTGTATAAATATAATTTACCATGGATTTATTACTAATACTACAATACACAGTCACCCTGTAACAATTATTTATTTGTTTTTAATTTCAATAGGGCAGAAGTCAATTTGTCAGCCATACAGGCTCCCTGCTCAATAGCTGACCAGGGGACTCTGAGAGCTCCTGGATCATACCCAGCACATGCCAGCCCAGAGTGGCTGGGAAGAAAGCAGCTTCACCTGGCAGCCAGGGGAATTACCAACCTACTGTCATGTCAGCCGGTGTTTATGCCAAGAACAAACATTAGCAAGGGCTTCTTGGCATTGCAAACACTGGGGAGATTTCTATGCCTATCCTACACAGGGACTCAGACTATACCACACTTCCAGTATCCCTGGAATTTATATGAATAGGAAGATATTGGTGTCCAGTCCCTTATGCAACAACACAGTTCTGTAGAATTCACTACACAACCACTCACAACCACATAGTGCAGAATGCCAAGACCCCCCCACAAAAGCTTTAAAATGTTACACAGCTTCCTGCATATCTCACAGTAAACATAGTCAGATCTATGTGTATCTTGTCACCTATTTGCATAAATCAAAATCAATTTATCCAAAGGAAAAAAACCAAAAAAAAACCCCATAGACATAAGATTCAACTTCTTGGAATGACTGTGAAATGCAAACATAAACCAAACCACCAAAACTTTACTGTTCTGGAGATAGAAACATTGAATTACCAACATTTTTACATCTCAGTCAAGTACCAAGTTAACTTTGTTTTTAATTACCGATCAAATTAAGACCATCAGGACTGATTTATTATACAAACAGTGCAAAATTCTTTAGGCTTTGGCTGTTTCTATATAAAATTATAAAAGGACATATAAAATAAAGTCTTTACATGCAAACACTAATCAAAAGCAGAAGAGAATTTATGTAATAAACATTTTGTAAACAGCACTTCACATAAAAAGCCATTTTTCTAACACATTCCCTATTAGACTGTCAGTATATATGCACACACACTCTACCATGCAGAACTCCTACCCCAAGGACCGTTGTGTGTCTTAGCTTCCAATACAACCTCTTTTTAACTACATCCCATGTCTTGACTGCTCTCTTAATTTTAACCTCATCCTTTCCTGCTTAGTTGAATGCACTTAAAGACTCAACATTTTAGCAGTTTGTTAATAGAATAAAAACATTGTTTGCAATTTGTCTTTTTATTTTAGTAACTAAAACATATAATTATACTAATTCACTTGCAAAATAAAAGGAAACCATAGTAGTTTTAAAATACTTTGCTTATTAAAAATACCATAATCACTTCGCTGCTTTACTTAAAAAGTAATTTTGTTATACATAACTGTGTTTAATTTATTTTGTAGATATATAGCCAATGATAAGCCACTCAAACATAGCCCTGGGTATAAGGTTATAAGAAAGCTACTGTCTGTAAAATATCCATAATATGACTCAATATGCACAGTCATGCTATTTGCCAATGGACAGAGGGCAGAAATTAAACTGTACAGCTGGTCTGGCATACAATTCACCAATGATTAACAGCAAATGCATGATGTTGAACAGCGGTGTGACTACACACAATTCCTCACATGTTCAGTGTCTGTGTTACAGCTGAAGTTGCAGCACAGAGACATGTCCTAATACTGAAACAGAAAATGCATTATCATGAAAATGTTTAGAGACATGAGCATTGCTTTTTGTCAGCTTATACATTCTGACAAGTGACAATATTGATAACCCCAAGTTTTATTTCCAATAACAGATGCAGCCTGAGGGCAACAGTACAAGTTGTGTCTGATGTCTTTCTATCCCCTTCACCAGTCTCTACACTGATCTCCATCTGCCTGGCCCTTCCTTTAAGGCTCTCTTTAGATTTTAATTTGTGCCTTTCAGTCACACTTCTGACCAGCTGGTAAACAGAGAATGAAAATCCCAGATACTACCATTGGTTCAGGACCTAAGCATTCATTCCCACCAGGCAGACAGCCCGTGTGTCCAGGCTGGATAACACTGATTCATAAGGAGGCTCACTAGGCTCAGTGGATTCACAAATGATCCTAAACAGCAACTTATTCCCTAAGCCTGAAAGGTGCTAGAAAGGGACATTCAGCTCTGTTGTACATGAATTACCTCATGCTGTACATGAAAGGTAACTTTGCAAACTGCCCCCCAGTTCCTCTGTGCCAGGTTCTCTTGGCACACAGCCATCCTTCAGTGCATCCATCAGCAAAAAGAGCATGCAGAACCCTGACACAGCTGCTCCCAGAGAGACGGCATCAGAACTTGTGAACAGGAGAAATGCTCAGGACAGTGGTCCATGATTTTGCATATTTTTTACTTGTGAGACTTATAGCATGCTAGTTTTCCTTCCTCCTCTCATGGATCAAAAGGTGTTTCCTCCCTGAGGAGCTGTGTTCATGAGAAGTCATTGCCTGCTCCTTTAGAAAGGGGGCTGAAACATCACCGTTTCACAAAAGTCACTGAGAACACCAGAATGGCATAGTTAATGTCAAGGCTAAGATTAAACCAGTGAGATAAAGACAAGAAATAAGTGACTCCCATACAAAGAAAAAAAACCCAAACAACCCTATCATTATAGCCTACTGTTGGATTATGTTTCATTCTGAAAAGTTTGAAAACATCAATACATAACAAATGACACTAAAGTAACACATTTCATACAATTCACATTTCCCATCTCATAAAAAACAATGTCTACCACAAACTCCTTTTATCCAAGCACAATGGCTTGAACAGAAACAGCTTCCAGGGATGTTTGTCCATGCAATTAGAAGACCTATCTCAATTTTCAGTCATCTGCATTTAATAACAAAAGTTGTGTCCCTGTTCAGCCATTTAATAACTCATACTATCTTCACAAAAATATTCTGAACAAAGGTTGCTAATACGTTAACCCACTCAGCAATATTTTACCTAATTGGTAACCCCAGTGGCTTTAGGTATGGCATGAGACCATCCTTTGAAATCAGTTGCAGAGACATGGAGATAATTGGGATTGATTACAGGACTCAAAGCAGTAGGAACAAAGACTGAAAAATTATAGTCTAAGAGACAGAATGGGAGCTTTTTTAGACTAAACCATCAAGTCACACAGAAATGGAAAAAACACATGCTGAATTGTCAAAGATCAGGATTTTGTTTAAGCATTTTCTGTTGTACAACTGCATGACTGAGGTACAGCAGTATTGTTTTGTACCTATAACAGGGACACTATTTATTATATTTTATTGACTTGAATTTTATTTCTCTTTACTCACACTGACTTTAAGCACAGCCAAGTCACTGCAATGAGAAAATAAAAGTATATGCTGCTCGAGGTGATTCTGCAGGGTGTGGAGCTGGTAACTCTGAGGCAGACAAGCCATGTTAAATGCCAAAGGTCATGAAATTCTGAGCAATTCAAAATTTAACCAATTTTGAAGAAAGAGTGGGCCAAGACAGACTCCTATATCTACTCTCTAATTTCCGTAGCATTTTTAGAATAACAATCTACTCTGGAACATCAACCAGAGGATTTGTTCCACTGCATTAGAATTTAATTACATGCACAGACTTTTCTCATCTCTCAAGAGTGAGCTAAGCTCAGTTTGACCTATGTTTGGTTAGGTGAAGAGTGTACGTTGTCTGCCTCGAGTGTAAGGCAAGGATAATTATTTCTCACAAACACTGTTCTATCCATATTCCCAAGTACCTGCTCTTTTGTTAAGCATTCCTGATCCCTTCTCAACTTCTTAAAGGAACAGGTTCAACTGTAGAGCAAGCATAAGAAACCAAGCCACAAATAAGCAGAACAAAGAATAAATCCATCTCTAGCCAGCTTCAACAGTCATCCTCTAGAGCAACTCGGCAAAATTGTCTGTCAGTGGGAGGCCAACACTCCTTCCACACAGGTACAATCTTCCTCCTGACAAATTAAATTTTTGAGTAGTAACACTTCAGCCAAGCTGCAAAAAGGAGGATATTCTGAATTATAAGAGATTTGCAGCAGTTTAACTACAGCAGGATGATTAAGACCAATAAACCCACTGGCATTTTCTTAAATTTGCTTGGCAGCTCCTGTTGTGTCAGCCATGCTACAGGAGTGACACATGATCAGAGAATTGCAACAACAACCCAAAGACGAAGAGAGAAACTAGTTCCCAGGTTCTTCCAGCAAACCTGTGAGAAATTCCTGTTTTCAAGGACTGTTTCAGCAGAAACAAGACAGAAATTTCAAGAAGGCAGACAATCAGCTTAAAGATTTCTTAAGTTGAATAAGTCTATCAGCAGATATCACCCCTCCTTTCCCCCTCTCGGGCTGCTGAACTGAGTACTTTCCCTTCAAGAATCAAACATCAGTGACCTACTTCTGACTTTAGAGATCAAAGATATCACAGTTCATCCACACTACATTGCATTGAACATGGCCTGAAATGAGAGAGTCTGGGAGAGAAAAGTAACTTAGGTTTCTAATGCTGGATCAAACCAATGAATTTACTCCAGATTTACAGCAGCATAACTACAAATGGAATTGGACTGTATCTCTGGTTTTACAGCCAGTGGAAGGGTGTAGCAGGTACCAGGCCAGCTGCCACAGACCGTACTTGTTAGGGAGGGCTCCTTTTCTTCATAATCCATATGAACCAATTTCACTAGTCAGAAAATAATTATATGGCTTTTCATACTTCAAAAACCTGTGGAAGAATTATACGTCGGATGTCAATTTAGAATTTGGGTCTATTGTTTTACTTGATTTTGCTCAGAGTATAAAGCCATTACCTGACTAAAATTAAATAAAACTGTTTCCTTGAGAGCTGTTTAAAATATTCTGATGTATTTGTCTTAGAGCTTCATTAATCCATTTCTAATTCATTCTGCAGGTTTACTCAGCAGCTGTGCCTGATGTAAACTACAAATCTGGATAAAATTAAAGCTGCTATGCCGCTAAATCAGTTTATTTTCAAAGACTTAACTAAAATCTTCTGCTACTTCAGGTCACAATGGCTTATAGGTTTTTCTACCTATAGGCAAAAAAAGTACCTTTACCATAACATAAGAAGAAACAAATACAAATACTAGAGGTTAAGAATGAAATTCATTTAGATATCAAGCACAGAAAGTATTCTATCTTATGATCTCCACCTTTTTTACATTAGAGATCAGTTTCATTTTTAAGCTTCCATGTGCAGTATTGAAACAAATCTGGCTACCACTTTATTGTTATTTATAGCATTGTAGCAGCTCTCACAACCTGCAGTTTTTCTTAAAAGAGACTGGATTTCAAAGAACAGTGAAAAGCAGCCATAACTAAGTATTGTTTATGTCAAAGATGATTTACTGTAACAAACACCAAGTCCTCTTTCTGTGTAAGTAAAAATATAATTAAGGAGCCTAGTTATATAACATCATCTAAATAAAAGGAAATGCTGCCTTTCCAGAATTTTTGGCGATTCCCAGCTCTGCAGCACCTACCATAGAAAATCACTCTGGGCTCAGCATTCAGTGGTGTCTCAGGGTGCCAGCGTTCAGGTAACAAGTTAAGGTGGTGCATTATGAATTGTATCCCTGCACCCTTCAGGCTTTGCTATAGTATTACTATATGGCAGAGCCGTTCCAATTTAGGAAATGTTACACTAATTGAGTATGCAGGCACACGCTCTCTCCATCTCTGATTAATTAGCACCACTAGCTCTTCACATCAATCTTGTGAAAACCACTGTGACTGATCTTGTCTCACTTGGAGCTGAAAATTACTTTGCCAATAGTATAACATAATACCTTGGTATAAACAACAACAAAAAATGGGACTCTTTGGTGGCCTCAGGATCACTCCTTTCATAATGCACATCTCTCTGGTGCTTCAGAAGACGAAGGACAGGACTTTATTACCAGCAGACAAATGCAAGGCAGAAAAATGAAGATAGCACACTGGAAGCTCTGTATTTTTACAACGGTGTCTCTGATCAACAGCAATGTACTTTTTTGCAACCCCAACACCACTTCAAAGGTCACTTTTGTCTCCATACACTTCCTTTTGATGAGGAAAAGGCCCATTTAGGAAAACATTCAGGAGCTTCAGGCATTCCAGAGCAACTCCTGGAGGATCATTGCTAAGGCTGAACACAGACAGACTACACAGTATGACCCAAGGCCACTGTGCTGTGCTTCCCTTTCTTAAACTTCGGAAAAAGACTTTGTCTCCCTTGCCCAGCAGCCATTTTGAACAAACACAAAGGAACAACATGAATTGCAAAATGTTTTTTCTCACATTGTCTTTTGCTACTGACAAGTCAAACTGTTGAGCCAAGAAATGTCAGCAATACAGAGATGAAGGCTGATGATTTCAGGGCAGAAGTGAAGTTTTCAGGCAGAATTTCCCTACTGGACCAGTCTGCTTTCATCACATGTATCTCAACTCCCAGGCTTGCCCAAGGCTCCACAGCTGGCTCCATGCTCCTAGCCTGCTTCCAGCCCCATTGTTTTACACATTCTGCTTCCTCACAGTTATCAGCCCGGATTTCATAGGCCATATTGTCTGTCTCTGAATTCACTCATGAGTTTTAACCCAGAATTTACTAAGCTCCTCAAGCTTTATGTTCCAGACAAAACCGCAGGGAAGGTTTTGCAGCAAATACCAGCCTTCTTCCTGAGAGCTGCAGCCTTCCAGCTGAGTGTCCTTCTATTATGGGCTAGTGCTCCAACATACAAAACATAACAAGTCAAGGGAACTGAGATCTACCCTGTTCTTCCACCACCACATTTTAGCCAAGACCACCAGGAATTTCTGCGTGCCTCCCTGCATGGGGAGATGGGGAGGAGCAGCACAGCACCGGGAACCACAGCAGTCCTCTCTGGGTGACTTCTGTGCCTCTAAGCCCTCTCCCTCCTCCCCTCAGTCCCGGTGGGAAGCAGCTCATGTCGAGGAGAGGATGTATACTCTGCCCAAAGGGTTGCAAAAGCAAACAGAGCTCCCTCCCAAAGAGGCATCAGGATCTCAGTGAGGCTTGTCACTGTGATCCCATTTCTGCTTGTTTTGGCTGCCTCCCTTGCCCAGCGCTCCAAGGAAAAGGCCTACCTTCCATTTAAAGCTGTAGAAACTGGGCGAGAAACAGATTTTCCACTAAGTTGAAACTGAAAAGATTTTAAAACCAGCCATTTCCAGGTTTACAAAGGCTGAGATTTTGAAAGTGTCCCGAGGGAAGCAAAGAACATCTCAGAAATTAATGGGAATTAAATGTCCAAAACCCACAGGCGATTCTGAAAATCCTATCAAAGTATCTGATACTTCTATCTGTCAAAGGCACTAACATTTAAAACAAAAGTGATTTTATCACCAGCTAAGAATCAGTTTTCAAGTGAAAGAATTGCAAAATATTAAACCAATTAGTCTGTTTGACAACTTGACATGATTCTTCCCAGATGATGAGAAAGCTGCAGCATGGCAGGAAATAGTAAGAACATGACATAAAATGAGAAGTAACTTCCAAGAACTCCAGAAATCTATAGGTCAGAGCTCATACCTATGCATGAAGAAATAAGCATTTCTTTGTACTTGGTGAGTATAATGTGGGTATTTATTACCTAGGCATAAGATTTATGATCCCCTTAACTATCTGTTAACCTGCTTTGAAGTGCTTAGGGTTTAAAAATTCCTGATAGCTAATCACTTTTTTTGTGCTTCTATCTTCTTACTTTGTCATCTAAACCAAAGGTCTTGTATATGCAATATGGGTATTTGAATGTAGCACGTACTAACCTTTTTCAGAGCCTTTTCTCATATTACCAGCTCCAGCAGATTACTCATTCGGGGCAAGGATACTTGTTCAGCTTGTGTAAAACAAAGCTATGCCAGTGTGAATGGGAAAGGAAATTTAAATTTATGCTTCATTTTACATAGGGGAAAAAAGACCCACCACATTTGAAAGCTATAAAAGGTCACATCAGTAAACAACAGGGATTCAGAGACACAACTGCTAAATGTTCCCTATGCAATATAACAGTTCCTAAAAGAAAAGGAAAAATGGTGACATTAAGAAACACATTTCCTGCTATTTCAGACAGTATGGTTAAATTCAACCTCACATCCTTATCTGACCTATGAAATTAAGCTATGTGTCTCCCAACTCACACACATTTTCATATAGTAAAGGTTTATATGAAAATGCCTCATTTGCTGTTAGGAGTGACTTGTCTTCAGTTGGTTTTATGGGGACACAAAACAGGATCATCATCAGCCCAGCTCACCAATGAGAAAATGCCAAAACAGCGTTTTACCACAATTCCCCAGATCTCTATTTTCAACTATTCTGACATTGTAAAAAAGAAGATTCAATTAAACAGATTCTTTAGGCTTACTCATCCAGCATTTTATGAACCATCTCACCTCTTATCAGGCTAAACCAGATATTTATTATAACAATAAGGAGATTTCATACTCATGTTTCACATTCACTGAAGCTAGAGATATTAAACAAGATCATTTACCGCTGTCTGCTGCCATTTAAAAAACTGCATTCAGAAAACATGAGGTGTTCAAAGGTTAATTTGGATTAATGTCAATGGATTTTGCTAACTTCTCCCAGTCCTTGACTCCTGTGCTTCCTTGGGGACACAGGGCCCCTTCCAGTTCATGTGAAAAGAGCTCGGATGCTCGGAGATAGGAATGGCTGTGCCCTCACTCCATGCTTCAGTGCTCTCACCCAACCCAGCCTACTCAGTCCTTACAAGCAGATTCTAAATAGCACCTGAATTTTCAAGACATTAAGGTATAATAAAGCAGAGTAGACTTCTGGATTTCTTGGTAAGTCCTCATCACCTGGGTGAACCCGGAGGGCTCAGTCCAGGACCCATCACACCTGCTCGGAAGGGTTTAAATCACAACTGTTGCTCCCCCCTCCCTGCACTAAAGGGGGGTCACACAGCCTCAGCACAGGCACTTGGTAGCACTGCCTTGTTCCTGCAGAGGGCAGTCACAAGGAAAGTTCCTGCACACTTCCTTCACAGCTCCTGGAAATGAACAGGTGGCTGCACACAGAGACCTACCCCAAGGCTGGCCCGTCTGCGGCTGCTGAACCTGAGCACAAGCCACAGGGAAAGCACACCTGTCCCTACTGCACAAAGGGTTAAAAACCCCCAAGTTTAGCCAGCAAGCAAAAACCAACACCCCAGACTTTGCTCCACGCTTAGCCAGCAATCATCCCCAGGCACTATCACAGTGCAACAAGGCAGCACCAAGAAACAAGTAAAGAAATACAAATTAAACTAAAATCTAACTCCAAATAGGGAATGAATAACTACACTAAATTTAATGAATTAATTTCTTTGTCTCCCCTTCTTTAGAGAAGAGTAGACTAACAATATACAATGGGCCAGATAATGAGAAAGCCAGATGGCTGGATCTTGTGGAATTTGGGAAACAAGATACGGGAGAAGCACACAAAGAGGGAAGAGCAATAGTATTTTAAAACCATTATGCTGCCAAAGACACATTTTAACATATTAAAAGCATATGCCTTTTCTTCCTAAAACAGTACCAGTTGCTAGGCCTCTGAATATAAATCATGCTATCTGTGCTTTAAGTACTAGCTTGGCATCTATTGCTATAAAATAGCAACTATCCATGCAATAAGAAGGCACTATTTTCATGTAAACCAATGTAACCTTTATATTTATTTTCCTTTTGCTAAATCTTCTACTTCTCTCCTATCAAACAAAACAAATCACACACTCTCATTTGCCCCACTGTATCTTGGCACTGCAGTTACTTATGGGAAACACCACATTCTTTTTTCCTCCGGCTGCTCAGCCATAGCTCAGGCTAATGTAGGAAGGTTGTTCTTCACCAAAGTCAGTTTCAAGTTAAAAATAAGCTGCACTTCAGTCCCAGAACACAGAACAGGTTTACATTGGCATTAGCTATGTATTTAGTAACAAAGACATGGTGGGTTTCTAAGTTGACACTTGAAATTGAGTACAAGTTTCTTCCATGGGAAACGTTCTGGGTCAAGCTGCCTATGTGGGAATGCAAGGTTACCACCAGCACCATTTCATAGCTCCCAGTGTGCACTAAACTAATCATGATAGAGAAGGACCAAACACTCTCCTTGCTCCCCACACCCCCATGCTCCCCAGCTGCTGCCCCAAGAAGAGGGAAATTGCTCCAGGAACACAGGACACCTCTGCAGACAGCTCTGGGTTAAAAGCTGTTTCCAGAGACAACTAAGTGTAGCTGGGGAGGAGGCTGAAGGAGAAAGATGGAGCAGTTCACAGGGCTTCTGTTTTGTAGGGAGATGTGCACAGCAGGGTACAGGAAAGAGCACACTTGGCTGCCCAGTGCATAAATTGCTTTGGTGGCTCCTAAAGTGCTTAAACTGTGTAATGGTCCTCAGACAGCAATGCAAATTACACTGGTATGCGAGGGCTGTCCCACTGTGGCAATTGCAGGAGAAATTCATGTTCAAAGCCTCTCTCTGAGCTAGTGAGCAGTGAAACGAATCTCACTTTTGCAGCGAATGGAAAGTGGAAAGCAGGCACTTATCTGGCTAAGAGGGTAATTCTACAGCACCGGAAACATAACGCAGATGTGGTAGCTTGGCATTAATATTATTAATGTACTGTGGTTGATATGGCTCCATTAGCATTGGGCTTCAGTGGGCCAGATGCTCTCCAAACACACGAGGAAAGCTCTAGTACAGCAATGGACTCTGCAGAAGGATGTGCCATTCAAGGCAATCTCTAAGGTATCACTCCTTTATTCAGTGGTGGTGTCTCTTAGAAGGCAAGAAATGAATGATGATTTCAGAAAGCATCTAAAACCCAAAGCAAAAACAGCTTCTCTTTTTCAAAGCCTTTCCTTTCCCCATTTACAAAGAGTATTTTCTTCCCCCTTCTGCAGAAATCCCACATTATAAATCTGTGGCAGCAAGACACATCTGGCCATCCAGGAATGTGCCCAGCCAGCAGAGCAGCTCAACCACCACATATTCCAACCCCGTATTTTTCATTCTTAACTTAACCATCAAATACTTTCCAGTGCCAGAGAGCATTTACTGCCAGAAAACTATTTTCTGCTTTGCACTCATTGTTCAAATAAACAAGAGAAGAGAAGAAAAGGAAAGGAAAGGGAAAGGAGGTTAGCATTAGGTTCTGGAAATCCAGAAATCAGAGAAAAAATTATGTGCTCTTTTTAAAAACATGCATATCTGAGCATCATATAACACATTTTAGTGGTGTTGATGCCGGGATATTTAATTTTCTTTTTTAAACTAACTGAAAGCAGGAACTGTCCTTGACGAATCATCCATGGAATACAATGAACCAAGAACATGCTGGAGGCAAAGCTCACTTCCCCTGGAACTGGTTTTAGTAAGAAGTTTCTGGCTGCCTTGGGCACATATAGCTAACAGTCTCTGTTGAATAAAACAAAACAATTTCTTCTAAATCTGAAATACTGAAAATTTTCAATAACAGCACTTTTATCTTCAAATCATTCTCTGCATGTCTTGCAATCTTTACCTCATGCTTCATCACTGTGATTAAAATTGCCAAACCGGCAGATACTGGGAATTTGGTCAAGTGCTGAGTCACATTATTCTATTACGGGACAATGAAAAAGCTGTCACAAAATTATTTCACATCCTATTGAGCAGAGATGGAAGTTTCAGTCTCTGTCCCTGTCTAGTCATCCACAGCCCTGAACATCCAGAACAGCAAGAAGAAATATACAGTCCTCTGTCCTTGCAATACCATGTGGATGTCCCCATGTATCAGTGTGCCCTACATGTACTTAGTACTTATTGTTCCTCAAACTAAAGGTTTCAGAAATTAGGTAGGCATTTAAATCGTTTCCAAGACCACACTGCATGATTCCACATGCAAAAATGCTTTGGTATTTTCTAAAGTTGTGGTTACGTTTAGTTTTCATTCCTGAAATAGTTTTATGACCTACACTCATCAGCAGATACAAAATGAAAAGATTCCAGAGAAAGTTCAAAACATTTTTGTGCAGCACAACTAAATATTTGTCCCTTTAATTCCATCACTTCTTTCCTTAAGGGCCCAGACAATCATCTCTAACTGAAGATCTGGCCTCCTTTTAACCTATGCTGAAATCCATTATTCTCAGTGTTGACTTAACACTGGGTCTACTCTCGGGCCCATTCCTTCAAATGTTTTTACATGAGGAGTTGGTGTCTTTGCCCTTCTTTGTTACAAAAAAACTTTCAAGTTCAAATACCATTAAGTTCAACAGAGAACTTCAAGTGGCACAGTGCACTAAACTCATTCATACAAAAAGGGCAGAAGGAAAAAAAAACTTACACATTACTAGCATCATCTCAAACCATTAATTGTGGTAAGTAATTTAAAACAGGAAGCTTATCTGTCTTCATCTTGAAGAAATTTAGGAGAATCCGTGCTTTCCTGTTAAAGGGTGTTGTCCAAAACTGCTCAACAGAAGACTGCAAAAATAATCTTTCTCCTTCTGTTTGAAAAGCAGTGCTTGGAGCTTTTCCCATTACAAAAGGAAATGGGCTTGCCTGAAGTGCAAACCCTTTGTATTCTTCAAAGAATACAAACAACCAAACAACCTAAACCTTTTTTGGGGGAGTCAAGGGAAGAGAAGGGAAGAGCTTATAAACTGGGATGACTGTATTTTTATCTTGATGCCACAAGGAGACTCAAATATGCAGTCTGACTAATAATTGTTTTACTTAGCCTCACTAAAGTAATTAGTTTAATATATAAAATAGTTAGGTGACAAAGAGACAGGAATGTTCTGGTTTAAATACAACAATGAAATGAAACTTTCCCAAGTAACTCCTAATCTTTAAAGATAAATCTGCTACCTAGGTTTACACTAGCAGAATACAAAACAGTTTCCTGAGATATTCTGGACAGTAACTATGTGTTATAAAGGAGTTGCTAGACAAGAGCCATTGTTTATTTTAAATTACCTCAGCCAGTCACCTCTCTGCATTCTGAGGTTTCTCTTGTTGCTATTCATCCTCTGGTTTAAATGCTCCGGGTGGTTTTCATCGTCCTGGTCTTGCTCTTCAGAAACACAGGATGTTGCGGCCAGGAATGGAAGATGACCCCAAGTCGGGAAAGGGGCCAGCACCCATATGGTCCTAGAGAAACCTGCTGCTTAAGCACAGAAGGCTGGGTCTGTGTACATGGGTGTCTGAGACAGAGGGGTGACACAGACCTGACTTCCACAGCAGCAGGCAGAGCAGAGGCTACATGTAGTGCAAAGGAAGACTCCTGACGCACATCAGATTTCTCCTGAGCTGTTCCCCCCAGCTCACACATCCCTCTTTGCTAAGAATAAATGCACTCATTTTCTGCCAGCCACCCTTTCAGCCAAAGGGAAGCCCAACACATTCCCACCACTACACAGGAGAGATCATGTCTTCCACAAAAAAACTCAAAACAAACAAACAGGAAAATCTCAGCAGAAGGAGACTACCTCTGTTGGGTGTAAAATGACTAAAAGAAAAGCTAATGGGTGCCCAGGAAGAGGGCCAGCCATAGCTGAGAAGTATAATCTGGAACTTGGAATCAGGGGTACTTTTGCTGCCAAACATATGTCACGAGCTGTTCCAGTGACTGACTGTCTGTTCTTCTCTCGGAGACAGCTAAAGAAGGCACTCAGGTCCCTGCAAACATTCTTTCAGTTTTGACCTAGAGACTGTAAAGCTAAGGGATTATTCCATTTGCATGAAGATTGTGCTTGAGGCAGTTAGGAAAAACTGCGGCAATGAAATTCTAATCTGACGATGTATTTATAGCTGAAACATGGCTTGCAAATAAGAATTTTAAAACATTTTAAGAGTCTTGGAAACAGGGACAGTTTCATACATTTCATATGATTTCATAAAGACACAGCACCATAAAAAATTAATCATAAAACCGGTGACAAAGACGACTGATTAGTTCATCATCTTCATTTCCTGCCATGGCAAAATTTTTCTCTAGAGTACATTTAAAAGCACATTATAGACCTTAATAAAATTAGTTAACCCTACAACTATGTGGGACATAGCAAGAATAAGTGGTTTCTTGCACTAAAATGGTCAAGAAAGAAAGAAAGAAAGAAAGAAAGACATTTCTTGCCATGGATCTCTTTTTGCTACGAAACCCAAAATGCACAATTCTGGGGTACCGCAGCTCCTAGAAAGTCTGTTCAGGTTGCAGAGCCAGCCCATTTCACGATGTTATGAGAAGCATGAGGACACTGAAACAGGCAAGGACTTTAAAAGACTCCAGTGAATGGGAAGTCTAAAATTTTTAGAGAGTAATATATTGATAATTATTTAATCAACTGGTCTGACTTCTGCACTTAACTTTAACCCCTTACTCCTACTGCTCACCAAAACAGCTCTTTAAACAACTTATAAAAATCCCTGCATTGTGTAGTTGTTCTTCCTGACCCCCTGGTCCACAGACATTACAGGTTACAAGTCCACCTCCTCCAGCCTTTTTATGTCACCGTCTTCATTTTGGGAATGAGAGAAGGATCTAACACTTGGTGTATTTAATCACTTCACCAGCAAGCATCATACTCTTTGATTTGCTTCAACCTCCTCTGCACTGCTGTGCAAGAAGGCATTATCTGACAAATGGACTGAACAAGGTCTCTGCTCACAAGGGCAACGCAGGGCAGGTCTCCCTGCCTTACCCTCCAAATACATCCCTGGGGTGCCCCTGCCCTTTCAGCAGGACCCGTAAGATCAGTGAAACACAGTCTGTACTCCATGGCTCCTTCCTTGGGCAAAAGCTGTAAAGGAAAGGGCCAGGTCCTGCCTGATTTCAAGTCAACAGCAATGCAACTGCTTCACTGAGAGGGAAAAACCCACAGTGTCAGATCTCTTCTCCTCAGTGCATATTTGATAGCTCTCTTGTACATCTTTACTGAGTTTCCACCAGGCACAGAAGTGATTTGGAGTACCCTGGAAATCCTGTAAACGAAGTAGTTCTAAGATTTTGGCTTTTGTTGTGACAAAGCAAAGCCAGAAGACAGGCAGCTAAAAGAAGTTAAAGGTATTTAAAAAAGAGGTATGTCTAGGATATTTCTGTTGTCAGCTTTCATTTAAATCCCTAGACACTGTTAAATAGCAGGCATTCCACTATGTGAAAAATACATACAGGATATGAATGTTTTTCCTAAGCATATAAGGGGTTCACACTCTTTCTTAAAAAGAACATTCTTGCTGTCTTTGATGTTGTAAATCTTATTATATAAAACAGACTGTTGTGTAAAATAAATGATGGCACATGATCCTGCAAGAAGCTTAGTATCCATAAGTCGTTTTAAAGCCAGCAGGAGGAAAGGGCACTCGGCATCAAGCGAATTTCTACTGTGAACTTGTGCTAGACAGTTGCTGAATGAAAAACCTCCTGAGAGAATAAAATTTAATGTAAACACAACTTGCCCAAATCACAAGTTGGCATGCTTGAGAGAAAGTGGGAGTGCAGGAAAAATCACACAGATCTTTTAATTGCTCAGGAAAGGGCTGAGCTAAGAGGAAGACTGTTCGTCTTCAAACCAACACAGTAAGAAACTAGCTCACCATCAGCTTTGCACTGTAATCCCTAGAGACCCATGGAGAAGACAGGGATCTCACAAACAGGGGAAATATATGAAGTCATTGTCTTGAGGGGCTCACAAGGTGATTTCATTCACCAAGATCAGCAGTTGTGTGATGACTACAATGAAAGCTCTTTAACTCCAGATCCATGGACACCAGTGGCAAAGCTTCCAGTGGTATATGGAGGACCAGGTTTAAGGGGAATTCTGTATTGCCTGTGAAAACTGATGATTGATTTCTCTCTCAACTGATGCTAAGCTTGGAAGAAAAGCTGTTGCATGACATTCTTGCCTCCAATGTGCTCGTCATGTTTTCCTCAGAGTCAGGGATTTTCAGTGGCATAATAGTAGTTAATCCTCTGTGTTCTGCCAAACATTTCTCCTCTATAGAGTATACAAAGAGGCACAATTAGAACAAGTTGCTCTATTAAGAACTGGAGTAGAGCCATCAATTCATTTTTACTGTCCTCACACTGATAACGGCTGTCCCCCTTCTGCTGCAGTTGGCCCGATGTGGGAAGATGACTTGAACAACCTACCAAATTGTTCATATTTTTCTCTTTCCTCTAACAGGACCCCAGACACCTTCTGAAAGGATAAATATTGTGAATCTTCACCTTTCAATCTGTGCCACAGCAGGAGATCACAACCCCACCACAAGCAGTGAACTGGTATTTACCTTGCTCCATGGAAACAACTTATGCCAAGCAGATATTTATTTTTAGCTGGTCACTTGGCATAAAAATGGTCACATCATGTTTATTTGCATTTTTAGCTTAATTACCTCTACCCTCCTGTTATACTTGGGGGAGTTCTAATAAGATGTTAAGAGAGGAGCCCTTCCCTACGTACATTGCCTCAGGTTAGTTCGATGCCCCATTAGCCCATCTAATGGTTCTCATCTGAAAGCTGTGTGTGGGCGTCCTGAAGTCAGTGTAAAGAAAAGCACAGTGACTGAGGGAATAGAACTCATCTCCCCGGACCTTACATATTCAGTCAGACATTTTTATCTAGTAACAATATTGTTGATCGGAGTTAAAACCTCACCCCAATCAAAATATTAATAGATACCACCTACTCAGAAAGATAAAGAATTTTTTAAATCATAGTTGATTTAGAGAAAGGTAGAAAATCAAAACAGAACACATTACTTATCTTAGGATACTACCTTTTCCCATGGTGTTTCTACTAGGTGGTAGAAACTACCATGTTTTGTTATTTGAATTCTTACATAGCAACTTCATTGCACTGCTCTCAGATACAACACAGGTACTTTTTTTCCTCTGCTTTCAGTAATGGAATCCTTTCTGGTTCTATTGTGGTAACAAGTCCCATTCAATGGTGCTTATGACCAAGACTAAACTCCTTATAACTGGTATTTCCCACAGAGAACCACAGCAGGAATTGACTTTGTTCCTCATCTATTCTCCTGGCTCTGTGAAATAACTAACCAACCCCACCACCTTCTCACATTTCACTGAACAGACCAAGTGGGAATAGCAGAAAACATGACATGTTTAATATTCACTGTCCTATTGTTCAGCATTGAATAGCTGAACTCTTGAGCTCAGCCCAGGAAGGAGAGAGGAGGAGGAGGCTCTTTGATCTGCAGCAGGCAGAGGACTGGAACATCCTCGCTACCAACCACCACAGTACCAAGTTCAGAGCTGTGCTCTCAGAGTTCTGCAAGGCTGAGGATGTTACTGCACTGTCCTTCAGCTTGATGTGGGAGGAAACAGCAAGATGGGCCAGAAGCCCAGTGCTCTGGTTCGTGATTTGGCTTGTGAACACAAACATGAACTACTGCTGCCAGTCAGAGCCCTCACACTACAGAGCAGCCAAGGACCAGTCCTGCTCCCTTCTTCCAGCTCTGGGGCAGCACTGACAAGTGTCCAAGAGAGCAGAAGGGGCGACCATGCCTTCAGCTGTCATCTCCACGTTTAGGGAGGGTATCTGGGCAATAGTCCACAAGTCAGAACAGCGAGAGCTGTGGTTTCCACCCTCTGCAATCACTCCAAAACTTCTCCTCTGCCACCTGACTCTGAGAAAGGAGAAAGGAATGTGGCAGTGAGCAGGAGACAACTTTCTGAGGACAAGATCCAGTGGTATATATGTTCTCTGTATTCTGACAAGGGTGGTAACACCACCCTGCCTCCTAAATTATATAACGTGAATATAAGTTCATTTCCTTATTTAAAAGCTCCCTTGATTTCAAACTATTTTTAAAGTAACTGTGATCAAGAATGTGAAAGTACAGTTCTAAATCTATTGAGGTGCTTGCCCTGCTTAGAATGCACATGCCTTTCCAGAGAATTCAGCTTATTTACTAAGGTATTACAACAACAACAAAAAAAAGAGAAAAAAAAGAAAAAAAAAAGAAAAAAGCAGGAACATGGCAGCTCCATGTTCTTTAATTCATCTGAAACAATCCCACTTACATATTTAAGCATCACTTGTAGGACAACCCAATTCATCCACATAAAACACTTACTAACTGCTACTAAGTCATCAAATTTATAGATTACCAGTTCATTATTTATGCCAGTAGTAGAAAAATAACAATCAAGATGCATTTAACAATCAAGATACGTTATTCAAAGTATAATTGCACACGTAGAGTGTGACCTTCACAATAAGAAGCACCTCCAGTACTAAGTGGTTTGGGTGTGAGCAGGCAACAGAATCAATCACTAAACCCCAAACATTCCAATAAGACAAACCACCAGCAGCATGGCTCCCTCCTGGCAAATAAGTATTTCTCCTGTTATAATTACTTATGGGGAAAGAAATAAAGCACTCATTCCAATCATACTGAGGTTTGAAAATAAATTTTTCATCTGTGTCACTCCAAATTACCTCTCCATCTTCCCACACCCTCAGATCCATCAATATAATGCTTTATGTTCTCCCACAAATCTTGCATGTTACTTTCTCTTGAGTAATTTCTGATGGGACCTAAAAAAAAATATAGAATATTTTGCTTCATGCAAACCACCTCACATACCCTGACTAATGTTTTGATAAACTGCAACATGTACAACATTTCCGAGACAAAACTTAGTAACACCAATATATTCCTGTTCCTTCTTAATTCCCCATTTCTTTTGACTCAGAATTAAATGGAATGGTGTAATAAGAGAAACACTTCCTAGACATCAATTCAAAATGTCATTGAACTGTTTTTGCAGTGTTTTTGAAAACACAAACATAGCAATGTTGAAAATAGAGACTAATAACATTATCCAATGCTTTTACTGAAAAACAAAGCAAAAATTATTTTTAAATAACAGTTACTCAAAGGAGAAGTAAGATGAACATTTAAAATACACTCCAAAAAATAGTTTTAAGTTTCTCTTTCTTATCTAGCTTTCCTGGATATTTCTGCACTATTAGCAGTAATATAATTTAACATTAAATATTGTAAATGGAAAATAATCAGGATTTTTTTTTTGACAAATGAATTAAAGAGGGATCACTGGTAGAGACAAAAATTCAGGTGGGGACATTTTAATACTATGATCTTCTGCAATATGTAGCACAGGACAGCTCTAAGTATAATACAAAAATGACCAGTTTAAATGTATGAATATAAAGCAGCAGACATATTGAGACTGGCAGAAATACACATAAATGCAATGAGAGCCAAAATCTGCCTGTTTGGTTTCTGGGAGCTGGTCAGATATTTATGCTAATACAGAACAACCTTGGGTATGTGAATGTCACAGAGACACAGGATGTGTGGGGAGAGTTGAGGTTTTTGGAAAACCGAGGTAATTGTCAGAGTAATTAACCAATGTCAGGGGACATGACCGTGTTCCAAATAACAGGGAAGGTTAAATAATCGAATGCTGCTGTCTTACCACTTATCTTACAGAATACTATAAAGTTTTTTATTGAAAAGCTTTTACTGAAAAGGGGTTCAAGACGAAATGAGAAGAGAGACCATTCATTTTACATGCAAAAAGCACTGCTGCAAAGTATTTTGTGCCAAACCACATAGTGTTCGTCTGCCAGACAACAGAAAAGTGGTTTGTACCTTGAAAAGTGAATTCCTCCCTCTGGAGAATTTACCATACATATCCTCCCTTCAGCAGCAGGAGCTACAGCAGCACCTACCCAGCTCCCCAAATCCCAGAACAAGGTCCAAGGGTAAGAGCCCACCAGGTTTCTTTGCATTGTCAAAACCAAGGCTCCCTGCAACACTCAAGTGCTGAATTTGCTGGTCTCAGCCTCACATCGTCCTTCAGAAACATCCCACAGAGTCTGGAATTTTGTGGACCAAGGCTGCAAATGTTATTTAGAGTAACAAAAGCTGATCAGGAACAAGCTGGATGATAGAGGTTTGCCAATAGGCAGGTAGTACAAAGTTAATACCTGTTCTAACTGTGCACAAATTCAGCCTGGATCAAGCATGATGCTGCAACTGCAAGCCTGGCCTCGAGGCCAAAATTCTCAGTCTCTCTCCAATCCAATGGTCTGTGTTAAAAGAAGTGTGAGTGACTCCTGGGCCATGTTCCTACACTGAAGAAGACATCCCCAACTGTAGCTTTACATATGTGAATGTTTTCTGTAGTTTTCAGCTCACAACACAGGGTGAGTACTGCAGTCTTCCATCTCGCTCCACTTTAGTTCAGGTACCTCTCTTGTTCAGTATTCCTGAAACATTTGCAGTAATAGCAGCAGAACAGCACCTACACCATTGTGCCTATTTTATAAGGCAATAATCCACTTCCCTCCTTGAGATAAACTACAGGAGGGAACAAGAGCTGGGTTACTGGCTTGTAAAGTAGTGTGATGATAGTACTATTGTCTAAATTAATGTCATTTAACGCCTTATACCACAACTGCAGAGGTCCCACCTCAAGCAATAATAATGCATTTTGCTTTTTAATGTGCCACATGGGAAAAGATGGACTTCTGACATCCAAGGATTGCATCAGTAAAACATAACTAATTGGAGCAACATGCAAGAACAAAAGAGGACACCTTGATTGCTCCTAAGAACAGTTCAGTCACTTCTCCCTCCCACCCCATCCTAACCCCTCCCCTGCCCTCCCAAACACAGTCTTTTTTGTTCTTTATATTATTAATTTCTGAACAGTATGAGGAGCTAAAAATGTTACTCCCTCATATACCTTTTTTGTGCTAAAAAAAATTTGTGTATATGCATTAGCTCTCCTGAGCTACCTTGTTCTCATTCATATATTCTATCCCATTTATCAATGTAAGAAACTGAAGCTTTACAAAGGAATCACACGCACAAAAAAAAAGAAAAAAAAAAGGAAGACATCAAATCAAGCCCTGCTAAGACACAGTAAACAAGTCCTTGGCTGATAAATTTGCTTATGACAATATTGGCAGTAATTTGATTCAAATTTCAGCAAAGTCAATTTTGAATTATAGCAGCCAGGGACAAAAAGTAGTTGCTTTTCTTAGCTGTTAACCTCATAAAAGCTGAATACTTTTTTGAACCATAACGTAAGTCCAACACATTTCCCCGGTGGTGCAGCTTAAACCAGTTATCAGTATAAGCGAAGCATGATAAATACCTACTGCACTGCACCCCCATCAGCTGAAGTCTGCACAGGTCTAGCTGTAGAAACAGAAAGGTCATTCATTACCCTGTGTGAACAAACAGACGGCACATTTGTGATAAATAATAGCTATTACAGAGCTACAATACACACTGAGCCTTTCTGCTCCGTGGCTGTGCATGACTTCCCCTGTGTTACTGTTTAAATATAATTATTTAAAATTGGCTTCTGTGATAAAGACCCCCCTCCCTCTCTGGATTAAACCTATAAACCCAAGTATGGATATATATGTGTGTGTGTGTGTATCTACCCACACACGTATTTTTAAAACCATTTGTTTGGTTATGGCAAGCAGAGCACAAAGTCATTTGTCTCATCTGCTAGAAAACAAACAGGATCCAAGTGGCATATTTGCTTTTATTTTTACTTCTCTCATCACTCACAATGTGGATCTCAGGATTGTAATAGAAACAGTAATTAGTCAGCCAACCTCTGCTCAGGAAACTCCTAAGATGTCAGTTCTCAATGACTGCCTTAAAAATAATTTCAAACAAGCAAACAACATTCACATGCAGTTTTCTTTCCCTCCCACCTCTTTCAGAAGGGCAGGTTGTGCCAGTACAGTTTTCACTGGGTAGTTGATCTTTGAAATAAAATGTAATTTCTTTTGAGTATGAAAGGCTTTACTGTTAGTTCAAACCTGGTAAGCAGGTGCTGAGTCATTCTGACACGGGGAACAGACAGATCATCGTAACTCTCACAATATGAGCAACTGCAAGAGCCATTTAAGACTGAGACTTCTCATCACACTGAGAAACATTCTACTTCCCAAGTGTTCCTTGCAAAATAAAGGGACTTTCGAGACCTTGTTTGTGAAGTAAATCACAGCCACAGAAAGTTAATATACTAAAATACATTCTCTACTTATCAATCTTTGTCCAGCATCAAGCACTGGGAAGCATCTGCAGTGCCTTCTGCCTGCTCTCTCTTGCAGGGGCACAAAAAGAGAGACTCCCCTGTAATTATACCAGTTTAATTTACAAATCCACCAGCTGTACTGACCTCTGAACACCTCACCTTGCTGAGCTTCTGCTATCTGTGCCACAATCTGAGCCCTTTGTGGCAAGGCAGGAGTCAAGGGGTTGGTGGGTAGTAACTTTTTTCAAACCACACTAAAAATCTGAAGGATTTTTAGAAGTGTTTGGGATAAAATTTGTTTTCTCTCACCAACATACCTAGTTGCATGTGTTCAGTTTCACAATACTGCTTACTTAAAGCAGCACTGAGTCTGATCCTGCAGCCTCTGCTGGCTCCCAGCCCAGCACTGCTGTTTGCTTCCAGGGACAGCTCACCCTGCTCAGGAGGAGCAGCTCCAGCCACACACACACGGGAAATTAACTGGTCACCCCATGAATGCAAGGACATGGACGCCTTAGTGCATGAATCTGATCACAGGAAGAGAGTCCAAGCAGCGATATGTTCCCATATTCAGCCGGAAATTAACTCTCCTGCATTTCCATCCCAGCTCCCTGCTGAATATGCAGCAGCAGCAGCAATTAACTTTTACAGAGGTGAGGAGGGAGAGGAAAAGTGTGAAAGTTCTGAACTTTCACCAAACTTGGACCATTAATCACAATCTGTAAATTCAGGTGAAGAGACCACAGAAGCAAATAATTCCCTGTAAATTTCAATTCTTCATTTACATGGGAAACAGAAAACACAAGTTGTAACTCACAGCAACTGGAATGCAAACTATCAAATTAGCCCAATAGAGTATGTCATTGTGCAGCTTCAGAAAAAAACAACAGCCAGCCACGAAGCCTCCTGAAAGTCAGAGATAGTCAACTAAGCACACTACACAGTGTGCTGGGATGAGTGTGGTGATTACGGGGAGTAATGACATGAATAGCAAAATGATACAGAGCATTTATTTCAACCATGGAAATCAAGGAAGCCTGCAGCAATTTAAATTTCAGGCTTTGCAGCTAAAGGCAAAGCAAGCTCTATAAAAAAATTCCCAACACAAAGAAAACCAGAGCTGCTTACTTTCTGATAGGTTTATATTTTACTACTTCTATGTGGAAATGATACAGAAATTTGAAAAACAATGTGCAACTGCAAAACCTTCTGATAGCTATATAAAACATTTCCTCCTTATATGTAGAACATACATGTTAGATATACTGCCTGATATACTGTATGTACACGAGTGTACACAACTGGGTTGGTCTCATAAATATGTTTAGGGGGTTTTTTTAAGCAAAGCATATGTTTTTGATGTGTAACCGATGGAGAGGCTTTCAATTACTTTTTTCCTCCCAGGTTCCCTTCTGCATCTCTCTGCAACTGGTGCTGTAACATGAGGTTCAAAGAAACAGGAACATTTGCCCAAAATATGGAGGCTACCAGCTCCATATTCCGCCCTGAAAGCTGGACCTTACTGCCAGGAAGGAAGTGACAGCAACATCCAACTTTAAAGCACCAGACTTTCAGGAGTCTGAGTGTCCATATCCAGTGTGCTTGTCCTGCACAAAGGGATGGCTGCATTGGGAACAGCTTCTGTAGCAGCTTCCCAGGACAGGCAACAGCACAGATGCTGTCAGCACTCTCCCAGCTCCCTGCCTGTGATGGTGACAGCAGAATCAAACCACAAAACACACCCAGTTCCGCTGTTGGCTGGGACATCTAACCTGACACCTTTCCCCAGCACGTTTTTTGCTTTTCTGAAGCAATGTGGATGCACTGTAGAGCATCCAGTCAGATAAACTGAAAGTCAAAAGGAAAAGGCGGGTCCAGCTACACGAGGAGCCGTGGTTGCCAATGCAGCCATCCCTTTGCAAGGGTCAAACCATACCAGCAAAAGAGTAGCTCCACTGACTTGAGCTATAACAAGAGGGGTCACAGTGACAAATGCAATACTTTCTACCCCAAAACAACCCCCCCAAATTGGTAGGCACTGGGTAGGTGAGGGCGAGGTACATTGAAAATTCTTCAATTGAAACTCTTGATTCCTTCAACAAGAACTAAATTTCAGGAAGCTTTGTCTTTCCACAAGATCAGCCTGCCTAGTCCAGGTACTAGGAGCTCACTCCACTCCAGGTCCTCAGCTGAGAAACCTGGCTCTGCATCCACTGGAAAGAAATGTCAAAACATGGCATTTTCTAGGACATACATATTACTGCAGCAAGAGCACAAATTATTTCTTGTTCTAGAAATGCCTCTCCCCTCCTGCCTTTCTTAAATCAAGCTGCACAAACATCAGGGGAAACGCAACAAGCACAGGGGCTAAATGATTTTTAATATGACTGGTCAGCCAGAAAAGGTTTTACCTGTCAGGAGAATTGAAGACTCAAAAAAAAAAAAGACCATCAAATCTCCTTGACACCTGAAAGCTACAGACAAGTTAAACAAAACAAAACCAAAGAACTTCTGAAGTGTGAAAAACTCCTCCTCCTCATTATTTAAGAGAAATAAATCTCTGGAGCCAGCCCTAATGGCACTCTCAGACAATGCAGAGCAGCTTTCAGGGTCTCTCACCTGGACTATCTCCTTTCTTGTAAATGCCTGATTTATATTTCTTGTCTGATTGTACCCCGGAAAGATTCCTTGGGGGCTAGAAAGGATCTTCCCTTCACCTGCTTAAAAAAATTATTTGTGGAAGTAATGAGATGCTGTTCTGAGAATTTCCTTTTGGAAAGCTCTCAGAGGTGCAGTTTAGGGGTCAGAGCTGCAGCCCTGATCCACACTCTGCAATCACACTGATTGCAGTAACTGCAGTAACCTCAGGCAGTAAGATGCAGGCAGCAGCCTGGACCTCAGGGTAGGGCTCTCATTTACGTGAGATCATTTCCAACCATTCCCAAAGGGCAAAGAGCAGCGTAAATGGCTTCTGTGTGGGAGCAAATTACATGTGTACAAAAGACCAAACAATGCCAACAGCATGCATAGAAAGCAACAAACTTATGCAGAATTTGAAATTACTTTAACCGGTACCTTGCTTAAAATTCCTCATAACAGGCCTCTTTTTTTCCCCCAAAGTAACTGTAGACATTCTCCTGCACAAAACCTTCTTTACTGGGTGTATTTACTCAGTTTTCAGATCTTTGCTAAAAGAGGGAAGATGAAACACTCATTCAAATTTTGATGATTTTCTGGATCAAAAGAACAGTGTTCTAGAAAACCTCAGTTCAATCATCTTTCAGGTTATTGCTGGGCAGCACAGCCAGAGGATGTTTACAGGCTCCAAAATACTAATTTCATACCCAATTTCTACACACTCTTGCAAAGTTTCTGAGCTTTCACACTTCTTTTACAAGTCTGTATTTTCAAGAGCTTGAACATATTGGTCACGTTCTGCTTTAAAATAAACTGTTAAACATGAATCCTAATCAAATTACATTCACTCATTTAACTCAGTTTTCAGTTCTCTACATAAGCAAAGCTGAGAGGACCGATTCCATCATGCCCCAATGAAGAGAAATCCTTCCAAATATGTGTTTTGACTTAGCAGCCCCCTTAGTTCAATGGGATTTACAGTCACCATAAATACTCATTTATTCACACCATTGAGGGTGAGCCAATTTATCCACTTGACAAGCCATGGCCAGAATGCCCAGGTGCTGCTCAGATAATACACTGGGATGAGGTTCTGGGCTATTACTCTGATCTGAATGACACAGTTACAGCAACACAAGCATAGAGTGGAGAAGCTAACAGAGAGACACAAAAAATCCTGGGTGAAGGTGCATGGCATGAAATTTAAGTGGGTTAGGTTTGCTTATTCCCAAATCCTTTCATTCAACAATCAAAACCTGGAAGAAAGAAGCTTTTTTGTTTTCCATTAGTGGGGCTGGTTTGTTTTAGGAGTAAAATAAATTACACTGAAGAACAGTGCTGGACCACAAGTTGGCGTAACACCAGCTTTTAATTATACTCGGAATGGCTCACACACTTTCAGCCCAAGTCTCTTGATACTCCTTTTGAGTTTGTTCACAGATTTCTTACCTTTTTTTTTAAAAAAAAAAAAAAGAGGCCTGAGGATTTAAAAAGTTTGCTATCTGAGTCATCTCTACATGATTTGGGTGAGTGAGTCTTTCATTTCCAGTCCTTTTAAGAAATAAAAACTACCGAACAGAACCTGGTTGAATCTGGAGTGGAATTTGCTGTTTGATGAAGTAAGGTGCAGAAGTATGGTCTACTGGTTAAAGCATGAGCTGGGGAGACAGGACTGCACCACTCAATTCCCAGCCTTGCCAATGACTCACTAAACCTGATTCTACACAGCAGTTGCAAATGCTCAAACTGTGGATAAAAATTATTGCACTCCCTGAAGAACCTCACCGGCTCCAAGCCTGGATGCTTTGTATTTGATTTAACTTCTCTGTACCTCAGCCTGTGGTGTATGCAGTAATTCATTTAATCTGTAATATATTTTGAGATCCCTGAATAAATATGCAACCCCCATAAATATTAATACTTTATTATTAAGTAAGTACTGCTTTCTTGTAACTGACTAGTAAGTTCTGAAATATCTGTTGCTGACATCAGTGAAGAAAGTTTTAAATTTATATGAAAACCTGTTAGCAGGTTCAAAAGGTATGAAAAATCCACTGCTTTGCTCCTTTTAGAGCAAATTTTACTATACTGGTGCAAACTCCTGAAACATCCATTTTCCATGCTGCACTTTTTCTCAAACACTTTCAAACCTAATTCTAAAAACCCAAGTCACAGGAACAGTTCTGGCCCTCCAGACCACCGACAAGTCTGATGAACAGCCACATCTGTCCTTGCTCTGTCCAACACTCCATGATGTCCCAGGAATTAAAGGGCAGATGAAACACACTGACAGTGTCTTTCATTCCCCTCGCTTCACACAGATTTCCAGAGCAGCACAACACATTGGAGCAGCAGCTGGAGGGTTGCTGGACACACAACTGCACTTCATAAAATAGCATCTGACCTCCTGCACTCCTCGTGCTAGAATACTCTTAATGAGCTGTAGCCTGGGAATGGCTGGAGATTCCTAAAATAGTCAGTTAATGAAGACTGACATGCACCAAACCGTGACAGCAAGGGAAACAGTGGATGTGACAGCCAGCTGGATTAATGCAGCACACATGGCCAAGGCTGCTGCCAAAGCTCCAACACTTCCTGAGCTATAAGGCCTCCATAAAACTAAACCAAACACGAACCCCCTCCCACAACAAAGTTTATTTCCTAAGATACTTTTGTGACATTAACAGTTCATGTCTAATGACTCAATGGGTACAATGAAATCACTTACAGCATCCATGTGTTTACATAACAGCCACTCTCAAAGCATGTTTATTGCCAGAGGTAACCAAGAACCTTTATCTCAGTATCCTTTACAAGAGGCAATGGATTTAAACAGTATCAGCATGATCCTCACTCATAAAGGCAAAAGTAAATAAATAAATAAAAATATTTTACAAAAAGTAAAAATCAAGGGTCAGGCAGACATATGCTGCTCAAAACTTCCCACTGAGATTATTATAAGACAAGACACGATAGGGCATAAAAAGAAATACATAATTTCAAAGTACTGCAGCTGCAAAGTGTGTTAGTTACAGGCCCAGTAGATGAGAGAAAAAGATCTGTGTTATTAATCAGAATTCATATTTAAGAAACAGTCGTTGTTAAGTAACTCCCCTGAATCCTAATCACAACCAGGAGGGTACCAATTATTCTGACTCTGTTACTATTCATTAATATCACGCTGAAATCTTATTTGTTTCTACAAGCTGGGGTGGGAGATGAAGGAAACCAACTTTGAGGGGGTTGCTCTTCTTTTTTTTGAAGTGCATCCGTACCTGAACCAGCTGAACCCACAGAGATCAGGCAGTCAGGATACAAACAAGAATTCACATTTGACTAATTGGAAGGTCAGATAAACAAAGCTCTATTATCATAATAAGAGGAGATGTTCTTCCTTGCAGTCTTGCGATTAGTTTTATGCATCTCTTGCCCTGACAACAAATGAAACCTCTGCTGAAATGAAAGAAATATTATTATACCATTCCCTACATATTACTTTCTGAAAGGCTTTGCCCCCTCTAAGATTGACCTAATGCTTAATTAAAGCTACACAGAGAAGCAGAGAAGGATCTAAAGCTCCAAGCCAGCAATGACTAGAAACTGTTAGATCTGGTTTTCTGTATAATGATATTCTCTTATCAGCACAAGCAAAACAACAACAAATGTGACCTGTAATAATGGTCAAAATGTGTTAACACATTTTGGGGAAGGCTTTTTAGCTTTGCTTTTAAGCCTCTGCCGTTTTGGAAAGTAACCAAAGTATAATTCTGCTTCCCTTGGTTGACAAAGCCTGCTATACCTTTAATTAAATCCATAACTATATGCCACCTTTTCAGTAAGAATAAGGAATTAAAAATTGATTTTCTAGAGGAAGAACCCCTTCTCCCTACTGACAAGCAGTGTAATTTTTTTTATAAATATATATAGCATGATTAGCTGAGATCATATGTATGGCATTTCCAGAATAAAACTAATCAGTGTTACATGCGCTCCATCACTACTCTTATTTGCATTTTCTCCTGGAAGGCTTCCAAAGAAAGAGGAAAATCTGCTTAGAAAGAGGCAAAATGCCCTGAATGTCTACCCCTGAGTGGGACATCTAGCAGAAAACCACATAGCCAGAGCCTGTAGACCTGACTGTTTTCACTGGAGCATCACTGGACATCATGACCTGCAGAGCACACGCAGTGACAGCAGGACCAGCCAGACTCCTGCAGCATGGGGGCAGAAATAGAGCAGATTGAGAGGTCACCATAGCCCTCAGTTCACACAACACTGACCCTCTCCCTCCTGGGGCTGCATCCATGGAGGAGTTCACCAAGAGCATTGCACAGTGGAGCTCCCCCACAAGATTTGGTCTGAGGGCACCGTGTGCAGGACAGCAGCCACACCCACACACTGACCACTTTGACCACTTTAGAAGAGATGCAGACTTTTGGTAACTCCTCTTCAAGCCTGTAACAGTCAAATGAAACTTCAGAAGGTAATGCCTCCCACATTTTGGAAATTCAGTTGCCATATATGGGCCTGCATCTGGGATCTTATGGTTACAGGAGGGTCTTACCCACTTCCAGTCAGAAAATGGGCAGGGGAAAGGAAAGTCAATTCTTCCAGGTTTCACAGAAAAGCTAAATAAATGCCACCCAAAAAGAATTCTAAACAACCCAAAAGAAAAAAGCAGAGGATTATTTTTCTTCCTTCCTCTCAATAGTGTGGGTTTTAATACCAATCTCCTGACAGACTGGGCTTTTCAAGGATTAGGGCTGAAAGAACTGCCTGAATCTGAATACTTCCAGCCTCACTGGAGAGATGAGCAAGATACCAGAAGGAGGAAGGAAAGTTTTCAGGCATCTTTCACCTTCATTACAGGATTATCAGATCTGCAAAGATCCCTCTATTTCCAAGAGTACCTAAGGGAACAGGCAAACTAAGGACAGGGCAGGAGACTCCAGTGCTATCTAAATTGTCTCAGAAGAGGAGAACACAAGAGACTTTGTCCCAAGCAACAGTGAAGGTCACTTCGGAAACAGAGTGAGGGCTCATTGTGCCTCTGCTTCGACTGGCCCTCCAGAAGACTACACTGCAGCCTCAAAGTGAGCATCTTTGAGGGCAGAATTCCAAGGTTTAGGGAAAAATACTCATCTGCAGGCCCATCACAGAGAGGAATGGGACAAAGTTCAGTGCTTCAGCCATGTCCTGACAGAAAACATTTCCCCCTACAAGCAATGACAAGCAGTTGTCAAGTAACAAATATGTCATGAGTATCAAATGTCAGATTCAAAGGGTGTGAAACAACCCTGACATCAGCTTTAAGTATGAAGCTCCCTAAGGCATGTTCGGGGGCCGATCTTGTAAGCATTATTTGCTGAATTTTGAACAAACAAAATGCTGTGGGAAGCTTTAGAGGGTGCACAGAATGCAACTTGTACATGCAAAACCATTCTCACTGAACAGCAACTACATTTCTGCATAACACAGAAGGCAGGATTCAAAATCAAGCTCATACAAAGTGAACCTTTGTGATTTAAACATTAAGTGCCATTCCCCTTTGTCAAAAGAGGCAGAATAAAGTAACATTTATTAACCTATCCCTGTCATGAGCTTTGCTATTGCAGCTCATCACTGTGAGCTTTTCCACAGAAAAGCTGGGAGCTTTTCTCTCAAAAAAATCTGGGAGCTTTTCCACAGAACCAAACTGCTGCAGAGAATTGGACAGGAGACTTCAAAAGCTTTCTCCCTGTTCAAGTTTCAACTCTGTCTGAAATAGAATTATCATGAGCAGAGAAGAAGGAAAGGTCTGATGTAACTGCTTTCTCACTAATGGCAAAAATGTTTGAAAAAAGAGCTTTAAAGAAGATGCTGAGCATGGCTGGACTTCAGGTTTTCCAACCTCCTCAAGTTTATAAATAACAAGGTACATATTGAGCTGCTATAAGCAAGAGGCTCTCCTGATAACTGCAGGGAGTTAAACGCATCAAGCTCTGGACTAGTTAAATAAAAACACAGTTTATCTGAGAAACTTAGTACTTGGCAGCTGAACAGAAAAAGCATCCTCACACCATTTTTGAGGTAGACAGGAAAGGGTATAGATCAGAGGGGGAGGACCACACACTGCATATATTATAATACATGAATCATGATCCAAAAATACAAAAAGAGTTGAATTCTTCCTGATTTTAAGATCCTGATGATCTTAACAAAACTTCATTCATGAACTACAATGACCCTGAAAACTCAGCATGATATAATCCTTTATGTGTATAATCCTTTATATTACTTGTTTTCCCTTAACAGATTGTTGAATTCCTTATTTCCAGCTATTATGCTAAATTATTCTTTTGATTCCTTGAGACACTTTTTTTTCATCTTCAGTGTAAAGTAAAGCCAATATTTGTATTGCATTAGAACAAACGCAGACGAATGAAGAAGCTAAAAAGAGGTGACCAAAATTAAAACTTAATCTGCACAAAGGATCTCTAACACATACTTACTTATATCCACTGACCCTCCCCTGTTCATGAAGCTAAACATAGTTGTGCTGATCCCACTGAATTCCACTGCATCCCTTTGCCACAGTTCACCAGTGAATCATAAACATGGCTTATTTGCATCCCAGCAAGGCCAGTTACCTGACTTCCTACAAGCCCCACTCATGGGAAGGGTTCTGCCATGGCACTGAAGATCTGTCACCTACATGAGGTACACAGAGCTAAGAGATTTCCCCAGTTTACACAGGTCCCTGGCTGTGACAGCAGAGCCCTTTGGCATTCAGAACAGTCTCAAAGCAGCAGGAAACTTTATTCACATAATTCTCAAGCCAAAAGTATGTCAGATGTTGCCTAAAAACTAATAATCTGGATTTGCACATCTCCTTTCCTCCAGGAACCAGCCACCACATTTTCTAAACAATCCAACAGTCCACTTTAATATTCAATCCAATATGCATAACATAATTAAATTCCCAATCTACCCTCTGGGGTGTCTAAGCTCATCTACTGAATCTACTGCAATGATTTACAAACAGGATGTACTGAATGCAGAAAGGCTACTAACAAAGTAGTTCTGGCAAGTGTTTTTTCCTGAAGATGAGGAGGTTGAGACCCCAGTTTCTACCTCTTCTCTGTGCTGGCAGCTGTCATCCTCGAGCACTGCCTCCAAAAGATTCAGGGTACTGTCTAGATAGATAATACATCAATCTAATAAGCAGCAATGACAAATACTAACTTGTTTTATTACCAAATTAATATGCACATTTGTGCAGCTTAGCACATGTCCTGTCACCATGTCAAAGCTATTTCTGTCAAGCTCAAAATCGTCAGAGCAGAGGCTCCACTGGTCAGAAGAACATAAAGGAGAGAGACAACCAGCCCCAACACTCATACTCCCCTATTACCACTGAACTTAATGAAGTTAATGTCAGGAATAAAGGAAATGGATTCAGATTTCCTATGTCTCGTTTTTCAAACACGTGTGCACATGCATAATGCTCTCAACACAACTGACACCAGCAAGTTGTACAGACACTTTAGCAACTCCAGGATCAAGCTCTTTGTTAGCAACCTGACGAGATTTTATGTACTAGTTTTCAACATTTCCCCCTTTGTTCCACTTCTCTTCTGCAAGCTACAAAATTTATGAACAAAAGTATCTCTTCTTTCACTCTGCAACTCATCACTACAACGACCTGTTATAAGCAGTGAGATTCTTCAAACAGCTAAAACTGGCTTTTTTCAAGGGGTTGGCAGGTTTTAATTTTTGAAATCAAACAATTAGGTTTCTACCAGAAGTTCTCTGCATGCAGGAAGGCAGCCAGCAGGTCGTTTAATTATTTATCTGCCAGAGGTCTTTTAAGGTGACTCTTGAAATATCTGAGCACCTCCATTTGAGAAAGAATTGATTAAGACAAAGTCATTAACAAGTGAATGTGTAACTGCAGGAAAAACCTTGGCAGGTCTGTAATGCACACTCAGGCACTCAAAAGAGCTCTAAAGAGTATTTTAAAAGAAGTAAACAAATCTATTCTTTAAAGTATTAGACATCTAAAATATAATTAAGGGGGGGGGAGGTGTGCCTAAAATTTGTGACATAGAACTCCTTAAAGTCAGTCTAGACTAATTGCCAAGTATTACACATTATATAATTAATCACACTGAATGTTCTGAAATTTTCTTATGTGTATATGATTAGGTATGTGATTTTTTTTTTTTTTCTGTAATTAACACAGAGCAGTCTTCTTTCTATTTCCTTAAAGGTACTGATGAATTACATCAAAGATATCTTCAAAGATAGGTCTGAAATACAAGCTACGATACTGTTTTTCAGATTGGAAGATGTGGTTTCTCAAAATCTGGAACATTTCTTTAAAGTGGCACCACTTAAAACCAAAGCCCAGAGGTGAACCAAGGAAAAGGAAAATGTTCCAAAACAGAAAAAACACCAGCTACATTCATGAAGGTATTGAAACACTTAATTCTTGTTTACATATTAGTTGTTCAAATACAAAATTAGATTTCAGAGCCTGGGAAGAAGCTAGCAGCTGCCTCCAACGAATATATTTTCTTAAAACATTCAGTAAAATGTTGCATTGAGTTCTGTACAACTATTGGGCTGCTTTCTGTAAATCACGAGCCTATTCTCATTTCTCAAGCTATCAAGTAAATAGTGTAATGGTGCTCTTTCACTGGTGACAGCATAGCCATGACCATAAAAAACCAAGAGAAAATGCAGGATTTATAAAAAATGTTGTGGAAACTTGACAACAGGTCAGGGGGAAGACATGTAAAGGAGTAACAACTTTTCTTCCCAGATTGCCATCTGCATGTGAAAAGCATATGAAGATGTGCTCAAAAGCACAAGTGCGTTGGGAAAATAATGGCCCAGACTTTGGAGGATATTGCAAAGGTGGAAACTCAGAGTTTACTAAAGCAAAACAAAATAGAATGTTGTCTCTGTCTTTCATATCTCAAACTTAGCTTTTTTGCTTTTTTCGTGCCAAGTTCACCTCATCTGGTATAGGACCTCCTCCAGAAGAAACCTGTGAAACTCCCCTCCTGCCTGCCCCAGCAGCATCCACAGATGAAGGACTGGATTCTGTGCTGTGACCTGTAACTCTCTGCAGCTCAGGTCAGGAAGGGAGGCCTGTTTGTAACAGAACTTTCTTCTGCTGTTCCTTCATTTTGCACTGCAATTTCCTGGCAATCAAGTGCTCTTCCCTTCTTTGTTTTAAGCCTTTCCTATTTTGAAACAGGGACAGGTAGTGGGTGTGTTATGCATAGGAACCATGCAGGGTACCCACCAGCAGTGGAGAGGCTTTTCATCAAGAACAAATCATAATTACTGTCATATTTTGAAAGATCCTCCCTTTCCACCCTAACAGCTTCCTTTGCAGACAATGGACATTTTTAAAAAGAAGCTACATCTCTGAAATTCACTGAAGATTGCCAGAGTCTTAACTGCCCATGCAGAAGCTCCAGGACAGGGTGCAGGATACTACTTACAACCATGTATCTCTTGATGGCTTTTTGCACATGCTGTCAGTCAACCAATTTACCAGCACATCCTGCAGCCATCTATTTTAGGAAGATGTATTACTGTCTCTTGACACACAGAGGCAGCATATATAAAGGTTAGAGAAAGAGACAAAGTCACCACTGCTGGGCTCCACTGGCAGCTTTCTGCTGCCTCTTCTAGTGGTGGCTGGGTCAGGTATTTAAACCTGTGGTTTTAAATTCTGGTCAGTGGAACACCAATTGCAGAAGGAACATTTGCTGGTTGATGTCCTGAGAAATTGGCTGGCCAAGTACTGCTGGCTCTCCTTGTTCCCACACATGTATGTGGGATTTACTGCCAAGGCAAAGGCAAAAGGGCATCAGATATTTTCCTAATCATCCTCTGCATAAAGAGATATACTGTTGTTTGAAAGTGTCATGATATGGCAGATGGATAACACCTGAAATATGGGAATTGTGAGCTAATACATTAAGTCAGTGAGGAAAAGATTACAATTCTTCCTCTTAAATATTCCAAGCTTCAATTTATTTGTACAGAAAAAAGAGTACATTGCTGACATGCCTAATGGAAAGCTGTCATTCTTAACCGAGTTCTGTTTGCTCTATGCTTTGAAAGCCACAGGATTTGCAGAAAGAAAACAAGTGTTTTGTGACCATAAATGCCTTCCAAAAGCTGAACTAGGAAATAAAGCAAAGGTTCGAGTAGAATTCTGCTGAGCTGATGTTACACAAGGGCTTATCTGTGCTGATGTGCATCAGCAGTGCTCTATTGATTACATTGATTTTACCCAGCTAAGGGTTTGACCCACAGTCTCTGAGGAAGACCTAAAGCTAAACAACCTCTAACTAACTAACACCAAACAATAACTATCAAAGCAATAACTATCTTTAAGAAAATAAGAGGGATCAAAATCAATGACCATTCAATAACAGCAGCACAGGAATAAAAAATACACATGCTAAGGCATACAGACAGGGACAAACCAGAATAGCTGCAATGGAGAAGAAAATACAATATACTGAGAAAACATCAAATCTCTGAAGGACTAGGGGAGGCAAGAAACAAGAGTAAAAAGAAGTAAACGGCTAACCCTGATCCTGAACCAACACAAATTCATCAAATACTGAAGTACAACATACATCTTCATTATGTTTCTTATTCAAACCAGGAAACCAAGACTAAGGACCACAGTCTTCAAAATCCCCTTTGCTACATATTTTAAGTCCTCAAATTACTTTCCACCTATCAAACCTTATGCCAGTAAGAGTACCAGCCCTCATAGTTTACAGACATGTCCATATCCTTGTAGGGCTTTAGCCTAAGCAGCATCACTGCCTGTGCCCCACACAGCCCATTGCTCCAGGGGCTCACCCAGTCCTGCCAATGCTCAGGACTTGTCCAAGGCAGGTTCAACACTACCAGTACTCATCTTGCAACAACAGCTTTGAGCTTTGCTGTTACTTCAGTACCAGTGACTAACTGTGGCCTGAGGTGTTCCTGAATATGCAGCAATTATACACACAGAGGCCAGTTTACGTACACCTACAGCATAGATGTAATGGAACTGCAGCTTTACATTTGCATGCAAGTCATTCTCTTTGCTCCTACTAACACATAAATGCTACAATCTGTGCTACTATCCAGAATAGCCACACACACCAAAAAAACCCCAAATAACCCCAAACAACCCCCCTCAAAACATATCTATATTCACATTTAATCTCTCTGTAATATAATAGAATTCCTTACAACACATCTCTCCACAGAACCATTTTTTTATTGGAAACAGTGCCATATATATTTGTTCTGAGCTGAATAACTGGTTGTACCCACATTCCGTCACATCTCTTCACCAAAAAAGGCCTCTCAGTAGAATCAGCCTGTATTCTATGCTCCACCAGGATGAAATGACACTGCCAGACACATTTGCTGACCATACAACTATATCTTCAAAATTACTGAGATGACATAGATGATCAAAGCAGCCTAATGTTCAAATATAAGTTACTCCCTGCTGTTTGGTGTCATTTGGCTCTGGTCAAATTTTACGTGACTGGGTTCCAGCACAACACTGTTTAATGGGACAGAGGGGGGTGTCCTGGTGGGTCAGAGAGATGCCCAGCCAGCCTACTCTTCTCTCTCCTGCAGCAGCAGCTGAAGGACCTGTTTAGGAAGTGCACAAAAGTGAGTGAGGAATGTTAAAAGGTGCCTCCCCTTTAACACTTGTTCACAGGTGGGTTCTTGAGCTGCAAATATCGGAACTGCACAGAGCACTCAAGATTCAGGAAAACCAAGGTTCTATGTGTAGGACAATACAGCAATATCAAGTAAACATACAGATAAGCCCTTCAGAGAACTCCTAGTTTGGCCATACCTCACTGTCAGGAGATTATAATTACATATACAGCATTACTATGGTACAGTAACACCTGTCAGCTCATGGCTCTATTGCCATCTGATGATTATTTCTGGTAAAAAGAACATTAACCAACTTAAGCCCATTGTATCAATCATATTCATCTTAAAGGGGCTCCACGAGCAGTGTTTAGCAGCCCCACAGGACAGCAGTGCTGCAGATTGTGCCCACAAGCCAGATATCGAGGCATTGCCATTAAGGATGGCAGGAGCTCCTAAGGTGCTGTTCCAGTCCATGGTCTCAGTGATCTGGCATTAGAGAGCTCCCAGACAGGCCTTAATATGAGCCTTTAATGAGCAAGTCACAGGTTGTTGTGTCATATCCTACTTGGGGACACTTTAGTTCACAGATCACTAAAGTGAAAGGCAGTAAAGGCAAACTCTTCAGAACTTCTATTAACCAGCCATCCATGCCCAAATGTCAGCTCCTTTAACCCTTACAGCATAATTGAAACCCCTCTCTGTTCTCACTACCCTTTTCCTGCTGGTAGAAAGGAACCTGTATTACAAATGTCGTACCTCTTCCCCCATCCTCCTTTAGCCACCAATAGATGACAAGAATGTAAAAATACCATTAATAACTAGTTTGCTCACTGTAATTAACACCTTTGCAGTCTCCTTTCCAGAGAGAAATTGGCATACTTAAAGACAGCTCAGCAAGGTGTTATTTACTTTAGGAAAAAAAAAACATTTATGTGAAAGAAAATTATCTGTTCTCTCTCATGGTTCTCAAATACATTTTGCAGCAGTGACTTTCCAGCCTGTGGTTAAAAAACCAGAAAGAACTTTTCTAAAAATCCATTAGGAGCTTAAAAGTATTATCTACCACTTTGCTACACTCTCCCTAATGCAAATGCCAACAATAAATTCACAAAATTGTTTTTGAGTTGCTTATTTATTTATTCATTCATTCCTGTGTTGGTGACAGAGAGGAAAAGCATCAGCCATACAGGATGTTTTTAATATGTCACACACAATGTCAGCCTGGGGGAGTTCACAGCTTCCCCCGCCCCCCCCCCCCCCAGGTACAGCAGCCCAGTTACAGGGCCAGGACACTCAGCCTCCACTGCAGGAAGGGGTGGCATTTGGGATGTGAAGAGTGCCGTGGTGGGTGGGACATGGTCCTCTACCAGTGGGACAATGAGTCTCTAGCACTGTGGAGATCCCTTCTAGACCACCAGAGAAGCTCAGGGAGATCACCCCCAGGCTGGTCACACACAGAGGACACTACTGAACTCTATCCAACATGGCCACATCACACAGATCCCACTGGAGGATGGACCTTGGACTCTTACTCCTCACAGCAAGTGGGAAAATGAATGTCCTTTTTCCAAGGGTTTCTTTCTTTCAGTGAACTTTTCCCTGTTGGGCTGCAATTAGCATTTCCTGTTGTCACAGGGCAGAGACCTGCTATCTGTGGGACCCATCTTTCCTTGCCTTGAGCATGATGAACCTCACATTTTAGTTATTTGTACAATTTCCCAAGCCCTGGATGGACAACTGTGAACCATTCAAGACCAAATGAACAAACAGGGAGATGACAACAGCTTCAGTCTGAGCTTCCAACAAAGACAAACAGAACATCAAGCCACCCGAAATCACATACACAGGTTTCCCGTGGCTTGCAGTAAAAGGATGGACAGGCTACCCTGGCAAACCAGGGAACCTGGGGGAAAGTGTCTGGTTTCTTCCTTCTTTACTGGCCACCAGAATTTGAAATGTACATTTTAATAAATCTGTTGTTTTTATTTGAATTCTGTCTTTGCTGTATAAGAAACAAGCTTTTAAGACAGAGAGGTCTGTTTCTATAAATCCAGAAGATAAACTCCCGAAGATTATTAAAATTTCAAATGTTGTTTTAAAAGTAGCTGACTATAACCTTTTTAAAAAGAAAGGACCATCTTACTCTAGCTGTACCCAAAATACTGGACATTAAAATATTTTTTTACAAAATATTCGTACAAATAATCCATAGTAGTCTCGGTAATGGCATGAAAGATAGCCCCCCCCACCCTTTACTGCTGCTCAATCACAAGTGACAGGCATTTGATCATTATTGCAACCACCTGTCAGGTAGCACAATCAGTTTTCTCCCATTTCATGAGTTAAAAGGGCTTATAAACCACAAAACTGTGCAAAATACAAAGTGCATTAAAAAAAAAAATCAATATCTACTTAGATATCCTCTTAAGGATGCTTACTTTTGATTAATTTTCTTGACTCTTCAGAAATCTGGTAACAGGAACAGAGAAAGAACACTTGTATTTATAAATTAATTTGTCTAACATGTTTGAAGATTTTTTTTTTTTCAGCTCTCATTTTGCATATAACTGCTCCTTCTCCTTTGCAGAAGATCCTCTGTCACATGTTCATGTAAAAAGTGTTCTTTTGAAAGCCTGGAAATACCAATCATCTCCTATTCAGGCAGTGGATTAGCTCTTACAGACTACCCTTTTTTGTCATGTTTCTAGCCTGGCAATGACCTCACTAATGTGGTTGGCAATATACCTGTAAGAATGGTGCATAGAGACATGGGATTTTAAAGGAACCTCAAGTCCTCTCAAGTTCACTAAAAACAAACAGAAACTCAAACATCCAGCACCCACCAAAGAAAACTTTTAGCACAAGTTCAACTTTTGCCCTGAATATTTTAGAAGCACACAAGGAGAGGGATATCAAATCCTGAACCCACCATATCCAACTCAGCAAAACACTACTTTTCTCTCCCAGGAGATTTCAACTCTGCAGTTCAGACCTTTGCTTGTGATACCAAGTAAAGGACCATGTGCTCTTTTTGGAGCAGGACAGTACAAATGCACACAGAAGGTCCATCTGGCCAGCTGCAGGCTAAGTCTTTATCATTAATTCAGGGGCTAAGTGTACTCGGTCAGCAATTCACTGGAGTGAATAGATAAATGCTGATTTTTTTATAGTCTTCTCCAAGTAAATGCAGTCCCTCCTCATTCTTTGTCTGGAAATCATGGGATCCAAACTGACCCTGTCCTGTAGTCTCATCTTATGCCTCTTTAAGGCAAGGCATGCTCCTTTTCTTAAAACCAAGGAGGCAGATCATTCTCATTTAAACAATGGGTAACAATTCATGAAATAGATCACATCTTTTACTTTAGGATGACAAAAGATAAACAAGATTTTGAACACATTGAAAAATTCCCTAGGCAGGCAAAACAGCTCTGAGATGACAGCAAGAGTAGCAGCCAATGAAGCAGTGTCCAAGAAATCCTTGCCAGCAAAAACCTTGTAAAACTTGAAAATGTCAAAAATTAAAAAAGACATCGCTGCATGAATTTTTGCTTCTCAGACCTGGGACAGACTGAATGCTGACTTGTATTAGTCTGGTGTTTGGTGTTAGTATATCCATATCTCATGCATCCTGCTTGACTTTGTCCATTGACATTGGAGAGGCAGGAACAATTTTCAGTTCTTAGGCCACACTTTTGATTTGAGAACTAAGCCAGCTAGAAACACATCAGTTATTTTTCCCCTTCCGAGTTCAGTGCTTTTTAAAAAAACAAGTCATTAATCTGGAGCATGGAACCAGCTGAAGGATGGTCCAGGTAACTCTACTGTGGCACGTGTTGACAGTGGTTAATGCTTAATACAGTTTGCTTTACCCAGAAGAGACAAATGGTTTGTGGCCTATGAATTCTTCCAGGTGCCTCACTCAGTCCTGAATTTTCCTGTACACTGTTGGTATAACACCCTGTCTCTTTCTCCCTTAGATATTTGTCAGTACACAAATGTATTTCTACCCTAGATAATCATGGCAGACAGGGACAACATATTGATATACAGCACTATTTTAGACCAAGGTATGCATATTACATTAGCTGAGTTATCACTATAAGTTCTGACCTTCAACTATCCAATTTTAAATTCATTCATTTTCAAACTAATAAACTCTTCTGTCACATCACAGAAATAGACACTATGATGGTAAATTTTCCTGACAATATTTTAGTCAAAACAAACTATGATATATTAGTAGAATTCATAAAAACATGTTTGTGCATTAAAAATCTGGAAGGACTCAGTAGCCTAGGGTCACAGCTTGACCCTGAGTAGTCAAGCAGAGAGAAGTGTCAAGTGAGTGATTGGTTCCTGTACTTCCTTCCTCCTTCTAATCCCTGATTGTGGGTCAGAAAGCTCAGCTGTGCTGCCAAACACAGAAATAGGGGCTCCATTACCATTCACTCCTCCTCACAGAAAAACCTCTAATGTGTGGATACTCCTGTTCTCAGGAGCAAGTCCCAAACAAAAGAATAAACTTGATTAAGAAGAGTGCAAAAGGGAAAGGTTAAATGAAACTTTTTCCCAACACATTACTGGCAATCTGAGGTACGAACAGGGAGCTGAGAAAAGCCTTCGCCCTCAGTTTGCTTCCCTCAGATCTTCTAGCAAGTTCCCAATCTGGTAATGTATCTCAACATTCTCATTTCTCACCTAGGGCGAATTTAAAGTCAGAGAAGTGATTTCTTACAGAAAGTGATACACTCTTTTGGCAGTTAGCTAGAACTGGATATTTTATCTTTCTGAACTACAACACATTAATTTAAAATGAAAAAGCCAAACCAACATCAAAGCTCCCCCAGAGCAATACCAACTGCTTGCAAAGAGCAGCAGCGAAGTGTTCAGCTCCACTGCCTGTAACGTGAGGGTTAAAGGGGAAAGGAGCAGCAGCATCACTTAATACAGGGAATCTGACAATAGAGCACTTAAATACAGGTACTCATCCCCTTGGCTTCCTAAGCCCTCCTACCTGTGCAGGCCACTGCAGATAATTGTATAATAACAGCAGGCTGTCACGGCAGTGTGGAGACATCCCTAACAGGCTACACAGGGAGGTGTGCACGAACACTTAGATGCCAATTAGAGACACTTTTTGCCAGGTTTTAAAACATGTTGGATACAGCCAGCACCTACATCTGTCAAGAGTTTAAACAGTGAAACCTTAGTAAAAAAATAAAATAAAAATTGTTTGCTCTTGGATTGAATTGAAACATGTGGCATAGAATGCTCTGATGAGCACTGGAGGAGTACTGAGAGATTTACACAAAATTTTTGCTTCTGTTTCACTTCCAGAATGAAAAGTATTTGAAGACACAAACTACAGGGAAAAAGCCACAGCTGCTTTCAGCAGCTTCTACTGACCATAGATCTGATGACCATTTCCCTCCATTCAACAAACAGTGCCTGAAAAGACAGAAATATCTCCACATGGGAACAGAAGCCATTATTTTATCAAATCGATTACTGCTGAAACCTTTGAGCTCTAAACAAGCCTTTGCTAAAGTCCTATTGGCATTTAGGTTAACAATTATCTTTTTACAAGTTCTGAAGACATGCTGAAAATAACAGCACCCCCTGGTTAACAGAGAGCTAACTGATGCCAGAAGGATAGGGGATGGGATTCTGGGATGTTACTATTAAAAACAAATCAATCAATCAGTCTAACTTTGCTCTGAATGACAGCCTAAGAAAAGAGATTTTGAGGATTGTCTTGTAAAAAGGTGCTGCATATGACAGCAGTGGGAAACCTCTTGAAATCCTAGACAGCCCAGTGAAGTGGGGAACCAAAACCAATGGAAACATCAGTCAATTATACTTATAAAAATAGAGAACATGAACTCAAGAAAGGGATTTCCCTTTAAGCATTCAGGCTCTAGGCACAACAGAGCTCTAGCTGTCACGTTTATGTGGGTAGCCACTTTAATCAACCTTTTTAGCATATATTTCACATATCTGTATTAGAAATTGGAATTCTTCCTACCTGCTTTCTGAAAAGCTATTTTAATTGAGACACTGCCTCCTCTGCAATGTCTTCTCTCAAGAGTCAAAATCAATGCCCTAGAATTACAGGAATCTAGACTAAAAAAATCCTCTTCTACTTAATGCCTCTCCATAAACAAAGGAACTTCATGTCAGCTGAGAAAACAGCAATTCTTGAACTTCAGTGTATGGCAAAATAAATTTCTTACTCAGCTGAAGATTTATCAGCTCTTAAAACCAAAAACAATCCACTCCTTTATCATTCTCAGACAACATGGCTTCTTCCAATTTTTATAACCTTTTTCTCAGGGGTCTTAATTTATGCCAAGAAAAACACTGTCTGTTAAATGGCATCATTAGACTCACATGATTTCTTGTGGTGCATGTGAAGTTCTTGGTCCCCTGCATACTAAATGATCCTTACAGTGTAAAAGAAATTTGTATAAACAGCTGCTTTATTTTGTGCTCTGATAACCGAGGAAAAACAACCCTCAATGAAGAAGTCATCCTTCGCTTGGGGGAAAATAAATGGGCAAATAAGTACACTAATAAAATTAGCAGATCAGGCACTGATTTCTTCACCAAGACACGTGTGGGCTGGAGCAAAAGTTTTCATAAGCAGAGTTCTGCCTTTTCTCATGGATTAATGCAAGACTCTTCATCTGCTTTATTTCATTGCCACAAATACTTAGTAGATAAGAAAGAGGCAGCAGCATAAGGAAACACAGGTACAGATTTCTTTTTTGGTTTCTGAATTCAGATATAGGATGTGTTGACAGCAAGCTTCCATCCAGCCACAAAGTCACAGAAAATGGGACACAAGCTAGGTATCAACCATCTAGCAAACAGCTTGGTGATGACATCTATTTGCAGCCTGATAAATAGGTTTGTAAAGACCTGCAAGAAGTTTTCAGGCTTTAAATAAAAATACTGGTGAATCACTTCCATGCCTCACTACACTATCTATTTAGTGCCAGTAGGCAAATTGGAAAAAAAGTAAAAGGGAAAAAAGTGAAAAGTGGGAGTACAAAGGAAAGAAGTCGAACCATTACTTTCTCAGAAGACCAACAGTGACAGGTAAAGGAGAAAAAGTAGTGTTCTCCTTCCATTTCTTTTGAGCTAAGGGGTACACAAGAAATTAGGGCAATAGACCCAAACTTACCTGAGCACACATAAGAAACACAAGAAATTAGGAGGATACACCCAAACATAGCTCCAATGCCCTGCTGCCAAGGAAGAATGTTTCTCATACACATCCACACTTTTTTTTGCATGCTTTGGGTCTGATCCAAAAGCCTGACACAGCCACTAGAAATGGTTATTGGATTAAATTCTTAGACAGCACAGAAAATAGCAGGCTCAAGAATCTTAGCAGACTTTCCAAGAGTATTCATTCATCTCTGGCTTGGGAAAAGCTTGTGAAGTGTCAGACTGAAAGAGAATTTTGCCAGGAAAATCTGGGTTTGCACCACAAGAGCAGCTGCCTATAACAGTATTGCCCAGAGAGGTATTGAACAGGTGCTAGAACCAAAAAAAATGGCAAGTAAACAGAACAATAAACCAAAATTGCCCAGTGCCCTCTAAGTTTCTTCATCGTGTGTAACAAAGCAACAACTCAGAGGAACTTCTGAAAGACATAAATGTCAACCCAGCACCCTGCTCAGGCTGACCTTTACAAAAGAGTTTTCATTTTCACATTTTCCTATTTTGATAGCAATAGAGAACTCCTTTGAAAACCTCCTCCTGGAGACTGCTAGAGAAGCATAAGCCCTGGGAAAAGAACAAGATTGCCCAATAACCCCAGTACTCATGAATTTCCAAATCTGCCCTGTTACTTGCAAGCTCTGCTAATGGTTTGGGCAGGGAAAAGGAAGCCTCCCCCTTCTTGTTCACCTCTGCAGCTGTCCCAGCCTCCGTATCTGCCAGGCATCTCAGCATGGCTGAGCAGTTACACCCCAGGAAGAATTTGCTCCAGTGAGTCCTGTTTCTCCACAATTGCTGGCAAAGGGGGAAACAAAGACAGCTTTCAAAATTCCCATGGCAACAGCTCCTTCTCTCTGCAAACTCCACTGGCAGCCGGAGCACTGCACAAAGCAGCAGCACACAGAGGGGATTTGTAGCCAGGTAGCAACTGCTTCTATTTCATAAAAAATTCACAAGCACAAACCACTGGCCATGGCTGGACAGTAACACTGAACTCAGGCACCTAATCATTGCTCCACTATGAATCCTTCTGTGTTCCTATCTTTGCAATAATGGGCTTACCTAAAATGTTGGGAATTAGGTTTTCAAGGCCAACGGGAGACCTTTAAAAGCCCTCCAAACAGAACCAAGGTCATGACTGCTTGTGGTCATTGACATTACAGCAATTTTTGTAAGTAGAGAGGTATTAATCCTGGGAGCCTGACAATTTCAATTTTAGTAATGACATTCTGTGCACCTAAAACTTTTAGTGAAGTTTAATATTCTTCACTCCATGTACTGATCTGTTCTGTGCTGTTCTTAAGCTGTTAAATGGTTCTTTCATTTCACTGTGGAGTTGGCTGACCACATTTCAGCTGTGCGTGGAGTGAACTCTGTATATTGTCGCATCATTACTCTCAGGGGATCCTAGGTATGTAGAAAATGTTCTAATTTGATTTTGGCTTTTTTTTTTCTTTAAAGCAACTACATTTTGCAAAAGCAGCCAATCATTCCTCTCCCTGGAATGAATACAATAAAAAAAATTATTACACCATGCCATGGTTAATTAAATTTTAAAATGGAAAAGGTCCACTATAAAAACATGCTGTATCAGTAATGATGTTACCTGGGTTGAATCAATAATATTTAAACAAACTTGAAGAAGATTACAACAGTATTTATACTTATTTATTTCATGTGCAGTTGGATGTCAGTGCCCTAACATTATTAAGAGCAAATATACAATGTAATTCATAATCACCAGGTATAGTTTTACATAACTACTGATATGCACCAAATTTCATGATTGTTTAAGTGACTGCAAAAAATTGACCTCTGGAATTTATTCCCTGTAAGTAGGATTTGAATCGAAATCTGGAGAAATTTTTCCAAATTGAAACATTTCCGATCAGCAGCAAGACACATCTCCTCTGGGACACATATTTGGCTGAAAATAAGGTGTCCTCAGCACAGTTAACAGCATCAGCATGGGCATCTAATCTCTGTATCATGCTAAATATTTTCTTCTTTGAAGTGATAAAAATCCAGCTGTCAAGCATTGCTTGATCTGACCCAGCGCCTGGGGAAAGCTCATCAAAAGTAAGCCTTACAGGTTCCCCCTGCTTAAATCCACCCACCCAAATAAGCACAATTTAGAATTTTGTGAGGTAAAAGAGACTCTGCTGTAACAGCCCAGTGTTAATTGGCACAAAGGTTTGAGAATACCTTCGTTTTACTGAACTGCTTTGATTTCAAGACTTCTGAGCTGAATTTTCTTGCTTCTTTATAATCCTGTCTTAACTATCACTGAGTTTGAAGTGAGAAAGGAGCTTAGACAGATCTGTATCGGTGTTCATTCATGCCAGACTGTTGCATTTTCATCTGAAACACGGTTTGAAAAAAATTCCAGCTGAGGGCAGAAGTAACAGGGGGAGCACAGGGAATGCTAATCCCCTGCTCAGCCCTTGTGGGAGCAACAGGTGATAATTAGTCATTGGCCACCATGTCAACGGCCTCTTATTTTCTTCTCTGACTGGAAAAAAAAACCCCATAAAAATAACTCTCACCACTTTCCTCTCCATCTCTGGGTTTGTACAGCTGATGCAATGATTTAGGCAGTGTGCACCTGATGCCTTTTCAGGAGCACCTTCCAGGACACTCACTTCCCAACTGCTGTGGGAAGTAGGCACATTCAAAATTCAGCATAGAAATAAACCTCAGACAGTATAAGAAGATGCAGCTTAGGCTTATTTCCATCCCCCAGTTTTACTCCACCATCAGTTCAAAGGCCTGGATGTCCTCCATTTTCACCAGGTGAAAATATCATCAAGACAGTAGAATGGAACCCACCATGGGGCTCCACCTCTACTGAAAAACAAAACCCAAGATGTAGAAACACACCAAACCCCAAATTAATATTGCACTACAGTATGGACAGGAAAAAACCAACACATGATTTGCAGATTACCTGGAAAACTGTCAGAGATGGGCAAGCAGCATACTTCACATGTAGCACTCAGTTTCAAGAGTTATCTTGTTTTTCTCGTCTACATTTTCAGTCTCATATAGGCATTTAACATTATAAAATTCCCTCTGCAATTAAAAACAAGCTAATGACACTTCACTCGATCTTCACACCTATGACTAATCAATGCAAGATTGAAACCGTCTCCAGGATTAAGAATAAAATTTCTGATTTTCATTAAATTGCTTCCAGTGGGATTTCAGTTGTTTGGGTTTTTTTAAAACTTGAAGTATTTGATGAAAGGAGTTTAGGGGTTCACACTTCATACCATTTACCCTCTAGCTTTCAGTTAGTTCCTCTTTTTTTTATGTACTGAAAGGGATAGATTTTCTTCCTCCTTATTTTATAGCACTGCCCTTACTGACAAAAATATAAGATCCCCATTGTGCTGGCCTTGCTTATCAAATTAGAGCCAAGTGCAATAAAATGGCTGTTTGACAAAGATTTTAACAAGGTACCCAAACACAGTAATTTTCATAATCTTATATTCCACTAATAAGTTTCTCCCAGTATTTTCTCAAAAACTTATTTAAACCACAAAGCCTTGCAAAGATCACCCATATTTTACAACACACAGTACACAAACTTGAATATTATTTTACATTTTTCTTTGTAAGTATTCATACAGCTTGCAGTGTCTAGTAAATACTATGTCTTGTCACAGATAACCAGCCATTCAACTAATTGGAGATTTCTATTAAGATTTTTCCCAAATTCCCCCTTCCAGTAGCATTTTTTCATCCTAATTCATCTCCCTGAAAATGAAGTCCATTTTCTCTGTATTATCAATTTCTGTAGGAGATACTGGTATCATTTTGAATTGAACAAGCCAAAAAAGCTTTAAGTCTGCAGAATTTATTTATGCTGCAAGGTCTTGAAAGTGCCTTCTTAAGCCATTGAAGACAAAACTCTCAATCTATTTTAATGCTGTGGAATATCTATTCCTCTTTTCCATCAGCTGGCTTTGCTTTAAGATACACATTCAGAAAAAAAAAAAAAAAAACCAACAGGGATGACTGAATATGAGGAGAGAAACCCACTATCAAAGGAAGAAGTTCATTTAAATTAATTGATAATGCATTTCCTAGATACATTAAAAAAACAGGTATTTAGTTCTTAATCAGAGAATTAAACACAGAAAACTTCATTTCACATTCACATAGGTTTGTTCATAAGTCACCTGTACCACAAGAGATAAGGTGAGCACACAACTAACCCAATGTGCTTGCACTGGTTCTCTATCTGGTGACTTCCATCCACTGCAGTAATGCTACATTATACCTGTGTCAATTCTATCAATACTAATTAATCTAACAGCAACTTTCTCCTGAATCCATCCTTCACTATTTTAAAGGTAACCATTACCTCATGAATCAAAATCCTTCTCTGATTGTCCTGGAGGTCTGCATGTAATAAAATTCCCCTTATAGAAGTTGTCTGCCAGAGGTGCTTTTTCCATTATCTGTCCTTTTGGTAAGAGAAGATGGACCCAGTTTCTGACAGTTCAATCTCTGTGCCATTTAAGTCTACAACCTTAACAGTTTCATACAAACCATGTGGAGTTTCAACTCAGGGGTTTGGGTTTTTGCCCACCTCCACGTAGAGGAGGCAGTGAAATACTCCTAGAGCACATCTTGACACAGTCCTGCAGCCCAGCCTACTGTAGAACAATCTCTATCAGCATACAGTGGCAGATTGCACAGGTTTAAATCACAGCAGGAAGCAGTCAGGACAGGTGGCTGCAAAAATATAGTCTTCAGGGAGCCAAAGCCTGGTTTTGAAACTGGTTTATTTTAAGAAGCAAGCTTTTCCTGTCAGTCCCCAGGCACGCAGCTTGCTTGAGAAACACCTCGCAGAGGCACTGGCTGGTAGGACATGGTCAGATTGTTTCCAGCACTTTGGGTTTAAAACCATACAGGAATGGCATTTGTATTTTCATTGACTAAGAATAATTTTCCTTTCATTTAGGGAGACAACGTGTATGCATCAAGATAATGCGATCTAGAGTCTAAAAAAGTCAGCAATAGATCCTTTTGTGAAAGCAAGTCCTGTGGAGACAGGGCACAATTATTCAAAAAGTGTTTGTGGGAGAGACTGAGCAGTGTAACTGGCTGGAGATCTCTGTCCTGCTATGGATGTTCAAGGAAGAAAGATGTGTGAAGGCAAGAAAATTGAGGGCTGATGAGAAGAGATAATGAGACCAAAGTCTATCACCTCCAGCTTCAGCAGCACTGACTGGGCTGAAGAGAAGCAGAAAGCAGAACTGCCACAGTTGGGAAACAGAAGTGATTCCCACACTGTTTTTCTTCTTCCAGATTTGGCAAAAAATACTTCTTTTACCAAGTGCAAGAGTCTGAATGAGTGCTCCCTGCTCCACACCACCCCTGCTCCCCCAGTATGGGTAAGTTCTGCCAGCAGCACATAATCATAGGATTTATTCAGGCAAATACTCCACCAGCAAGAGGTCACAGAAGTCACAATCCCACAGAAATAATATGAGGCTGTATCTGTACATGGCCACTGGCATGAGAGGGTGTATTTGCTTTCCTCAGACAAGCCCGAGGATGTCGATAAGGGTACAAGGCTTTTCCAGGGACAATAGAAAATTGTTATCTTTATTTTTTAAAGGCCTGAACTATACAAAACCTAAAGAGTGATTTAACAAACAACAGGTTTCTAAGAGCAAAGCAGTGCCCAAAAATGCTTTTAGATAAAGGTATTAAAGTTCAGTGATTTGCAAAATACGGATAGATTATTTAACCTGCACTTCTACAGTGGAGCTACAAAGTATTTTTGAGCTTAAAATTGAAAACATATATAATGTCTTAGGTTGCAATGTAAGATGTAACCAAAAAGTATGTATTCTATTACCATCAATGTAAGATAAGTGCAGCAATGTTCTTTATCCTCTCCATGACTCATCCTTGATAACTCCCTGCAGGGGCTATGTCCACTAATGGGTCATCAAGGTCTCACTGCATGACTCATAAAATTACATCACCCCATTGGGAAATGCTCCGCCCAGGGGGAGGAACCACGCATTCCTACCTGGCTATAATCTGAGGCCTGGAACACCACGGGAGCATCTACCACTGGATTCCCAGAGGATAAGAGCTTGACAACCACCCCTGGAGAAGGACCAGACCCTTCTACGGGATCACCGCTTTGCCAGCACATCTGTCACTCCAACAAGGACGGTAGCCACTGTTTAATTGGACTGCTACCACCACCTTGCCTGACAGGCTGTCAGGTTGTATTCTCTGTCTGTACTATTGCATTTATTTAATTTTCCTATTAAATTGTAGTTCTGACTTGGAATCTCTCACTGGTTTGCTTTCAAACTAGCACACATATAAAACCAACAAACACACCCCAAAGATATTGAAACATCTTATTAAAAAAGCGAAGAGAGTTGTGATTGCAAAAGCATCCTGCCTTGCCTGCAGAACCACCCCAACTCTTCCAATTGCACAGACCCAACACTCACAGGCAGGGAGCATTCTCCTGCACTGCAAGAATAACCTGCTCCAGAGAGCTGGAGCCTTCCCAGTCAGAAAATAACACACCTGCAGCCCTGCATGGCTCAGACAGGTGTGCTACCACACACGGAGTGGGCTGTGTCTTGAAAGGGATGAAGCACATCTACAAACCCTGGTTTGGACCCTAGTCTCTGCTTCCTGAGTCTCCTGGATGGCTCAGGACAGATAATGGCTTTGTTTTCTCCCTTACAGTGGTGGAGGGAGCAATAACCTCTAGCCTTACAAAGGTGCTACAAATAAGGACATCTTGGAGATTCCCTCAATGAAGACAAAGTTAAATGTAACAAGCCACTGTCAGCTCAGTGTGATTTTTATGGCCCAGACTCTACTTCAAAATTCAATGGTAAGAAATGAGGGTTTTTTTCTAGTGAAAAAGCAGACTGGAAACAGAAGTAATGGATGCACTAAAGATCTTTAAAACAGCATTATTGCTGTGTTCTGGGTTAATCACGCCGATATGGTTTGGTACAAAATTAATCATCTACGACTGTAGTAGTAAAATCTCACTTGGAGGCCACATCTCTGCTTGGCATGGGCCCAGGAATGCACACTATGTCAGACTGCTGAAAAACCATGGGGAAGAAACAGAAATAGTCATCTTCCCTACCCAAGTGCCTCAGGCGCTCTCTCCATCACACCAAACAAGGAGGTTCAATATCTCCCATCAAAATTTCACTGGATTTACTGCAGGTACAAACAGTCCCCTATGCTCTTTCAGTCATGTGGCAACTAAGAGTTTCATTACTATAATATATATACCATTGATAATAATATATCAATTTTTTACCACAATTAGCTTTATTTGCTCTAAATTCTTGTTCCCCAAAGACACATTAGATACTAAAACACATGACTGGTCTAAAATAAATGGTTAACTCTAAATGACTGGATAATTTTCTCACTGACAGTGAAACAGATGCAAACTACATAAAGTTAAACAGTAATGACCCTTCTATAAAACTTCTAGTAGATGAATATAAATGCTGTTAATCGCTATTAATTCCAGTTTAGTTTTAATTTGTGGTATAGGCAGTTGCAGTACTTTTCACCAAAAATGCATCAAACTCAAGACATGCTCTGTTTCCCGTTAATGTCATCTCTGGCAGAGCTGGGAGCACACACAGACTGAAGGCATCTGTTACACACTGAACAGGGCACTGTGTGCTCCTCCCTTCAGGAGCCAGGGCATAGGGGTAGGCTGCCGAGGGAGAAAAACCAGGTTTCAGTCTCACTGTGCCTCTTATCCCCTTTCAGCTCCACTGAGGATGCTGGAACACCTTTATTTTGCCTGTTGGGAATGTCAGGAGGACAAGGCTGCTCTCAGACTTTCATACTGGTAACAAAATATTTGGAAGCAGAGTGGAAAGTATTCATGCCTTTTTCCTTTCTTTGCATCATGAGCAAGACTAGACATAGGCTAGTCCCAGCTCTACACAGTAATTTAAAATCAATATAATCACAGTGAACTTTGTCACCTCTGCTTCAGCTGAGTAGGTTTTTCATTCGGGTCCCTTGCCATTTTTCTCCCTGAAAATAAGTTCTTCAGTTTCTAGTCTGCCTTGAAATGAAATAAAGTCATCCTTGGCTTCAACACAGCACGTGAGCAGTCTCCCAAGACATGCAAGACACAGAGCAAACTTCCATCATCTGCACATCACTATATTCAAACACAGTAATTTCCATTAAATATTTGGGACTCAAATATTTATATCCAGTCAATCACATTGAACATTACTTACTCTCCAGGGAATTCTTGCTCTCCTTCAGCACAGAAGAGAGGACCAAAGTGCATTTCCTGTACTTAATAATAACACAGTAACACCTATAAAGAAAATCCTTCCCACTAGATGCAAAGACCTTGGAAGCAAATATACACATTTAGTATAAAAGAAAACATATTAGGAGCCAATATTAACAAATGTTCATCTCAGCCCCAAGAAGCCTTAAGTGCCAGCTCCAAGAGAGAGTAAAATGTGTGCGTGGGCGAAAAAGGTCAATGATGTAGGAGACCTTATCCACAGCTGTACCTTCACTCTGGAATACAGGCAACTGGCAAGTCTGCCAGGCCGCAGAGTAATGCCCCAGGAATGGAACAATCACTAGTACCAGAAGTTCCCACCAGCAGACCAGTGCTGTAGGTCCTAGTGGGAGGATTTACAGCTCGCATTTTGTACCAAAGAAATCACCAGCTAGTCTTTGCTAATCGTGTTATCATGCTCAGTAATTCATACAGCTCTCCCACAGCAAAACCTTTTTATTACAGAATTTCAAAAACCAATACTTGAATTTTAAACTTTAATATGAACTTACATTTTAAAACATTAAATTATCCAGTGAAGCGGACGTGAATGTGAAAAAAGGCCATTTCCTCCATCATGTCATTAAATTTGAAAGTACTTATTTATTTTAATAAGTTGAGATGTCCATATGCCAGGAAATTAACATCAAAGAATGTTAAATATGCCCAGTATCACTTAAAAGCCTATGGAGCATTATGCATTTTCAGAAATAGCATAACTCAGCAAAACTACTTTCTCAGCAGTTACTTTTTATTACAGTTTCCAATAGTACTTTGGGGAAAAAAAGCTGAAAATGTTTATCATACTCTGCACTCCTGTTCATACTGAAATCATAAGATGTGATGTTGAATGATGTGTTCAGATTCCACACCACAACACCTTCCCTCATTTAAGGTCTTCTGCTAATGCCAAACAGATGGTTGCCTACAACTCTCTCTTCCAAGAGCTCCTGTGCAGACCTCCTCCATTGGCACGTATGATCAGGAGTGTGGATGGCATCAAATGGAAAGACTGGACTTGGACCATTTCCTTTGAATAGTTATACTTCACTTAGCACAACAGGATAGAATTATGACTAATATTTTGATCACTTGAACCACCCAGACATTTTTCAGCCTTCAGAACCCATCTGCCAAACTCGCACAGGTTTCCTCACAGAAGCAGAACTTCATTGGCACATGTTCTGAAAAGCTACTTGTGAGCACTTGCCAGTTTGAATAGGGGCCCATCATGGATTAGCCTAATTTCCTAAGGAAACAGGCTTATGTACTTGAGCCTTCTACTGCATCTGGGCTACCAACTCGCCTTCCCTCCCACTACAACTTTCAAACTTGCTGTGTAACTCTGACCCAATCTGAGAGAAGGGGGTGACCTTACAGATACAGCACAGCCACTGGTTTAGCGATGCACAAGCATTTACACAGGGAACAGTGGCACAGAGCACAACTGGAGGCCAGGAAATAAGCTCAGAGCTTCTTAGGCACTGGAGACTTTTCACAGGAATATGAAGCACTTAACTGTTCATAGAGCTGCATGGCTCTAGTGTTTTAACAGCAGAGAAAAGCAGGCTCTTAGTACCTTCTCCAGCTCATAGTCTTCCCCTTATTACCCTCTGCTTCAGCCATCGGTGCATTTAACACCAAGCCACTCTCTCAGATGACTTGCACAAATTTAAGGTAGAGATAACTTTTCTGTGTTTGCACTGAGAGCAATTATGTCCTTCAGGCATCTGGGGAGCCCTTGTGCAATACAAGCAGTAACTGAACTACATACACTGAGCCCTTCTTTACAAAAGTCACATCCAATTCTCTGCAAACACCTTCACAGAGCAAATCCCCTTCCTAAGAGATCAGCATATGCTAATGGAGATATCATGAAGATAAATGTCTCCATTTCACATCTCCAGCAACAGAAATATAAATTAAAAATATGATCTGAAGTGCCACAGAAGCTTCCAAGTTGGAATCCATCTGAAAAGTTCATGTCACCTCTGGTTAGGAGCAGACTAGCATCTGGCATGTAAAATGGCTTTTCATACCCCAAGGGGCCAGAAGACTCCGGCAGCAGCCTGAACTCAGCAGCCTGAGACACACCACCACACCTCAGGAGCAAAAGACAGCATGTAAAGCTGAACATGAAGTGATCTAAACTCTCCATGACTTCACTGCTGTGCTACCTCAGGGTGAATCTTATTTCTGTACTTGGGAAATACGTTCACACAAACACAAAGCAAATCATATAACATTCAATTCTTCATTGTGAGCACATCCGCTTAGGCGTTTGTTCATACAGGAGCTTGACATACAGGACGGGCCCCAGTGCTCAAGGACCAGATGATGTGAAATACAGCAGAGGGGCCCTGTGAGGTCCCAAGCTACCACAGTGCACAAGCAAATGATCAACATTTAAGGGACCTTTGTCACCTCAGCTCTAGCTGTGAGTCTATTATGGGGAGTTGGGACTTGTTTCTCTATTCCACATAAGGAAAGCAACAGAAACTGCAGTCACATGCCAATACTCATCACCTTCAGGCATTCAACTGTAGGGACTTTCCTGTTCATTTCTGAGGAAATTTATACACCAAGACAGTTGAGAAAACCTCGCAAGAGAGTCAGAAATCAAGAACCTCATGTGGAACAGCTCCTCCTGAACTTTCTTCCAGCTGCACAACTTACATGTTGGCCTGAATGCTTTAATTTACATCAAGGTAAAAAAAGCAGCATGGGCCAGCTTCAGAGACCTCAGTTCAGCCACACTGGGGTGATGGGAGGCACCCAGCCTCCCTGTGCCCTCCTGGTCTTTACAGCTGTGCTCACAGCATGAGCTTACCTCACAGCAGCTGTGCTAAGAAGAGACGTGCATCTGTGTACGTGCCTGCAAGGCTGTAATCCTACAGCAGCGTGGAGAAAATGTGCATGGAGTGAGACTGCATTCAAACAGGAATGTAGGGGAGAGGGTTTACTTCAGGCATGGCCAGAACAGACTGGCTTAGGTTAAACTCAGCAAGTACTGTTTGGAAGAAAACAAGCAGGGTGGAGATGAAGCAAGATAGAAGGCCTAATACTCATGGCAGCAAAGATTCCTTCGGTGGAAAAGTTGCTTGCTGGTCAAGTCTTCGATATTCTTAAAGGAGTTACTTGTTTCAAAAGTATCTCACCCTACTGAGGGTTCAACCACAAGGGCTCCATGAGCCACCAATACCCACCAGCCCTTACTATGGCAGCTCAAGTTCCAATCTTTACATCTCTGCAACAGGGACAAGGAGTTCTTAATTCTTCACAAATTAAGCTGCTCATCTCACTAATTATCCTGAAAACATTATCAACCCACAGTCCCACTCATCTCACAACTGGGCAGTGTAAAGAGATAGGAATGGGTAGGAACACACACCTAGGAAACATTCATTCAGGGTTCAGTAGAATTGAACCCACTTGCTTTCCCAGCTTTACAAAAACAGAAGCTTGATACTCAGGTTCTCAGTAAGGCTTGACATTATTTTTACACTGCAGAGCAACGTAACTCTTCAATAAATCATTCCAGTGCCAATAGCCTCCCTCAAATAGAAAGGCTACAGAGATGACCCTTAAAAGTTTAGAGGAGAGTTGAAAACATTTCCAGAAAATCACTCAAGTGCTGTTTAAAGATGTAATTTATATGCACAGCTCTGCACTCCATTACAGGATTTCATATTTATTTAATTTGACAAGTTAAAAGTGTGCCCATCCAACTCTTTGGGCACCTAGTCTTTAAAAAAAACTTTGTAGCTTAAAGCCAAATGTTCTGTGTATTGAATATGAAAAGAATGTGATTTTCCTCAAACCCACTGGAAAAAACTGAAAGCATCAAACAGACTAAGAGCTTCAACAAAACACCAGCACAGGGAGAAACTGAGTTTGCTGATGAAGGAAGAATTAAGCTCCAAAGCCTGATCACCTCCAGAAGACCTTCTGTTAGCTCAGGAGCTTCACAACTCCTGTGCTACCAACATGGTCTCCCCCAAAGGAGGTAGTCTCCAAGGCAACCAAGGTCTCTTCAATTAGCATCTGATAAGGTGGGATGTGTGGCCTCAGAGACAAGAGCATAGCACTGGGACTCAGACTGAATTTCCCACTCTGCTGTGCATGGCATGGGGTGTATCCAAGAGTTACTTACACTGCCCTGTCCTTTGGGCCCCACCGTGCAAACACACCCACCTCAGAGACATTGTAAGAATTAGAATTCCTTCAGCTGCTAAGCACTCATTCTGCAGTACCAAAGGATCTAGATGAGACTTTCTCCAATTCTTCCTTTCTCCAGTGAACATGTGAATGAGTAGACATGAGTAGACATTTGACACAGAATAAACATATGGCACCTCTATCCCATGGCAGACCTGCCTGCCAGCAGCTGCCCAGGCTGGGGGAATGCCCAGCCCTGCCCCACTCACTCCTCCCCTGGCAAGGGATCCCAGTGTGGCAGATCTGCTACTTGCACAGGCAGGGGCTGCTTTTCAAGGATCATAATGATTAAAAACTGTAAATCTGCAATGCCACATTCTGCAAGGTGGTGACACTTTTTGGGAAAGGGGAGAGATGGGGCAATTCCTGGGGCAGAGATACAGAAAAAAAGATTATCTTCTGAGCAGCAGCAGAAAAGATACAAAGAAGCCACCTGACATAACAAAAATAATGGAAATAATTCTACATCTACTGCATCAACTGCAGTACTGGCCTGGCTCAGCCATTTCATACAAAGAGTCCACTTATATCCTGCAACTAGAATTCTGATTCATTCCTTGATTATTTCATGCTTGGACTATTGCAATAATGTTTGTGCCAAGCTATTTTTTTTTTACCCACACACTACAAGACTATTCCTACAAGAGCTTCCCTGCTTGCTTTGTTTCTCACTGAAGTATCCTTGCTGTTCACATACTTTTTTCCTCACTGTTATTCTCCTACATGTGTTCAGTTACATATGAAATCAAGATCTGAACTTCAATGTATCACGGCAATAATTCAAGAACCTCAAAAACAGCAGACTCCAACCTTCTGAGTATTATCCAGTCCATTTGCTGAGCTTGTATCACAGCTGCTACCCAAATACTCCATCTTTCTTTTGCATGCTTAAAAAATAGGCATTTCATGTGTTCTTATGTCGAAAGAACTTCAAATATTTTATCCTGTTGCTTATTTCAATGCCTAGAGATCAACTAAATTGACAACTTTTTGCTGCACTTCAGCACATTCTCAGTCTTTTGAAACAGTGCACTGGTTGTTGTAATTCCAGAGGTTTTCCACAAATGTCCCAGTGTTCACATTGAAAGAAAATGCAACAAAAAGCACAGTACATTTAAAGAGAAGTGAGAGGTCTTCCCTCCTCAGCTAAAGCAGCTCTTTGTGCTCCCTAATGTGAGGGGAGATCGCCACAGCTGTGATTGCAGCAGTGCAAAGTAGAAATACCTTTGATGCACTATTGGAATAACTGTATCTGAAGCTCTGAAGATTTCATCTAGCATCTGCTGCTTTTATTTTATACTTTTGTGCTGTGCTAGGGAAAAAATTTCGTGAAAGAGTGAAAGTTGAGGGGACTGGTTCCTTGCACATCTTATATTTCAGCCTCTCTAAGCTGTTCATCTGCCAATGGCCTATCTGGTCAGAAACAGTAAAGAAAAAATTCTGAACACTCAAAAATCAGAGATCTGTTTTAATGTACTTAAGCATGATAATCAATCAAATTCTAGTGAGAATCTTGCCAAAAAAAAGGGGAATTTCACCATATCTGCATCCAACTTTTAAAAATCCAGTCAAGCATTTCAATATAGACTAGATACCATGATTGACTATGACAGTATTTGGAATAAACTGTTAGTGTGGCACACAAGAAAAGATGGCAAGAAGAGAAAGTAAACAGTATTAATGGCATTCAATAACAAAATCCTAAGTAGAAACTAAATTACTACCTGAGGTTTCCTTAGCAGATTATTTAGAAACTTGCCAATAGACAAACAAACTAAATGACAACACTCTCAATCAGAGCTGTGTTCCCCAGCAAAACAGCTTAGTAAAAATGATACAGACTACTTGGGCTGCTTTTGGCAAGGCTGGCTCCCCTCAGGGAACTGATAATGGTAAATACTCAGCACAAGCATGATAGTGAATTCCTTATTCATGCTAGCTTATGGTTAGGAAGATATATCCTGTTCTCCAGGATAGGAATGAGAAAACTCATTTCTTCACACTCAGAACAGAAACAAAAGATATTTTTTTGTACTGGTTCCTTCACAGGGGCAGAATAGCTAAGGAAAGATAAAAAGCATTCTCCTTGACATCTTCCAACTATGTGCACATTTAGATGCAGATTCTGCAGACACAGATGTCTTGTGCACATCTGTACAGTGTCTTGCTCATGGACATGAAGACTCATGACCCAGTACTGTCAGAATACAAACAATCAAAATATACAGATGGTAATTCCCGTTTATTTGTGAAAACACACAGCAGTTGCTTTAGCTGTGCACATTAAAAATTGAGGTTCATGCTCAGACATTAGCAGCAAACTCTAAGCTACAGTTTCCTGTGTTCCCCTTATGAAAGAGTGTAGCATTGATTTCTGGAACAACTGTTCATCTAATAAGATGCATATGGAAATGAATGCCTTGCACCTGGTTCCAGCAGGGTTCACTGAAGACTACCATTCATCTCTGATGAATGCAGATAAAAATATTCAAAGCTCAGTTTACTGATCAGATCAGATCAGATATTAATGGGAATGTTTTTCCTACTTCTCTCAGTGTGCTGGTTTGGGCAAATTTAGAAATATATCCTCTGAGAGAAGGCAGGTTACGACCACCCCTCCCCCCAGGAGGTTCGGGAAAAAAAAGAATTTTCCTCAAAAGAAAGTGAAAGAGATAAAACTATTTATTTAACAAATACACAAGAAAAATATACTAATGCTAAATAATGAAACCTCTTGCTGTAGAGAGAAAACCTGGGAAAATTTCAGAGTCCTTCCATAGTCTCTCTCTCCCCCTCCTTGGAGCTGGGACAGGGTGCTGGGCCCACCTCCAGGGCCAAGGCCTCGGTGGAAAGTCCTCCCAATGTGTTCTGATGTTGAAACCGTCCAGCAGAGAGAAAGGGAAAAAAAATGAAGTCCCAGGAAAAAGTTCAACTCTCTGTCTCTCCGGAGAAAAAGCAAGCTGAAAACTGGCTGGAAAGCAAGCTGCTTCCTCCCACTCCCACCGCTGCAGAAGCAGACAGGTTTTATCTCTATGTCCTCAGAACATGAAAACAAACCGCAAAAACTGCTTTGAAAAAGTACACTTTTCTCTCTCCCCTTTCAGGCTCAGTTTAAAGGCATAGAAAGGCACAAAATTAATTTCTGGGCATAGGGCATCGACATGGGATACACATCATAAAGTCACCCCAAGACACTCAGCTTAGATCCTCTTTAGAACGTCATCTCAAAAGAGTGAGAAAGCAAGAGAGACAGAATCTGCTCATTTTGACCATCCTGCATTTAAGGGAGATGAGTACTTTTACAGAGGAATGATAACTGAGCACGATGTGCCAGAGTTTTGGTCAATATCAAGATTTATTATTCTGAGAGACTGAAAGAGTGAAATACTGACCGAGGCAAATAGCCCATTAGTTACCTCTCAGTTCAATATGACTTGATGCTTTCCTTACTATGTGCTGATTATTTCCTGTCCAATCCACATTAGCAGCTTATTTAATGAGAACAATCTAAGCAAAGAGAGAAATTCACACATTTACAAAGGATATCACCAAGTTACATTCCATCACCATTTGCTGTTCTTTGAGGAAATAACCATTATCCATCATTTCTGTTTTAATGCCAGCAATTGCTTTTGAGAAGAACACTCAGTTCTTACATTCACCACCGGTTATATTTTAAATAATAGCATCTTAAAGGACAGCAGTAACTGCCTAAGTGTTGTAGGACAAAGCATTCACACACTGATAGTGTCCACTAGCTTGACAGCACGGGCAAAGTTCCTGTTCTTAATGGACACTTTTCCCCACTCACAGGGTCATCTCTACTCTTGTAAAGCCTATTTTTCTTCTGTTAACTTCTCCTAATGTTCATGGCAGTTGCACAGAATCTTGGAGAGAAATGATTCAACATTTTAAACAGAAAAATATCAGTGAGGACATGCACAAAGAACAGAAGTATCATAAGCAGTGCTAATAATTTCACATAGAATATGAGAGACTACAGGTACAAAGAGGAAAGAGATGCCTTGAATGCACCATAAGATTAAAGGGAAAAAAGAACTGTATGAGTTTTTTACACAGGATTCTCTTTACAAAGCCACAGTTAGATAAACATCTAAAAAGAACACATCTACATCCTTGGCCAACATCTGTTTTTTGTTCTCTCTGAGAAGCCCAAATGGTTTTGATTACTTAAAAGAGTATTTCTTGAATGAGTCAGCTCACAACACTGAAGCTGATCAGCAGAACAGTCGTCAAGGGAGGCGGGCACACAGTGCAGTTCCAGCACCCCACTCAACTGGGAAACTCCAGTGACAAAAGCACCATCATCTACAACACCCTGCCCCAGAACAGTGCAGACCATTCCATACCGTTAATCACACAAATTAACACTGGGAATAATTAGACATCATATCTTTTACCTGAAGACTCAAATAGCAGTTTCCTAATTTGGGTAAGCCCCTTGCTACTTCTGGTTTTCCACAATATCATGCAATGATTGTCACATTAATTTTACACAATAGCTTTTCAGAAGAACAGGTATGAGTACATACAGGTCCTCCAGAGCTATCATCACTTAAGGTACAAGAATCTGCATCTGTCTCTCACACTGTAATCTCTTCCTAAGGCCCTGATCCTCGAGCTACTCATTTTTTGGTCTACTGCAAGGCAAACTAGGGTCTGCTCAGATCACTAGCAAAGTGTTCTGAGCACTGACAGTTGCAACACTTGACACTGAGAGGCATCTTTAAATGTCTGGAATATCAGGCTCCAGGAAAAAACATACATTACACGAGGGAGGGTCAGTCAGAAAGCCCTGGATCTAGCCGATGTTTCAATTGCATATTTCTTTGCTTTTGTTTCAAGTTGTAGGCTTTTGTTTCAAGTTTTGTTTTGTTTTTTTGCTTAAAAACCAGTTTACATGTTTACAAAAATATGTCCACACTGATGAAAAAGCACCTGAACTACTACTATCTGTTACTATGATGAGTTCTAGAAACATATTGAGTTCAGAGGCAATTATAAAGATGGGCTAAAAATCATTTCAAACCTGTCTATTCAGTGGTTAGCCTAACAGAAAAGATGACTTGGAAAAGCAAAGACTGCAGTGAAACACATTCAGGATCCACACGTACATCTTGTGACTGTGCTGTGCCTATTCCACATTTCTTTTGCACTATAAGTAATGTGGCCAGTACCAGTTTAGGAAGTCTTTGGAACACTATAAGACACAAAGCTTGGAATAAATACTTTGCCAAAACATACATGAATAGACATGGACTGAGAATTCCCTGTAGAAATGTTGTTTGAGCTTCTTACAAATCCTAAAAAGAACATCTAGGAGATCTCAGTCTCTGTTCTGTCTCACCGTTCCTATTTAAAGACAAGCTAGTCTTCTGTTTTCAGTGTTTGCTCACTCCTGAATTTGGTTTAAAGAGCTGCTAGCACAGACTTAATGAAGTTTCTTCTAAAGGGCTGATTGTGTTTCCTGCTGTCTTTTTGACAGAACCCATTCAAAATGGGCTTTCTTCATTTAATTATCTAGTTTTTATTTTTGCAAGTTTTATTTCTGAACTGGAATAAATGTTATAGTCAGAATTGTGTCCATACACAAAAGGATTATTTTACAAGACTTTAAAATCCTTTCCTTTCCAACCTGTGAAAGGAGAAGTGTGGTCCAGCTTTGTGTAGGGAACATGCAGTATGAGCACAGGGCACTGGAGTTCACAGGTTCCTGCCACAGGCACCTTTACGGATGTGAGTGCCTTATATAAATGATACAGATCCAAGGGTTGTTCAACACCTGATCAATGACTGAAATTCCTCCTCTCTAAGCTTTTGTGCCTGAGAGGATCAATATGACCAGGCAGCACAGGGTAATGCTATAGGTCACTCATGAAACCAGGAAAATTTCTGATCTCCAGAGTGTAAACCAGCTCCTGGACCATTCACCCTCTGCAAGAGCTCAGAGCAGCTGAAGGGTTTCCTACAGGCTACTGAGGAATTAATCTAAAAGCCCAGTATAGAAAAGATATATCCTGTGGAAGATGGATATTTGAGGGCTCTGTGCAACATGGCTGTGCCCTTTTTTGACCCCCAAGCAGGAAAACCACAACTGGCTGCCTGCTTTTGGACCTCTGCATCCCCACATCAGGATTTATTACAGAACTCTTAAGCCCAAAAATACAAAAGCTCTGCAAGCAGGCAGGCACAGCCACAAACAGAGAGAGGCCTGTGCTGCTGTAAATCAGTTCTGCTCAACTGAAATCAATATAAAGCCATAGCTCAGCCTAAAACACATGGTCTATGCTGGGGCTCAGCAGAGACTGTCCACTGACGGCTGTCAGGAGCTATCCTGGTCTTGTTTACTCCCGTTGGCAAATTCCCTTAGAAGAAACTCCAGACTCACCAGCCTCAGCCCAGCAGAGCCTCCTTCCTTGCTCATAATTGCTGGGGCTGGACCAGCAGCTGTTGTACAAATAACTGGAAGGGAGCTGGCCTGACCATCTGAGGATAGGGAAGGGAAGCAGCCTACCAGATAATGTCTGTAAAAGAGCTTGGAAACCACTGACACAGGCTAATTGCTTACTGCAGAGTGAAGTTTCCCCTCTCTGTAGGCTCATTTGATGTAAACTTCCTAGTCATGTCCAAAACCTTACCCACAGCACAAACATTAGTACATAAACTGCTTAGCCAAGCCCTGCTCAGGGTTCCTGGGAAATATTCTGGGGGATGAGAAAGCAAGGAGAAAGAAACAGATAACATGATCATCTTCCTCACCATGCTCAGCTAGAAAAAAACATCTGTCTGGCATCTGGGCTCTGCCACCCACCATTTATTCCCACTTTCAACCTAAACACAGAAGCTCAGCATTTTCATTACCTCTGGTCCCCTCAGTGAGCAAATATGGACAAAATAGCATCAGATAAGAGAGGCTGAACTGGATGGAAATCAAAAGTGGTCATTTGTCCTACATTACTAAAATGTTTGGATTTATTTTACTTGCCTGACCCCATTTGCAAATGAGATAGCTTGTATTTTGAGATCTAATAGAGATGACTTGTGTATATTGATGGAAAAAACCTCTCCACTTACCTATAATCATTTGTTCCCAATGAAATAAATGGTCTGGATAAAAGCGGGGTTTTGGCAGTCAAAAAGTAACAGTTGCATATTTATCTGGTATCCGCATTCAGACCTCTTAGAAAATAGTATTTTTCCTTCAGCTAAAACTAGCCCTGCACAACAACCCTCTTGGACAAGCAACAGATGTCTGAAACATATCTCAGATCATCCAGAAAAGCATATACAAGTTCAATATCATGCTTGAAATCTTCATAAAAACTTTTTAGATATTAGATATCTTCCACAGAGACAGCATAGCTATTAAAACCATTTCTAGAACACAGCAACCAGCAAATCAGACATCATTCTGAAGTGTATTTTTATTTGTGGTATTTCAAAATTTTGGAGGTACATGAGCTTTTCCATAAGACTTTATGAAAGCAGTGGGACAAACAATAAAATACTCTTCCAGTATCCAATCTTTTCAGCATCACACATCCTGGCTTGATGCACTGACAAGTCCCATCATTGTCATTATACACTACCACAAAAATACATGCACAGAAACAAGTAATTTCAAAACTTCTGAGGTGCTGGTTTTCTGGTTTTTTTTGTTGTTGTTGGTTTGTGTTTTTTTAAATCTGGACATATATATATATATATATATATATATATGGATGCTTACAGTCTTCCTAGAAGGCCCAAAATGGTAAGCAAATAGTGAACTTTGCTTGGACCAGAAGAGCAAAGAGAAGTTTGAGAGTATGCCTGACCAAAGGTTTGTCAAGAAACTAAAACAAGACTGAGAAAAGGAACAGAATAATAAGGCAAATCCAGCAGTAAATGGCAGAAATGCAAGAAAGGAGGACATGTGTACAGGGGGAAGGAAGGGAGAAGAAGAAAATACACTGTAAAACTAATTTAAACTGAGCACAGTAGTAATAAAAATCAAGTAAGCAGTTTGATTCTGGAGACATTTCATCTTTTAGGGCTCTGAAGAAAAGTCACTCACCCGAGTATGCCCAGTAAGGATCCCCTGAAGCCTTTCTCCTCCGGATCTGCGCAGAACTCCCATGTCTGTTCTCATGCAGAGAGCCCACATAACCTTCGGTCAGAGCTGGGAAGAAAAGAAGCAGAAATCGTTAAGAAAGTGATATTGGCTCCCTGGAGTTTACACAGTGAAGCTTAAATCTTTGCTGAGCAGAGACTACAAATTTGGTCTTGCTTAAAAGAATTTACCAGGCATGTTCCTGAAACCTCCCCCCATCCAAAGGAGAAGTCAGGACTCACTGATGCCATTATTCTGGTCTGGATGCCTGCGACACTCCAGTAATTTCCATAAGGAAACTGATGTACACAAACAAACAATATGAGCCTTGACATATGACCAAACTTTCTCTGTTTAGACCCAGAAGACAAATTTACTTTGCCAGTGACCACCAAACTATGTCAGGCAAAACATTCAGTGTGCAATACCAATGACTTACAAAGTGTGAAAGGGAGAGGAAAGGAATGGAGAAATCTTTGCAAAACTCCACAAGCTAGAGGGTATTAAATTCAAGTAAACCAGGAAAAAACCCACATCCTATATCCCATCCCAGGATTTTTCTTTTATACCACCAATAATTTTTATTTTTCTTTTGTAAAGGAATTAATTGCTTCCATGAGGATGTGGGGTATTTGGGTTTTTTATGTGCATATTTCGCTTATTGTTTCTATGCATCTGACTGAACCAAAGTGGAGGTGTGTAAATTCACAAATGTCAGTAGAAAGTCTGTAATAAATTCCAACTACATTTCTCAGAGCACTATAATAAATGCACACAAACAAAAACCACCTTAGATCCAGAGACATGGAACGAGTGAGGAATGAGTATGCACCAAATGGCTCTATGGAAATTTAAGCCCAACTTCTCCCAAACCACTTATCTGATCAGTAAGAAACTAGCTGAATAATTCAAATTAAAGCTTCAGAAAACCATGTAAAGCACTGCTACTCGTATGCACTCACCAAGAGCTGCCTTCCCTTCTATTCCCAGGCCAATTACAGCTGGGCTGGAAAGAAGCCCATAACAGGACCAGTAACTCAGAATTTGCCTTTCTTTCTTTTTGGAAAAGCTTCTGGGAGGTGCCGCCCTTGCACCACAGTAGCAGGGAGTCTGCTGTGCCCAAGGTTATACATGAGTGCTACACAGCTCTGTGGACAACCTTCCCTCTGCAACGTGGATTTCTGCAGGTTTTGGAATCCTGATGTGGTAAGAAAAGTCATGAAATTTCAAGAAAGGCAATACAGGTTTGCCCCTGCCAAATCTTCTCTTGGGAGAGCAAAGGTACTAATTGTGCCATTTGAATGAGTTTTCCAGATTCCTTGGCAGCTTTCTAAATGTCAATTCACCCCAGGCTGCGAACTAGAAACACTGGAACACATCGTGCTACCAGGATTGTAGGCAACACGACCTCACATACCTTGTTTTCCTCTCTAAAAATACTAAATTAAACATCTTTAGTTTTTTGGGGTTTTTTTTTTTTTTTTTACTTTTATATGTCTACGTGGTTGGGAGGCAAGAGGCACTAATTTCAACAAGAGAGAACAGATGTGGGATGTGGAGACCCAAACATTCTTGGCAAAAAAACCCAACACTGAATAAAGATGAGAGACCATGAAAATCCCAAGGAAGGGAACAATGAAATAGCCTAGGCAGATGGCTGGAAAGGCTATCAAAAAAAAATGGCCCTCTTATTCAGTAAAAAATAACGTGTGCTGAGAAATACACCTAAAGCATCTCCTCGTTACAAAATGAAAGACAGCTTTCATTTCTGAAGGCTTTCTCCTGAGCATCCTCTACAGAGAAGGCAGGTAATTGTGGGATTTTTGTGGCTGAAAAAGTCTGAACCCGTCAGGCAGGAGGAAGATTGGACACTGCCTCCTCCAAAGAACAAGGTGCTCCTGCAGGTATCTGCTCAGTGAGGCCTCCTGTGTGCCTTTGCATCCAGAGAAAGGTACTGAGTCTAAATAATCTATATTTGTTGAGAGTACAGGGGATCCGAGTCAGTGCAAAACATCTCGGGTTGTAAACACCTTTGTACTTTTAGCTGGAACCATCAAAAAGCCTCATGGTAACCATAGTATGACCATGAATCATACCACTGATTTTCAGTGTCCTCTGTGCAAAAAATTTAATTATGCAAATCCAAGCCTTTATGAATGCCTAACTTTAATGTGAAATTGAACATTTGCTTCAGTCAGCATCTTATTTATGCAATTATAAACCTGACATTCTTATGAAAATATGCTGGTTTAGTTTTCTGCATAGATACTTAATAGATTTGTGCACTTATCTGTATTTATAAAAGGTGGAGAGACATGCTGTACACGAATTTGTTTCCACCATAAAGGATGTTACAAACCAGGAGGGAGCTCAAGTACTTTGCAAGAGAACTATGGGAAGGGACTTGCTGGCTGCTAAATAGCTTCTGTAGGACTGAAAAAGAAACAAATTGGGACATCCTACTCTAAATAAAATCCTGCATCACTGCTAGATAGCCCAATATCAATGTCAATAATCCCCTTATAAACATACAGTAATTCAGTAGTCATCAGCAAGTTAGAGAAGACATACATTTACTGGGTAGCTGGAGAAACTCTGGGAAAAGGATGATCGGTTAGGATCTCTGGCCATGCTGTGGACTGAAAAGGTAATGGTCTGGCTCTTGCAAAAATCATGACACAACACCACCTTCCTCCCTCACCTGGCTCCCTTCCTCAGCCCATTCACAGCTCAATCAGGCATTTCTTCATTAAGCCTCAAAAACACTCCAAGAAAATACAACTATTGTTGTGTTTGTGAAGAAACAGCTATTGTTGGCAATATCTCATACTGGTAAAGTCATCAGAAAACCAGACTTGGTCTCATGGTGCTTATGTTCTTTGGTATTAACTGGGGTCAGTGCACTCCCATTTTCAAGAGGTGCAAGGTACAGAGCAGAGCACACAGTGGCTTTTCAGATAAAAGTCTGGAGGAGCCAAAGCATTCAAATCAAGTTCTTCCAAAAAAGGAACTGCTTCATACATCAAAACAATCTTATGTTTCAGGTAGAATCACTACTTTTTCCAGATTTGGTTGTACCTTCTGACCAAAGCAACTTGACAACACCAATGAAAGTTTAAGTTTTCAAGAAAATATTTATGTTATATTAGCACCCATCACTACAGGATTCAAAAAATCTTTTTTCAGCTGGGAGACAGTTAAAAGTTCCAGAACAGGGAGCAGCCAAGTGGCTTCCAGCTCCACTTCTGCAGAGCTGGATGCTGGAGAAAAGCCAGCAATTAGACTGGCTGGTCCAACAGGGAGCAAACATGGGAGGCTCCTCTCTTCTGGGAACCCTGCAAAAGTTGGGGAAGTGGAAATCAGGACAATAGGAGGGACAGGAACATGCTCCAGGAAGGCTCAACATGGAGCAGCCAAATTAGAGAGGTGGAGTAGAGGCACACAGAGGGAGAAATGAAGAGAAGGCACAGCAGAAGCCCTTGCCTTGCAAGGTTTCCTTTGATCCATCATGCCAGTGCTGATGGCAGAGGAGAAATGAATACCATAATACATGGTGTGAGGCTTGCAGATACATTATTAAAGGAAAAAGGGAGCGACTGCACACTCAGATACACAAGCATGAAATTAAATCCTGAGCAACTCCCCTGACTGCTGGTGCAGTCTCGGTGTCTGCTGAGCGTGACACCCGCAGCCTGCAGAGCTGTGCTGGGCCCTGCAGACCTGCTTCTGCAAGGAGGAGAGGATCCTTCAAAGCCAACATGGAGAAATCTCTTCAACACAATTTCATATAATTTTAAGCAGCACTGAACACGACATGATTTTCGATGATGTGCTAAATGAATCAGCCCAGGCCGCAGATCTGCAGACAGCAAAAGCAATGCAATTCTGGCTACACTCAGCATCCTGAGCAGCTTTCCATTCACTCTGTCTCAACGTATTAACTTTCCCATAAAAATTATTTGATAAGTGCCCCCAAAGGTATGATAAGGTAATTCCTGCCTGAGTACCTTACTGGTATTCATAGCTCACATGAAAACACAGAATTTTATCCCTACTCTACCTTAAATATAAAGCTATTACACTATTCAGAGAGATTATACCCTTGGCATTAGTGTTTAAAAAGTATCAAGCCATCAGCTACGTAAGAAAAATCCTTTAAGATCGATATGTTACGTCTGAATGATGAAATAATTTGTTTTAATGGTAGATTAACTAGATTGTGTGCCCCACTCACATTCTTTAAGCTTTCTTTGAAGACAAGGGTTGCACCCAAATCTGTTTTCAGCTGTTGTAATTAAAATGGGACAAATTCAAAGGTACACACATTGCCCACCTCATAATCATTCTGACTTGCCACCTTGAACTATAGTAGCAACTGAATCACAGTTTTATTTCTAGTCCCTAATGTGTACAAATTTCTTAACAGAGTAGCTCAACGTGGAGCTACAAGCCAGCCTTTGGAGACAGAGCCTTGACTACTGGAGTCTGGAGTAGTGTCACACTGTGAGAACACTTAAAGCATGAGACCTAAAGAAAAGATCTTGTCAGTGTGTAACAAAAAAAGCACTAAATCATAAGGAATTCTAGAAATTAGTTCTGTATCAAATCAATGCCTGCAGAAAAGCAACTTTTCAAAACAAATAAAACCATTATTTTCTAGAAGACTGCAAAGCACTGCATTTAAAAGCGGGGAAAGCAGAGACATTACTTGAAGGGCTTTTATACCATCTCTCAAATGGAGATAAAAAGGTGGTATAAATGATCCAAGACACCCATCTGCAAGCCTAAAGCTTCATGCAAGCCTCACCAGAAAAAAGCAGCATCTTTATCTAGGTGCCTTCACTGTATTCTAATTGGACTGTGCTGAAGAGAAGAAGGTAAGCTGGAAACATTGCAATGCTATGCACTGTAACACACACTCTGTTGAAACAAGTTCAGGCTTCTGGGCAATTTCTTAGAATAAATGTTGCCAAATGAGCCAGAAGGAAAGAAGAAAGGAGGGAGGGGGAAACCGATAGATAATAAATTTATAATATTGGACAATTAAAATATTTTGCACAATTAGTATAAATAATATTTAAATTCATCTCCCTAGGCTCTTTCATGGTCAAATTCCTAAACCAGGCTATTTGCCTTAAACATTTTACCACCTTTTGACAGCAAATAAATCTAGAAATATGTCAGGCACAGCTAATCCATTTTGATAGTGCATTACTTTTAAACAGGCTCTTCAGACATGGATCTCCATATTTTGCAGATTATTTTATATCTTGCCAAAGAGGGATGGAAGTTACAACAACATATGGTGGTCAGACAGCATCAACAAATTATATTCTGAATGAGACTTCATCCTTTGATAATGCTGCAGAGATTTCTTCTCATTACCAGAAAAAAGCCAGAATCTATTCTCCTTTGAACACACAGGCAATTTTCACAGCTTTCCATTAATGAAATATGGGAGTTAAAAATGATGAGTTTCTCGCAACTCAAGTGAAATAACAGGTACCCAGATGCTACATCTAGCAAGAGACATATATCTCTTTCCCAGGTGACAGTCACCCAGACAGCCCCTTAATTGTGTGAGTGGAATCCACAGGTCTATTCATAAAACTGACATGGAAACTTTTCACACCATTCATTCTCTGTTGTTCACGTGTCTGATAGACGATGTGGTAACAGCACAAATCCTAAGAACAAGAACATAAATGCAGAGCACAGCAGGCCTCTACAGGAACTAACCAGCAGAATGCAATTTGAAGATGAAAAATAGTCCAAGAAACACACTGTCGAACTGTGGGGATTAAATTAACTAGCAGAATTAAAAGCCCTTATCCCAAACATGAATACAGCAGTCACTAGGTGTGACCCTTGCTAACCTGTTGTGTTTGAAGCCATGAGGTAAGTGCAGTGCAATTTTATAATACTCCAACATATCAACACAATGCGAGTCCCAGAGCAGCAGAGCTGATGTGGGCAAGCAATGGAAAAGAGATTTTCAGCACAGTCTTTCCTTGTATTACAAGGGATGGAGTTTAAAGGCGACAAGAAAGCCTCCTCCATCAGAGCCAGACTGATGCCAAAACAGACCTTGGGCATGCACTGTACTGGGATGCCCAGTGCCATCAGCCACTCTCCCCCAGAGCAGATGCCCTCCCAAGGAAAAGCAAACCAGTCTCTTCAGCCATGAGTTCCCACAGCTCCTGCTCTCAGCCTGCCTGGGTTTATAAATGAAATGAGCAAAGCTCATTAGCAAGACAGCAAGGCAACTTCTGATTATGACATTAATGATGCTCCATTAAGGGGACTCAGAAAAAGAAGCTTGGGAGGCCAGGAAGAGACAGATGCTGCTGGATGATTAGAAAGGGCTTGTTTTTGCATTTTCATGGCTTACACTTTGCTGGCATCAGCTGTGCAAGATGTGACATAGCTGGTAAATTTGGACCACTGATGTCAACTAGCATCACCTGCAGCACTCTGTGCTGCGAATAAGCAGTCAGCCAGATAAAAAACAGTGCCAACAACTTCCACCTCAAAATAAAACCACACAAAATAAACCAACTGCAACATCGCCTCTTCCAAGAGGATGGTGCCCTGCAGCAAAGCTTATGCCAGAGAACTTGCAGAATACCCTGAGACTAAAGGTTTTCAGGCTGTGGTACATGAGCTCCCATCTACCCATGTGTGAGCTATATGTAAGGAAAAAAGAACCAAACAAACCAGTCTGGTATTTTTCCCTCTGAAGAAAGTGCAGAAAAAATAGCCCAGACAACTGCACCACTCCTCCAGGAAGGAGGGGCTGCTGTTCATGTCACACTGCAACAGCTGAAGAAATTAAGTCTGAGCATCCCAGAAACACTAAGGAACACTCATCCTCCAACTCTAGGAACTGCAGACACATCAAAAACAGCTGTGTGTAAACTCCTTATTCCACCAAACTGTTCTCTGACACTTCCCTGCATGCAGAAATACACTCCATTTACTATTAAAACAAAGATTTCAAACAGGCTGGTATTCTAGGCATCTAAGCTGAGATACCTTAAAGAAGATGTGCCAGTTTGGACGAATTTGGAAGAAAATATCCTCCGATAGAAGGCAGGTTACAACCATCCCTCCCCCACCAGGTTCGGGGAAAAAAAAAAATTCCTCAGAGGAAGTGAAGGAGATAAAAAACCTATTTATTTAACAAACACACAGGAAAAGAATAATAATGCTGAATAATAAAACCTCTTGCTGTGGAGAGAAACCTGGAAAGATTTTAGAGTCCTTCTGTAGGTGTGGTCTCTCTCCTCCTCCTTGCAGCTGGGTGGGTGTGAGCCCACCTCTGGGGCCTCGGTGGAGAATTCTCCCAGTGTGTTCTGATGTTGAAACAGTCCAGAAGAGGAGAAAAACCAAAGTCCCAGGAAAACAAAGTTGAACTCTCTGTCTCCCTCTGGAGAAAAGGAGCTGAAAGCTGGCTGAAAAGCAAGAAGGGTGCTTCCTCTGCTCTTGCTACCACAGCAGGAGAACGCAGAGGAGTGTGTATCTGTGTCCTTGAAAAACTGTTTTGAAAAGTTCACTTGGTTTTTTCCTCTCCCCCCTCTCAGGCTCAGTTTAAAGGCACAGGATTGATTTTCTGGGCATAAAGCAGCGATAGGGGATACACATCATAAAGTCAACCCAAGACAGAAGACTAAAGCACATTACATTCTAAAAACTGGAGTCCTTTTAGACACTTCTGATTTTGGTTGTCAGACAGAAAAATAATTGGGAGCACCTGAAAACTCTGTAAACTTGAAAACTCTTGGTCTGTGCGTCCTTCACAGTCCCTCAGGCTTCTGTTAACCATCATTATCTGCATTTCTTAAACGGAGGAATCCTCATCCTTGCTCATTGTCTCTCCCCACTGTGCTTCACACGGGTCCTGTCACCTCTGAATTTTATTCGTAGCAATGAGTGATGCAAACACAGAAATAAAACTTCAGAGCAGAGGTTCATATGCAAGGCTGACCTCTGCAGAGAAGCTGATGCTCTCTCAGCCAGTACTGACAGAATCACAGCAGGTACTTGGGAGAAAACAGATAAACTCAATTCTCCAGTATCTTGGGTAGCCTGGTCAGAGTAAGCCGAGGCAACGAAAACCCAGATATGGGGGCAAAATCACAGCCAGCTCCAACATCTCTGCACTGTTTCCCCAAGGACAGGCTTGAAGCCAAACTTGGAACAAGCTGGAATCCAGAGGCAGCCCAGTATATTTGTGCAGAAGAGACTTGAGTCCATCAGCCCAGGCACTCTGGGAAGGGGCTGCTTTGGTCTCTCCATTTGTGGCATGGTTTATCTGGGACATGTAAACACCATACACATATAATGGAGTTTGTACAATGGATTAAAAATGGAAAGAGGGAGCTTTATTTCACTTCTTGCCTTATTGCAAGTACCCAAACTTTAAGGGCTTTGCAACAGAAAATGCTGTGGCCAGAAGCACCCATCTCACTCTTATTCTCACATAATCAGGTGCTGCAGTATGCATAGTATTAAGAGAGCATCCTCTGAATAGCAAATAAATGTGACCTTAATGGAGTATTTTGTACTTCCAATGCCTTGCTTAATGCAGAATCATACCATTATCATTTCACTAAATCCAGTAGTACTCACAAAAACACACAAACTTAGGCAAAATCAGCAGTTCTACCTCTCTGCTCTAGAAATAATTTGCTTGTATCCACTGCCAGCATTTGTGGTAGTACAGCCTTATTACATTTTCAAAATGGATTCCCCTAAGTACATGATGTATCTTGGTAAAAAAAATATTAGACTAATCCAAAGAGCCATAGCAAAGACTGTGGGACACAGACCTGCTTTTGTGCATGACTTCTGTCCACCCACTGCCATCTTTCTAGATATATTCCTGCCTCCTAGGCAGGAATATAATTTCATTTCTCATCCCATCATCCCATTAAAACCCCCTTTGCATTCCATCAGTAGAGATGAATATCTATCTACAAACCATGGTCTTTGCTAAACTTATGCAGAGTCCCCAGAGGACAACTGTTCTTGTGCAAGAGCTTCCCCTCTGCATTCCCTGCTCCGAGAACACACGGAGGCCTCACTCCAAGGCATCCCTCCAAACTCACCCTCCTCTAACTCTAAAGGAGCAGTACACCCAGCATTCATCCAGCAGAAAATGCAGGACACAGTGCTGATTTCAGTCCCATGGAGAACATCGAGGCTCTTTATGAAGCCAACAGAGCTGCTCCCACTGCATATGAGATCAAACATGTCCCATTATCAAGTCTTCACAGACAGGGGCTCATCATCTAATAAAAATCTCCCATTCTTTATACAAAATGATTTTTTTAACCTGTGTCCTTTGGCCCATTTAACAATTTATCGACTGTGAGAAATAAAGTGAGGCCACATCAATTTCTTCCTGGTTATTTGGTTCAGGCTCTGAAATTAATGCTGAAGGTGGAAAACTCAATAAAGAACTATTTAAGAAAAGAAAGGAGAAATGCTCTAGTCCCACTGTGAGATATCTTCCTCTCAGTTTGCAGTCAGGTCTCGCCACCTCTAACTGCACAATCTCCTGGAGGAAAGATGGAAGAGCATAAATGTGCATGCTCCCCTGGACTGAGCAAAAATAACTTCAGATTTGTACCATTCTGTGCTGAAACAGATCAGTAGTGCCCAGGTAGCCAGATTTAGTGCCTCCAGCATGTGACAGCAATTCCAGATCCACAAAAATTATTGTGGGATCAAACTTAAAAGCTGAGTAGAACCAAGCAAGCAAGCATTCATTTTTATTTGTGTAAAAATGTATTTAATTTGGCTTATGATCTACAAGTTTTTTTCATCTTTTTTTTTTTTTATGCTGACAGCTTGCATTACATACAGATTTTGTAGCAAAGGGTTTCATCCACACTTATTTCCCAAAATATAAATCTAAAGTGGAAACTGACATAAATAAAGATTTTTTTTGTGCTGACTGAACAAGTTGTTAGTCTGGGATATATGCCCCAAAAACATGACCCACTGCTATGAGAATCCTCTCCTTTCCTTCCAAATAAGTTGCACTGTTCAAAGGGAGAAGGCACTATAAATACAACAGAGCTGATCTGCAAACTGAATCAAACTTCCATCTTGGCTTTTCAGTTTCCCATTAGTTTTTTTGCCCAGGCAAGACTTTTTTCCTGGAAATTTCCCAGCAGGAAGGTCTGGTGCTGTTTAGAATCCCAAACTAATACTTGGATTGTTGGTCATTTGTCTGCAGAGAATTCAATAAAGATCTTGACATAGAACCTCATACTACTAAGGGCAAGAGCATTAAGGCCTTTGGCAGCAAGAAAAAAAAAAAAAAAAAAGGCAGTAACAGAGCTCAGATGAAGTAAATAGACAAAAATAACCAGCAGTGGAGCTCACTTTGTAATGATACAGTGGTGGTATGCAGCACAGGCTGAAAGGGCATGGGGTCACTGTTCTTTCCTATCCAACCAACTGAATCATCTAGAAGACAAAGCTAACCCCACACTCCATAAAAGTAAATTATGCTAAACCAAGAGGAGGAGAAGCGAGCAAGAATGCCTCAAAAATATTCAGCTGCCTGGCAAGCTCAGCAAAAAGGGCTGATGTAAGTGAGACATTCCACTGAAGATAAATGTAAGGCTATGCAGTGGGGGAGAAATAATAATCAGTGTAGGAATGAAGTGAGAGAGTGCTGTTTAGAAAGCAGTAATGCAGAAAGACTTGAGTATTAGGGTGGATAATGAATTAGATGAAAGTTCATGCTGCAATACCACTGCAGAAAAAGACAATTGCTATCCTGGGGCACATGCACAGAGATACTGGAAGCAATAACTCAGTTTTAGACAGTTTTTGGCAAGGCTGTCACTGCAGTGCACATGCTGTTCGAGGCCTATTACTCAAAAAAAGTAAAATTCATTTTTAGCAAAAAATCTAAGACCTGGGTCAGGGGAGGAGGGACTACATGGGATGACACATAATATGAATCGAAGCAAGATTGACCAACCTTGTGCCCTCCTATTCTGTGTTGGCTGGGGCAGCCTCAACCCAGGCCACTCAGCCCTGCCTGGCCATGCCTTGGTGTGCTCGTCCTCACCCTCTCCAGTCTCCAACACCTCACTCCACCCTCTAGCTCCTTGTTTTATACATCAATTTTCATAACAAGCCTCATAAAGACCTAGATTTTAGAGCACTCAGAAATGTTGATCTTCAGGCAAGAAGTGCTCTCACAGCACAAGAGTGAAAGAGGAGGAGATGAAGAGCTCCGTAAGGAACAAAGGGATGCTTTCACCCTGTGCCAGGCCCAGGGCGAGCTCAAATGAACACCATGATTTAAGCAGGAGGCAGATTTGAGAAGAGGAGCTCAGTGCACACAAGTGCTGGAAACAACACACACTTTGCTTGAGTGTCACTGTGGATCAGCTCTGGCTGAGAGCAGAGAGCGGAGCACATGGCATCAGTGGGAAGAGGCACACAGCATTCCCGACCAACCTCAGCAGGTCCCACACTGCCAGGCCAACAGGAGAGAACTCAGTTCTGGCATGGGTGGAAAACAGCCAAGAGCTGCACACTCCATGTCCAAGCTTTGGATTCCCCTAGAGCGCCTCTTCCCAGGAAGGCTCAGTCCTTGCTCCCTTTCCACTGCAGTCTCAACCACTCTGCAACACTCCCATCTCCAGTGCTACTAATCCTACAGTTATTACAAGCACTTAAGTTACTAAAAACACAACAAAAGCACTGTGCCTTGAAAGGCTGGACAAATCTGGTGTACAGCCTGCAGCCTGACAAATATAATTGTTTTTGTACGGATCATAAGAATTGTCTTGAAGACTTCAGCCCACCTGCAGGAAACAAGGTTGTTGACTGCTGCAGGTTTCTCACTTCCCAAGCAGATTGCTTGGCTATTTAATTACAATATAGCTTTGTACTTAGTCCCCACTTGACTCAGAAAGCCCCAGAATGGTCCTCAATACCCACAGAAAGTTTAATTACTCAAGAAAATAACTTCCCCGGGCGTGTGTTCCACAGTTGTTATTTCTGTATTTTATGCTTCTTTTATGCTTTCACTGTGAACTGTAAGAATATTCCATCCCCATACAGCCGGTGTCAGTGTTGAAAAACAGATTCACCCTTTTATGCAATACTTAAAAAGATTTCTTCATGATGATATTCTGTGTTCTAGTTTGTCAACAAAAAGGAGATATTCATATCAAAACGGGTATCCTCTCTTACTCTAAGCAATTTAAAAATACATTGAAATAATGAAATTACTTTTTAAATAACAAATGCATTAAATATTGACAGCATATCAGTATTTGCTCTGTGACAACATTTCTCCTCCTATCCATGACAGGGATCAGCAAACCTGCATCTTACAACTACGAAGAACTTCTATCAGTACTACACATACTATCAAAAATGAGTTTTCTTCAAAAAAGTTGCTCACCATTAAATATGCTTTTGTTGCTATTCTTTTTTACATTCTTCATACACACCACAATCTTTGCTAGAGAAATCAGAAGTAAGTCTATTCATAAGAAAACCTCTTGTTGTCTTTCTCTTTTTAACCCCCAATTCATATTTTGTAAACAAGAAGCTCAAAGCAATCAGTTCCAGTCAGGCTTTTCAGCTTTGGATTTAAATCCTTTCATGACTTCTGCAAAACATGCATCAAAATTTCAGGGAGGGGGATGAATAGGACTCTTTACATTGTAATTTTCTCTGATGAACAAACTGATGTATTACAAAGAGGCATCCATATACCCAAGGTACTTGCCAACTGACAACCAAATCCAGTTTGAACACAGGACTTGAAATAGCTATTAAAAAAAGTAACAATGATTAGAAAGTATCATCTACTGCATGTGATTAGATTTAAAGCTGCAGGAGTATAAAGACTGACGTAGGGCACATTTGGCAACTGATATGATCCATCTTAGCATATACAGAGATCTTCTTTGCTCACATGGACTGTATCCCTCTGTTTACTGCACTGCTCTGATAGGAAATAAAAGATACAAACATGAGATAAGAAGTTAGTTTAAGCACATCTGCTGAAATACCAAGAAACTGCAAGAAGCTTAGCTTCCAATTGAGATGGCTCAAGTCATTATCCTATTAAGACGGATACTAGGACTTGCCAGGATTTTGGAAGTCCGAAACAATCACTGAATATCCAGAAAAAAAAAAAAACAACAACAACAAAAAAAAAAAAAAAAAACCAGCAAAAAGTCTTTATTTTCACCCCTGAAAAACACAGCATACACAGAAAAGAGGCACAGAGGCTGAGGCTTCCAAACTGAACAGCAGCAAGGGGCCAGAGCCAGCCTCAGGGACAAGGAATCAGGGACAAGACTGAGCCACAGGGAAGGTGAAGGAGGTTGGTACAATAGAGGAAACCAGTCCCAGACTCAGACAGGCTAGAAAACAAATCATCCCAGCAGCTTTCTGAACAGACACAAGACCAGTGAAGGTCCTGCTCAGGGACAGAACCCTGGGAGCTGTGTGGCGGGTGAGTGGAGCAGCAGGACCATTTCTGAGGGATGCTACACAGAAAGAACACAAAATACTCAGCTGCAGTCTGGTCTGCCTTGCAGACCACATTCAGGTGGCAGGTCTGACAAGGTCATCAAGTGACAAGGTCACTGCTCTCAGCAGTGCTCACAAAAATAAAATGTTTTGGGATAGGAACACGACAGCCTCTCCTGGCTCCAGGCAGCTGGAACAGAAGGGCAGTGACAGGGTTCCAGGACTGCAGAGCAGCTCTGCCAGGGCACACTGGGGACAGAGCAAGGAAGAGAGCACCCAAACACAGGGCAAACCAAGCAGCAACAGAAACACATCACATGGACTGGTGCACGTGGGGCCAGGGACCAGTCATGACTTGCAATGGCCATTATTTCTTATCAGGAACCCACTCTCTAAGTCTAAACACTACAATAAAAAAATCCACGGAGCAGGAGGCTGCTTTTGCAATTTTTAGCCACTCTGCTGCAGCAGAGTAGTGTTATGCAAAGGAACTAGGCCCTGATTTAGCTGGAAACACTCCATTGGAGAATTTTATTTTAAATATAAATTTATTAGAGCCCATTATGCAACATGTAATCAATAACTATTTATTACTTTCAGTAGAGGTAAGGAAAGGAAAAAGGAAAAAGGTGCTTCTCAGGTCACAGTAAGGAATATATCAAGTTGGAAGGGAAGAAATCCTTGAAAGAGCTGCAAGTTCTTAATTGCCACTGAGGTCCAAGGTAGTCCAAGGTAGCTGAGGTATTCAGCAGACTCTGCATTTCTGTCCCTTAGAATTAGGTTAAGTGAGAAGGTGTTACACACACATTATGTCATTCACAGGCAAGGGCCCTGGGTTGATATAAGTTTATTTGTACTATACAAAAGCCAGGTGACACTCAAATTGAGGTTTAAGATACTTTTGTTTGTACTTCACTTACAGACAGTGCAGAATACAGGGGGAAGAGGGGGCAGAAAAATATTTTAAATTTTTTTTTTAACTTTACATTTTAATAAATATTAGTGCTTTAAGAAAAAAAAAATATATATAGTGGTGCCAGAATATGCTAATAAGAAGCTAGCACTATTGGAAATTTGACTTCCTGAAAATATATCTACTTTAATTTGCTTTTTAAAAGAATGACTATGCCCTAGTAAAAATCTACAATTCCAGCCAGCTACATTAATATTTCAACTTGGTAAATTATTCTTTTTAAAAAATTTCTAATAAAGTAGCACTTGCTGCATGCCTTTTAGTAAGATTACATTTCTATTTATGATGTTATAATACGTTGTATTAAAAACAAAAGAAGTATTACCATGGAAGGACTAGAGATGTCTTTCTTCATTTTAAATTTAATTTAAAATGGAGGAAAAGGATTTTTCTTTTAAATTAATATTTTCCTTGCAGTGTTATGAATCCCAGCTTGCGCTATTGAATGAGAAGCAGGAAAGGAAACTTTATCATTTTTATGCAATCTCAAAGAAAAGTCAAAACTAAACTTCATTAAGCCTCATATATACCTGTAAAGCCAAAATTTGCATCTTTGCATAGTCTAAGGGTAAAGGTCCCAAGCCAATGTGCACATTCCTCCTGCTGAAGGGAAGGGTAACAAGTAGGTGCTATTGCTCTGTGTTATTACAGCCACCGCTAGGGCAGGTGAAAGGCAGAGCAAAGGAGAAGAAATCCTCAAATGAGTTGTGTCAGTCAGAGAAGAAGCAAAATATCTGCATTGCCTGTCCATCCTTCTCACCCTTCCACCTGGAAGGTAAGAATGTCTTGTTTGCAGTGTCAACAGAGATAAACTTCCCATACCTGTTAAGTATTTACATTTTCTGATTCTGGGGAATGAGATCAACAGGAGCACATTGGAGCCTACAGTGGAAAGTCCCATTCCCTTGCTCCCACCACATCATGGGGTTCTCACAGCAGGGTAAAATGCTCTTACACAGTCCTGCACAATGTGAGATACCACAGCATTTTGCAACCACAGTCAGCACTGGAAACACAGAGGTGCAGAGAAGACAAATCATTACCTAGTATCATCTGATGGCCATCAGTCAAACCAGAATTAAAATGCAGGATCAGACCTGAGTGCCAGTGGAATATTCCATCCAGGGAGTTGCACCAATTTGTCCTTCAAAGTTAAACCCAAGGTGACAAAAGATGTTCACAGACTACACTAGTCAGAAGGTGCACCCAGGCATTCAACCACAGAAGAGACCCATAGAAGACATACTCGAAACAAAGGGGCTTGGGTGGCAGAGGGATAACCTTATCCTGGAGAAGAATTTCTATGTATATTTGCCATATTGCAAAAGATTATGCCTTTTTTTCACTTCTATTAGGTCCCACTATAGTTTGCAGGAATCTTCTAGCCTGGACTCAAAATAACACAAAACTTTTAGGCATTCAAAACCAAAAGTACACACTAAAATAATCACCTATAGCCTGAAATGGGACTAAGGAGCAAAATCACTGTCTGAGTAGAAACCAAACCAGACTCCAAAACCCTTTCTGAACAGCTAAGAATTCCCAGAATAAAATGAGCAAGTGTGCTTAGGAATTATTTATTCACAGCAATATATTCTTGATAAAAATCAATGCTCATGATACACACCATTCCATGGAAATGACCTTTAAATAGCCAGTCTTGGACACCAGGCCACAACCACGCTTCAGATGGGGCGGGGAGGGTGGGAGAAGTACAAGACAAAAAAGGATGTTCTTCAGATAGGTCTTTACTGGTCCTTGACAGTCAACAAATTTATAACAGATGTGCCTCATTCTTAGTGTGGAGAAATGAGTGCTGGTAACTGTTATTGTCAGGACAAATCAATTGGAGCCATATGTCTGCAGCAGCTGACAGCATCATGAAAATCTCAAACAACACACAGACATTAGGATGTTGCAGAAAATAGGAGCTTTCCCATCATGTAAAGGGCCTTTGGGAGATGCCTCTCTCTTTGAGGTATGTTTGAGGAAATTAGCTTATGTATTTTGATTCCTTTAAAATGCTTGATTCTATGCAAGACTTTGCCCTCTCTTACCTATTCCCCAGACAGCAGGTTATAATTAACAGGAGGCAGAATGCTACAAATTAATCATAGGACACATCTCTTTAGGATTCTTATTTTATAGAGATAAAACTGGAAACTATCACAACAGAAAACAGGTAAGTTTCCTAACCTTCTCCACCACCCTGTGCTCCCCAACAAAATGTCAGGCATTAATCCCAGTGATGAAACCCAAGGGGAATACACAACTCACAGCAAAAATTTAACTGATAACAAAAAGGAATAAAATGCTAGCAGCCAATTCTAACAAACTGAAGTTATGCTTTGAGAGCATTTCCTCCTACAGCACATCTCCTGAATTTTTCCAGGAATACAAACTAGTTAGTGGTTATCAAATAGCTGTACTGTAAAACAGAGTGGTTATCAAGCAGTTGCACTGTAAAATAGAACTAGACACAGTGGAACAAATCTATGGCCCTTTTTTTGGCCACTATGCTAGACCAAAGAAGCTTAACATGCATTACAAGAAAAGGAAGTAACTAACATTGTCAAGTCAGCAGGGTCTCATGTAGGTTAAAATGTAATGCAAGATCAGTGCCATAATTACCCACACCAAGCAATTTTTTAGTTTATTGACTATACTGCAGTTCTTGAATTTATGCCCTTGGGCTTAAATTACAAAATATTATTGCAGTGTGGCAGATATTATAATTCAGATATTGGTAGCTGTGCAGGAATTCTCGGTATTGCTCTGAACAGCCAAATTTCTCCAAAAAAGAGCCTTTCTTCTACCAGTACTAATGAGGAGTCTGCCAGAATGCAAGCATATATATGTATTTCTGAGTAAAACACACACAGAAAGCAAAAAGATCAAGGTTCTCAAGGAAGAACTTATTTTCCAAAGAACTGTTGCTAGCTCACAGACATTCATCACTCCTGACCTATTGCACAGTGAGGAAGGCTCAAAGAGCTCCATCTTCTCACTTTCCCTAAGCCCCTTCCCCATCCCTTCTCCACGCCACAACTCTGCAAGGCTTTTCCCATTTAGGTCACCATTTCCAACTCAGCCCTGGTCCCCCTTCTGCAGCCCAGAGGCAGCAAGACAGTGAAGCTTAGAGGACTTGAACTAGTTTTTCCCTCTTGGAGAAGCACTACCTTGTTTTCCTCGGGAGTAACAATGCAGGTAATGCTGAGCAGGAGTGTTTGCTCCACCTCAAAACCTGAACATATAACAACAACCCAAAAGCACCAAAGTGAAAGTGCCACAACATTCAATAGATCGTCTTGAAAACAACTCTAAAGATTTTAAGAACAATAATCAGCATTTTGTTCTTGACTGTTCCCTGCAAGTAGAAAGCCTGTGTTCACCTGTCCCTATGGAAGGCTGGCTACAGCCATAGGATGAGGCTTGGTTTGAATACTTAGTGCTTTCTCAGCCTTCCAGATTTCCACCAGGGCAACTACAACAAAATCTACTGCAGTTTTTCACCCTATTAAGAAGTGATGGGGTCACAGTACTGACTGATACAAGCCGTAAAACAGTCCTGAAACTTGGGGCACCTGCAACACACATCTGCTTCAAATGTCAGCCTGATAACATGGGAGTAACAGGGCAGAATTCTCTGGTCTGTGCTTTGCAGGAGGCCAAACCATAATTTAAATAATCCCTCTAGCCTTAACTTTTAGTTATTCTGCACTCAGGCAGGCATTGGGAATATATCATGTCTCAATCTTGTCAGGAAAAAAAAAGAGGGAGGAATAATCAGAACATACTCAAGACATCTTGTGAAGAAGTCACACAGATAAACATTTGGCACAGGAAAAGACCATACTCATATTAAGAAACTCATCCATACATCTGCTACAACCAAATTTTCCTTTCCTTGGATGTGGAAGTTTCCATTACATGTGCTGGGGCTTGGGCTATTTACAAAGTCATTTTTCCTCAGTGTTCTTTTGTTAACATATGGTTTCAATGCTTTACTGCTGTATTAATCCTATTTTGTCTTTCAGATAATAAGGATATTGTTGTTACTAAGTACTACGCTAATTGTTTTTGTCTCGTATTAAAAATACGTTGCACTGCCTTATTCTAATTAACTTGAGATTATTATTGAAATAATGATTTTATTATTTTACTACTGGCATTTTACTGCCTTGGAGTCTTAGTTGTACTGAAGCTATTACGACTTTGTAGCAATTGACTAACTACAATTATTCCATTATTCGGCTTCTAGCATTTAATTGGGTGAGTGCAGAAAATACTTTCCTATTACAAGATCTTTGCTTTCTGATTTATTAGAATTAACCTTCAATACACAGAACCTAGACTCAGTTCATTTTTCCCTCTTCTCAAGAAATATCTTATGAGGACCACCATAAGCTTCATTTGATTTAATTAGGAGGGGCAAAATTTAAAATATATTATGAGATTTATATTAACGCCCTCCAGCATACATCATGGAAGATTTCAATAGCCAACACACTAGCCTCCTCTCCAGATGAGCACACACTGCAGGGCAGGGCTGTTAAATGTCATTAGCATGAACTATTTTTTATATTGATTTTTGTTGCTCTGTTTCTCCTCTGTCCACTCAATGCATTGCAGAGTTCAGATTTAAGTTTTAATTGGAATTGAAATTGAAAGCCTTAATACCTTACCCAAGCTGCATTTTTCTTGGTGTTCCAGCTACAGAAATCCATCAGGTTTCCCTGTGCTGTGGAGGCACCAACAGCAAAGCTTGGCTTAGCAGCAACTGAGAAGCATTTGCTGCTGGTTTTACTGATTGTCAGCACAGATATTCTGAGAGGCTCCAAATCAGACCATTCCACTTGGTGTGCTCCTCCCCACAGTGGCCAACCTGTTACTCTACCAGCTGCCTTTTAACTCAGGACTAAGTGATTGGCATGTCAGGAGACAGCTCAGTCTCGGGTGCCAGCCGGGACTGGGCAGGCACCAGCTCTTGGCTGAGGCACTAGTGCAATGAGCACCGTGCACAGAAGGTGCCTAAAGAACTGCACAAATTGGCAAAGGAGAGTAGACTATCAAAACATTTGTGCAGTGGCCAGTCTGAGGACATTTTTCATCCTCTGATGTGTGAATAGCTAGTTCAGAGTCTGGGCACAACGTGTGCTTTTGTGGACAGTCTGGTGGCAATGCCGGAGGGAAAGGAGAGATTTTAAAAACCTAATCAGTAAGCAAACAAATAAACCAACCAGAATGACTGAAGGCTAAAGAGTGCTACACTTTGAACTCCTACACCCTCATTTCCAGCTTTTATTGGCATTAAGTTAGGTCATTAACATTTTATCAATATATTATGTGTATATAATGTTACTGAGATTAATGGACACAGGCAATGCTGCTCTCAAGGCAATCAGAGCTCTGTAATAAGTTATATGCTTACTCTTCCAAAAAGCTGCTCAGTGGTAGGGATGCATGGATTTTTAAACAGCTCAAAGTTTAATATGTTAGAATTAAAAGTGTGACTACACTGCAGAATTAACTTTAAAAGAACAGATACCTTAACCCAGATTAGTATGCTGCTCCTGACAATTGAAGTTTTGAAACCCAAGTAGTTCAGACTTCAGCATATGCTTTAAGTCAATACCTATTGAACTCCAAGCATCTGCTGCAGCTGATTAAGGACAAAGAAAGGACATGATACAATGCTACAGGAATCTTTTTTTGTGTTCCTGAAGAAAGAACATTGCTCATTTTTATTAAGTCTTAAACTTTCTGTTATCTGGCTATCTAATACCAGGTATGTTTACTGCCCTTATTGCTGGTTTTAAGCTTGAAGAACATTGCCTCAATTGTCATTCTGCTCATCTACTCTCATTAGAGGCTGCTCTTATTTAGTACATATTCAATTATACAAGTTTTATTAGAAGCCCAGCCAAAACCCAACTGCCTTCCTTTTCTTGCTCTTCCCCACTCTCCATCCTGCTGGTGTAGGTACATGCCTATGGAATATTTTTTAAATTTATTATTAGGATAATTTGCATTTACCTAAGGGACACCCTGCAGCTTAATAAGCTGACATGGAAGCAGTTAACTATGAAAAGCCCCCCAGCAGCACTTGGAATTTACATTACAGAAATGAGACATAAGCTCCTATCTCCTGGTTAGCTTCCAAATGCTACTACAAAGGAAGAGGACACCTCTAGTCATGCTGATAGAGCATAAAAGGAATCTCATGTCACACTGTAACAGGTGTCAACACGAAGTATTAGCTTTGTCTCAAAAGTCTTACAGATTTCTCGCCTTTGACCACTGTACACATTTATGGAGAAATTTTAATTCAAAACCTTGGGTGAGGAGACTCACCATGCTACCAGAAATACTTACTTTACACATTCTTTTATGACTGCCTTAACAGCAGGAATATTCTCCTCATTCCCACAATACTTGGTGACAGAAATTCTGAGCAGACTGTGAAACCTCGTGAAGAGCTGTTAATCAAAGCTTCCTAAATAACAGACCACAAATACATAGCTCATTTTATCCAAAAGTGCCTGCACACCCCACCTGCGCTTCTCTTCATAACCCATCCAGGCACACTGGTTCATGCTGAAGGAACAGGCTGATCCCATTTTCTTACAATACTTGACAGTAATGCAACTTCACACAGCCATTTCCAAAACTATCTCATCACTGTCCAACTTGCCTACAACTCTGCCAACTAGCTTTTTCATACTTCTCCTCCACTGCTATGTCCCATTATATTGGCAGGGAAGCAGAGAAAAGAGCTAGCTTTCAAGTTAAAATTCTTGCTTGGAAGATAAAATAGGATACTTCCCTCACCCCCCCCACCCCCCACCTTCAACACCCTAGCCCCATTTCTGATTCACAAGCTGCATTCCCTGAAATGAATCATGTTGGATAACAAAGGTTCCCACGCTGACTCAGATAACTTGGAAGAGGTAGTCTTCCCCCTCGATGTTTTTAAAGGCTGAGTTTTAAAATAGCAGTTCTGTTTAACTTATGATTTTCTTAAAGGTTCAAGAAGAGTTTAATTAGTGAACTGACTGATTGTACCAAGTAAAGAACCTAATTCCCACCATCAGCACATCATGTTCTGAGAAGTTTTTCTCTGGAAAGCATTGTGAAAAATCAGATTAAGCTTCTGAAAAGAATCTCTTATATTTTAAGTGATTACCTGAAATATTTTGAGAACCTATCTCACAACCCTATCCAGTATAACAGTGATTTAAGGAGATCCACACAGGACTCTGAAATGAGCATTCAATAATTTTATCATCAGAGTTCACTCCCAGATAATGCATGGGTACTTTTTCTCCCTTCTCTCAAGGAATGAAACCCCACTGCCTCTCACCATTCACTGTGCATCTGACATCCCAGTAGTGGAGAGAAGGTCATCAGCATCTGAAACCACAGCAAACAGCTACATAATTTTTTCTGCCTTGTCCATCATAACCCCTGATCTCCTTACGATGAAAGAACGGGAATTGAGCAGAAGCAATCAGTCAATGATGGTGCAAATGTCTCTCCCCTGTGATCATAATGACATAGTATCTAAATTTGTTCATCACAGCATAGGTGCATTAAAAATATGCACAGATGTGTCTTTCACACCACCATGAGAAAGATACTCCCCCCGTATTTACTACATTATGAGATTATACCAATTTGCATTTCTATTTTGATTACATCTGACCAAATTCTATAATGTTCAGCAATTTGTGATGGATAAAAACCTGACACCAATCAAAAGAAGCATGAGCTTTGCCATTGACTTCAACAAGGATGTGATTTATCCTAAGTGCTCCGATAAGCAAAGCTCTAAAGAAACAGAGGACCAGACCATAGTTTTTTTCTAAACTGCACAATTTTGGAACAGAATAAGCCCAAATGAATCTACAGATTAAGACCAATAAGAGCAGATTTCCCCAAATCATTGTTATAACTCAGTTAAAGTTTACTGCATTACAGTTGAATGGTATTTCAGTGCTGTGCCTTCTTATTATGTAAAATGTCACAGACCGCAAGTGCAGCTGGGGTTCCTTCCATTCCTCCAGCCCTTCTATCTTTCCACCTACCTGATTTCCCAGGCTCCTCTTCAAAAATCTTGAAGGATTTTGCATTCAATGCCAGTTGAGGAAACAGCAGAAGGCAACAACAGTTTTTCATTACCTAAATCTTGAGTCCCTGAGGCCACCAGTTTATCACAGCCAGGGCAACACTGCTATCCCGGTACGTGCTTGCAACGTTCCAGGTAAACTGTAACTCACTTTTAGGATGTGTTCAAAGTATACTGCCCTGATACAGTATCAGGCACTTACCACCATGTAGGTCCAGCACAGTTTTGATTAGCTGCACAGATCCTTTGGGAACCTGAGCCCAAGGTCAGACAGAATAAGAGCACATTTGGAACATTTCGTTTAAGTAAGAATAAAAAAGATTAAGATGGCTATGCAGCATGTCACATATCTTACACTTCAGGACAAGATCAGAAGGTTGACAGACTTTCAGGAACAAGATCTTCAGAGATATATGGGAGGTCACATGGTATCAGTTTACCATTTCAAGACATGAGATGTGTTATGTGCTTCCACGAGTAACAACCTTTCAAATTCCCTCTGCTGTCCCCTAAATAAGAATATTTATATGTATTTTATGCATATATACATGCATACACACATATATGAGACATTCCCTCATCTTCCTTTACTGTATTTTTCAGCAGTGCCTTTGGCAAAGGACAAAGACTTGAATGGTTTTAAGTTCTGCTTTTTTTTTTTTTTTTTTCTAACCTCCAAAGAGTTTTTCCCTATTTAGACAAACACACCCTCCAGAAGAGCACCACCCTAATTGCCCCAGCCAGTTAGATCCATTCAAGCTTAATGCTTGCAATTGCTGGTCTTATGACTGAATCCACTTGTCAGGGAGAGAGCCAAAACTGCTCCTTTCTGACAGCCCAACACATCACCTCTAAAATCCAATATATATGCCAGTTTCTGAGACCTGAATCAATAATTGTCATCAAGAATTCACTGCCACATTGGACTGAGCAGCTCACCTTAACGTCCAAGTCTTGTGTCCCCATGAGACTCCTGCTAATTCAGGAGTCAGCAAGGTTCAGCCTTGGGTCTAATTCCTCCTGTGCTGAATGCCCTGTACTGCACCCACCACCTTTCTGCCCTCCCTCCCAGGTATCCCTGACCCCACTTCTACTGCTCCTCAATCTCAACCTAGATAGTTCTGCAATGTTTCCTGTTCCCTTTTTCAGCTCACATATAAACATTAAATGCATTTTTGTAAGGAGCCCAGGAAACCCTTTCCCAGATCTAAATCTAATGTTTCATTGCTTGGTCAGGTTTCAGTCCTACTTCTGAGGTAAAAAAACCCATGAAGATTCACATATCCTGGAGTATTTAAGAAGGTGGGAGTTAGTTAATGGGGAAGAGTTTAAAAGGCAATTAGAGAGGCGGAAACTGGACATCTGCTGGCACAGCAGTGCCTAAGTAAAGGGGAAACAACTTTTCAACATAGTTTGGCAACATCATAGGGAAATTATTTTCATTAATAAAAACAAAGTCAGAGCTTCTGAACAGCTTTTAGCAATGTTCATGCTGAAGTCACAGAAAAGAGGCAGCACGCTCCTCCAAGTCACAGTGTTGATCCCATTCCTATGAGATTTTACTTGAAGACTAGACAGAAGGGCTACCCTGTACCAGACCAAAAGCTCAGCATCTTCCCCAGAAGCTGCACTGCATTCATTTATGTTACAACAGCTCCTGGAATAGCTGTTGCAATTGCTGTTACCTCCAATGTGGATTCTTGTTCTGGAATAAAACCATTTAAATGGGATACTGGTACAACAGCAGCAACATAAATAAATCACTACAACTGTATCATTTAATTTCCTTGAGTGGCCTTTAAAATGATAAAAACCTTCTTGTCCTCCAGAAGACAAGAAGCTGGTGTCATTTTTTAATACATTATGTACGCAGAATATTTCTGTTTGGACACTCAGACATGCAGAGAATGCCTACTTTAAAAAAGCTTCACCAGCTCAGACTCAATACACAAAACAGCTGTATTCTGTTAAGTATGGAATATAAATATGTTTTTCTATTTACAAAAATACCATGTCAAACACACTCCTCTTGCACGTAACAAACATATGGAAACCAAGGTACCTAACTGGGCTGGGACATCTGTAAAAAGCCTATCTGGAGAATAAGCTTGTTTATGAGAATAAAACCCTCACAAAATATCTCAACTAAGCTGGCAAGAAAATTAGGGCAGCAGAAAAAAAACACTGGGATTTTTTTCCCTAAACAAATGGCTTCATATTTCAAGCAAGCACAGGAGATGCCGGGGGGGCTGGTGACAATCATCACTGATGTGAATGATGGGATATGTCAAGGAGAGAGAAATGTCATGTGGGAAATGTAATTAGCCACTACAGAAGGGGGCTGACACCTCCCCACCACTCACATGCCAAAAAGCCCAAAATAAAATTACAGCTCCTATTCACTCATTTGCTGTTTGATATTCTTGCACCAGATATAATTATAAACACATCAACTTTTCTTGAAGCACCACAGCACTCCAGTTACTTCCAGACCAGGTATTACCTGAAGACATTTAATGGGAAAGGATCAACTGATCAACTGCTCCAAATTCATTTGGGTTACTCCACAATAAATCACTTTCTTTCCTCATTAAGGTAGCTAAAAGGCAAAATGTGTTGATAACCATGAAATTTAATGGATCCTTCCTGTGCAATAGCTTTTTAGACTTAGCTGATGTTATCCACTCATTAACATTGTCAGATCATATAAGCATCTTTAACAGCAACAACAGAGCAACAGCTATATTTGCTGTACTAAAACCCCTGGCCAAATTTTCTGTTGTAGATTCAACAGGTTTGCAGAGAGAAATTTACCTGGCATCCTTTGCATCTGCTCAAAACTGCCTTAAGTTCACAGGGCACAGCTGAATGTGATATATTCTTGTTTCCATTCCAGGGTGCAGGGGTGGCAGAGGAAGAAGGGAAAATACAGAGATTCTGACCTTTCAGAGATAAGCTGGAGGTGTGGGGAAAACTCTTCCCCAAGGTGCTTAGGAGGCATCCTGGGTCAAGGTTTGCACAAAAAGCAGATGCGCTGCCTTGACCATAAGCAGGAGCTGAGGTGAGACCCACTGGCAGAGCACTGCAACTCTGCATCTGATAGTTGGCTCAAGCTCTGTAATCCCTTGCCCTAAGCCAGTTTCCAGGCAGACCCACTGAAACCTAACAGATTTAATAAAGTCATCATCTCCAGCACCACGAGAGGATTAGTTGTCATCATCCCCTCTCTGCCTCCCATTCCTGATATACTGAAAAAAAATGAGGTTTTGAACAACCTCCTGAAGGGTGGGCAGGTAAACAAGCCCTCAAATCACCATAATATTGGGGCACTAAAACACCTTCTGACTTCCTCGGAGTGTCAGCTTTGTTAACCCACAGTGTCCCCCAGTGCTGTACAGATTTCTGTGCAGAAGATGCAATACATCTTTCCCACATCCCACTTCCCCTGGCAGGACTAAACTCCACCCAAAAAGATACCCTTAATATTATCTTAGAGACATGCAGAAAAGGGTCCCTTTTCACTAGGCACTGTAATATATGCAGAAGGGGACATGTTCCACCTTCCACATGTTTACAGTCTAAATAGTTCTAAAGCAAGAGGCTTATTCAGAGTTGCCCAAAAGCCATGAACAAGCCCAGGTTCTTAGATTTCCATTAAAGCAATTGAGCCCTATTTTCACCCTTGAGACACCTTCGTCCTCAAGAGCAGCCCACACTGCACAAGAACACAAAACTTTTCTCATTGAGCCTTGGTCAGATTCACCTGTCAGACACTTCCTGGATATCCCTACAAAACAAAATCCCAGTGAACTGGGTATTGCAGCATTGGTGATGCTCCACCACAGAGCAGCTCATATCACTGAATGCTGTGAGGCTCTCATAGCAGAACTGCTCCTGCCATGATGCACAACGAGAGCAATGAGGAAGGGGAAATCATGCATAGCCACTTTCAAATGTCAGGTAAGTAGGCTCCAGAAGCACAAGGAAGAGATAATTCAGACAAAGATTGTTCTTAAAAGGTGCCTATAGTTTTCATCTCTGAAGAAAAACCTGTGTGGAAAGAATCTAAAATATTCTTCAAATGCTGAAGTGCTCATGTAGCTGGGTTAAAGGTGCCACATCAACAGCACCATCAACACAATGCTATGCAATCCCTTTTTCCCTTTTTTAAATAGGGACCTTTGACTACTGTTTCCATAATCTTTCCTCTCCATCCCTTACTACATCTCTACAAATGTTAGTTGATTTCTTCAAGTTTACTTGTTTGGGGTCACATTAATTTTTAAATAATACAGCCATAAAAAAATGACTGTAAACAATGTCCTTGTAAATACATTTGCCAAGAAACTGATTACATGCATCCAGCCATAAAAACTAGTTCTTGAACGTGACCTAAGAAACTTGAAACAATACAGCCACTCTGGTTTGGGTTTTTTGGTTGTTTTTTGTTGTTGTTGTTTTTAATTGTATAAACCAAATTTCTCTGTTTAAGTTCTACTATGCTGTCTTTTGGGCAAGTTGTTATTCAGTGGACATAAATGGGAGAAATTGCCTTTCGAAATGCTGCATGTTCTGACAAGACCACAAGCAAATATACAGTCCCCAAAGACTCAGAGGCCTTTGCAGTCCTATTAATTGCTAGAGGAAAGCAACCATATGGCAAGACAGTAGCATGCTCTGTGAGTGCACAGTGGGAAATATGTAGCTAACTGGGAACTTTTTATAAACGACAGGGAGAAAAAAGACAGAAGCTGCTAAATCTATAGATTATTCATTAGAAATTCAGTAATAGATTAGTGCATTTGTAATTACTGAGGTTCATTAAAGAACAGGGCTTTTTCTAGATAAACTAGAAAACTTTCATCCTTATCATTACAAGAATAATTGAAATCTTCTTTCTATTAAAGTTTAGATGGCTTTAAATACCTTCCTTCAAAACTATAACAGCATGTAATTTAATGCTTACATAGGCAACAGAATACAAATTACATGCTCGCTACTTGACAGATGCTACACCTGCATGGTACACACAGCCTCTGGGGCACACCTGAAGTCCACAGATTCCAAAGCAGTTGGATTTGAGCCATTTGCTCTGGGTGTGGGAGCCTTTGGGCTGTAAGCAAGGCATGCTTTCCTGGCACAAGTGAAAGTTCAGGCATTCTCCAAGCTCTCCCATTCCATTCATTCCTCTCCCTGCTCAAAAAACCCACTTGGGCTGGTGCAGCTGTCTGTGGGTTCAAGTGGGGAACCACAGTTAAGCCAAAAAAAGTCTTCAGCAAAATAACAGTTTTCTTTAATGGTTATGTTTAGTTTAGCTCATTTCATTGACTGGGGTCACTATGGGGGCCCATAAACATCATGTGGTGCCTGAAGTGGTGTCAACACAAGGGAAGAGGAGGCAGCAGCAGAAGGAACATGCACTGCCCCCATATCAAAAAGGCTGCAAACCATGCTCTGAGCAGGTATGTGATTGACTCCTGTCTGCATTTCCTCTTGGCATTTACTGCATGGAGAAGAGCCTGCAACAGCTTCGTAGCACCAATCCCAGCCATGACAAGTTCTCAAGACAAAAGTGACCCTCACAGAAGCCACAGATGTAAATATAATCCCCAGCACATAGGTACAGACTCACCATGACATCCCTGGATATGTGCAACAGCAGGAGCAGACAGACATGGGGATTTTATAAAGCCCTTCAACACAACTGTTTGTATTGGGACTGTACAGAGGTATGGATAGAGATAAATAAAGCACATTCCCCCTCATCTCAGTTTCTCCCACGATTGCAGCATCCTCCTTGAGCTCCCCAGGCTAAGTGAGCACTTGTCTGGGGTTCACAACACAGCCAGAGCTGCTAATGGTGCCTTTTCTTCACAGAAAGGCCAGCATTCAGCACGGCTGGAACAGCCACTGTAATCCATAGGAAACAAGGCACCAAAGCTCTCCATAAACCTAACAGACATCACCTGCCTCTTGCTAAAGGCTGTCAAACAGACCCCATGGCTTCTCAAACTATCTTCCCAAATCCTCCCAGCCTTACTGTTTAGCTTTTCCACTTGATTAAATTTAAGTTTCTTGTACCAGGAATAGAGAGAACAGATTTCTTTCTTGAAGCCCATTATTGCACCTCCTGACAACCTTCTTCAGGGTAACTAGCCGCAAGTCAAGTCCACTCAGTCACTCCACCTTTTCCCTTGAAGCTCAGTGCCCCAAACCAGACACAGAGAATTCCCATGGGTCTCAGGAACAGCACGAAGTAGAAGGATGACACCAGGTAACCTGCAGGCAGCACAGCCAACGTGATGTGATGGCTGTTTCTCACAACAAGGAGTTTTGATTTCTGTGGAAAGTGCTCTCACAGCAATGGCATTGCTGACTCATGTTCAGCTTGTGACACACCACAGCTCCAGATATTTTTTTGCAAGCCTTCTGCACAAATCCAAGTGATTGTTCTACATTTGTCTTCAATGAATCACATCCATTTTTTTACATGATTATTTATGTGATGTATTTACAGCCCAGCCTAGCTTCACATCATCTGCAGGCTTAATAAGGACACTCCCTTCTGTATCATCCAAGTCATTATGAAAACAGAAATATTGAACTGAACTGGTGCCAGCACAGACCTTTTCCAAGCCATGCTCTGTACATTATCCCATACATTTCTGAAAAAGAACACCGATGAGTAACCTCTCATCACTCTTATGACCATTATCTAGCCAGGTTTGCATCCAACACCCAAGCAAGACACTGATCCACAGCAAGATACTGATGTCAAGATCTGTAAAAATTGCCTCTCCTTTATCTCCAATGGATATTAACCTAGTGTAGAGCAAATTTGACATATACCTGTCAAATTACTAGCAAGACAGTAACTGCAGTATGGGTATCAGCTGGTTATGAAGTTACACTGAAAATGCACATGAATGACAAATAGCTGAAGTAAAGTTGCTCCCACAAGTCTCCCAGAAGCAGCTTGGGCCACACAGGCCCTGCAGTTCTTCCTGCTGCCTCTCTGTACTGAGGTGCCACCTGATCAACCCTTTTATCTCTGTTCTTCACGCAGGCAATGGCAAAGGGCAGAATCAGCAGGCTTACCATGACTGGTCTGGAGTGCATGTTAGGGATCCATTTTCAAGGAAAGAGATAAATTAATTATACAAGTCTAAACACAAGGTCCAACCATCCAATCCCCCAACCTGCAGCATCAACACTGACTCCATGGGGCAGGAGAGCTTGAGGTGAATATCTGTCACACACTTGCTGTTCTGCTAGTAGTTACTTTCAATACATAGTTTGCAAATTTAAAAATAAAGCAACAAAAAAACCCCCACCAAAACTACAACATTTAAAGAGGAGAAGTAACATGGTCAAGCTGTTTTTAGGCTTTTATGGCTTTTATATTCTTTTCCATTTCACAGGGAAAGTGAAGCTCTCAGGGTGTTTCATGAAGAACAGCAGTACCGTCCTGGCAAGTCTTTCCACATTTCAGCATAACAGTGCAACACACAGATTCATGTCCTATGTTTAAGTCTAGACACACAAAAACTCATTACAGGAAGCCTAAATGTCTAAATCAGAGCTGAATTACTGGGAACTGAGATTGCTTGCCACATCCCAATAGACAGTATGTCTTACAGTCCTAGGATCTATTCACCTGGCTGATATTCACTCCTTCATTTCACATTCAAAAATGAATATTTATAAACAAGTTCAGGAATGCAAGCAAAACAGGAAGCCATAGAGACTGCAAGGGCTAGGCAATGCATGACATTTTAAGATTGGTATTGAGCTCTGGCTTCCTGACAGTGACAGTGCCTCATAACTACTTAACTCAAAGGAAAATATTTCCCACTGCCTTACCCAGGCACCATCTCTCAAATCATCTTTTGGCCTAAATCATGCCTTTAGTAAAACTGAAAAGAGGGGAAGGGCAAGATTAGCCAAGTGTTCCACCAGAGGAACAAGGATGGCAAGAAAATTGCCAGGAATTGTTTTGGGTCATGTCCGCATCACTTCGTGATTCCTCCCACTTGGGAACTTCTTTCCTGCTCTGCACAACAAAACTTTTGGATGGGCATGTGGGCTTAGATGATGCTCCTTCAGAGCCCCTCCTTGTAGAACAGGAGGGTGGCTTTGCTCTGGAGCCCACAAAACTGTTTGCTCACACTTGTTACTGCACTCTCTTACCCCTGTTACAGCCTCTGAGACTGTTCAGTGTATTAACCTAATTTTAGGAGCCCCTTTTTAGTTGTTACTCGAAAGGAAATCACTGTGCTCTCCTGTCATCAGCGAAGCTCTTTGCTGTTCTCCCTCCTTTGTTCTCTTTTGTTTCACTGAGTTAAGCTTATCTTTTGCTTTTGTTTTCCTACAGTAGTAAAACTCCATTACGATGCTTGGCAGACAATTTAAGCTACTGTGACAATCATCTTTGTAAAGGGAATCTGCTTTCATAAACCCTTTCTACATGACTAAATATTCTTTTCTGAGCTAGAAGTAGGCAAAGATTCCACCCTCCCTGCTATCAAGCTCCTGATTTTAAAGCTACTTAAAAATAAAAAGAAGAGCAGCAGCTGTTTGCAGAGGATTGTTCTTTTTAAGATATCCACAATACCCTCCTCAAGAACAATTCCCTCTCAAAGACTTCTTTGTTATTTCTCCCTCATTCTGTTTCTTTTCAGAAAAGGGGTAAAGCAACACAAGATACAAATCTTCAGGGTCTTCTCCACACTCACCTCCCACAGTGCACCATAGCCCAGACCGTTCACAAACAGCTTAAATGAGTTGCAGAGGGATTTTTTTCCTTGCTGTGTGTTTTATATAGAAATACTACATTACTTTTTTAATCTTCCCTTCGGGTTTAGAACCTTATTGGCTGACATTTTTTAAGTTTTTCTCTACGGACCAAGGATTCTGTCTCCACTAACAGGCAAACAACTCGCACATAAATACGAAAAACCCAGACAGGGTTCTCATCCAGTCCTATGTCTCCAGGAGCCAGGGGTTTCAGGGAAGCAGTACCATAGGTTTCTGATTAAATATCACAAAAATTGGAATAACCAGTACAAAGGAGTCAAACCACAGTAGGTCAGTAAGCCCTGAAACAGCCTCCTTCTTTCACTTCCCTCTGTCCTGTTCATCTCCTATGAATTGCACTGCTCTAACACACGGGAAAAGCATGGTGTGGAATCATAAACACCACACCAGGGGCTTCCCAAGAGGTCATGCAACAATTCTGGCACCCAGGGTGGCCTGAACTTGTCTCCATGACTAGAAAAAAGCAGCAGCAGCAGCACCGTGTGGTAAATAAAACTGAACACAGACCCAGCAGAAAATTAGTTGGACATAGGGGGTACAGGGAGAATAGAAGTATGTCGGATCCCTACTGGTAGCTAATACTAGAAAAGACAGAAAGCTTTGCTCAGTGCTGCTCACAACTGGCTGCTGGCACACTAGGCCTTCCCTCAGACTGGCAGAGAGGAGCGCTGATCAGATGGACAACGGGAGAGAAGCAAAACTAACTCTGGCTTTTACTAAGTGAGAGACCTAAGGCAGTAAAAAATGGATGTACCAGTGATGAGACGGGAGGGGAAGGTTCTTTAAATTTGAGAGTCCCTCATAGCATGTCAGGTTGCATAAGAATTAGAAAAAAACCCACCAACACACAACAAACAGCCAAACAGGCTAACCCTACATTAAAATTTAAAAGAAATAAACCAAAAAAACCCCACCGTTAAAAATTAACACTTCATTATACAGCTGCCAAGAATTTCACATTACGGGGAAAAACCCCTAAACTGTCTACCATGAAATATTAAACTGGCAAGGAAGAACACAGAAGGATCATATGTTGCTTTCCTAGTAGCATTTTTCTAATTCTTTGCCACTTGTTTTCATCCCATCAGGAGTTTTTTTCCTATTAGTTATTTCATTAGTGAATAAAGCACGTTCTTAAAAAAATAAATCACAGCTCACAGGCCCTGACCATGACCAGAAATCCACCAGGCTCAGTCTTGTACAGCCACAGAGACACTCTGGTGCCCTCTCAAGGAGCTGCTACTCTACTTTAGAAGCAAAGGTAATAGGTGAAAATGCCAGAGGGAGAAGGCACAGAAGACCACATCATGCAGTTATATAAGTGCTCAGTTTAGGTCATCAAAGCAGTGGAGAAGGTAAAGACTTAAGGGACTTGCTGAAAATGTTTGGCAATATTGGCTGGGGGTTGACTGATGACTTAGAAAGGGCAGAGTCATAGGTCACTGAAAAAAAACCCAAACCCACAGGCTCAACAAACTTTGATACAAACCTGTCAGAGGCAATTGCCTCTGCAAAACCCTGTAATTACAGCATAGGTTAAATTCCACTGACTAAATTCACAGAGCTGTTTTAGTACATTTTAGTAGACATCACTGGACACTGCACACTGATTACTCCAAACTTCAGTATCTTTTAGGTTTCTACATGTTTATTTAGCTGTTCTTTCTCCCTGGAGTGAATATTATCCTGTCTTAAAGGTTTGATGTAAAATCAAACAGAACATTGTTTGGCAAGGCTTTGCTCTTCCTTTTAAGACTGCTACTTCTCAAAAAGACATTTCAAAACACAAATATACCAGGGCATCTAAATAGAACTGACCTTACATTAAGTTCTCCACACATCTGCCATCTCTCCCTCAGATCTTTTTAAATTGCACCTACTGGGTAATAAACTATGCTCTCCCACAAAGGCACTGCTGCTTCATCCCCCGGGTTGGGGAGAGGATCAGCCACGAGCTGCACAAAGACTGTCTGCTGAGTGCATCCTATGTAATCGCTCCAGCAAACGTTTGGCTTGCTCAAACATAAATTTATGTTCAATATTAAATTTATGTTTAAATTCCCTCCAAAAACTCCCCACAGTGCCACGGTTTCCTGGGCTAATTTAACCAGGAGCACAGAGCACTCGCAATCAGTGGCACAAACCTCATAAAGCTGCTGGCTCAGGGAGAAACCAGAAACTGTAAGCAGCCTTGCCCTTGGAGCTGGAGGTGCCACAGACTGTGCAAAGCCTTTTGTCTGAAGTGCCATGTTTAGCTCAGGATCTTGCCTGGTGCACAAGCTGAATCTTTACCTCAAAGGTGCTCAGCAAGCAGCTTTCCCCCTCCTTAGAGCACAGCGACCTCCAAAGCACTGAGACAAAGCACAAACCCAGGTGCATTCTGCCATCGGATAGAGGTCTCTCAGAATAGTAAGGCACAAATTAAAAAAGGCAAAGCAGCAAACCTCGGAGTTTCAGAACTCACTGCTGCTCTAGAAAGGTGTTTCTGACGCATCAGACTATCAAATGGTGATACAAAGCTAGGACTAAACCGAGCTGTTGTGTGAAATACCCCATTCTTGCTCTGTATCACTAGACTGTTCATAGCCCAGTTCCCACTCTGACATGGATTTGAGGCAACAACAGCTTCGAGGTGTCTACCAGAGATGGGAAAGTTAAGATTTCTTATTTGCAGAGACATTTTATCAATTAATTTGTGAGATTATATCATATACTGCTGAATATTAATATATCACAAAACTGTTTCTATAATACTGTCATCTGTTGCAAAGGAGTGCTAAAGGCATTCTAAAGTGGTCTCAGTGAACTGTTCTTAAAAATTACTAGTAAAACTGTGAAAACAAGTTTCCCTAAAAGCATTGACCTAAAAATTCTTCACACTTTTGTTAATCCAAAAAAAAAAAAAAAGGTTTTCCTTTTTATTGCAAATGAAGCAGCTCTACCACCGGATTCTAAGTTGCTCCACCTTTAAAGATGCTCACAAGTTCTTGACTTTTGTCAGATTATTAAAAGTTCCCCTTTTAATTAACTTGCTAAGGTCAAGCAACTGTACTAGAGATCCAAAAAAAGTGCTGAAAACAGGAATCCAAAGCTTCCCACTTCCATAGGGAAGCCATCCTGATTATCCTCTGAAGAACTACAGTGGTTTACCAACACATAATTGACTACTTATTGGAGAGTCTTGCTTCTTAATGGGTTTGAATGTTCTGGGTTACCCTTCTGGGGGATGGTCAGAAGAGAAAATAAAGGACAAACTCCCCACTCCTTGACCATGGCAGCTGCTCCAGCTCCATACAAGTGTGTTATTGGAATTCTGGTTTTGACTGAAGGTGAGGTTTAACTTGGGATTGGGGAATAATTAGCTTTAAAAGAAGACGCTTTGTTAAGCTGGAAAAGACAGAGTTTCAAAACTTGCCAGCTCTGATGTCTCTTTCAGCTTTAACAAATCTACTAAATTAGATACTTGTTTTGGGAAGAGTTTTTGTTGTGTCCTTTTTTTCCCACCCCCATCTTGGCAGAACAATTCAGAATTGCTATTAGGTTCAGCCAAGATAAGTAACTGGTCTTCAGGAAAAAAAGTTTTCGTCAGGTCTTTTTTATTTAACAGGAGATATACACACTGTATCAGTGCCTTCCTTCAGTAAGTGGTGAGTCTGAGCCACTGATTTCAATTCCATTATATGCAATAAGAGTAATGTTCCTACTGGTATGTTTTATGTTTCCTGCAGCACTGCTAGCAAGGTGATTGCCAGACTTGTGTGTTCATGGAGATATGTGCTTAATTGCTGAAAAAAGTCTATATTGCTTACCATTAATGGCAAGATTTAGTAGACAGTAAAATAACGGGTTTCAATCCTGAAAGTCCAAGACTAGAGTGAAAAATATTAGAAGGCTCTACCCTATCATTCAATGAAGAATAATTGTGATTGGCAACACAGACAAGCGATCTTCTTATATAACCAGGATGTTTTCCAAGACACGGAGCCCTCGGCAGTGTGCTCTGCCATGCACTCTCTCTCATCAGGTTTCTCAGAGTTCTATGAAGGATCAAGGTAAAACAAAATCACACACACACGAGAACTTTGCTCTGTTACTTTTTCCTCAGAAGGCTTTTTGTTCACTCTAAGCTAACAGTTCAGTAATAGCCAGAGGTGGTTGCTTGACAAGAAACTGACATTTAAACACACCTACATACTAGAACATAGAGCAGTAACGTTAATTAATTATTACTTTCACATCAGCTGTGAATATAAAACAACGGAAAAAAGATTAGCCACTCCTTTTTCATTTAGTTGCTTTTATTTCCTCTTGCCATTTTCACTTCAGAGAGAAAGGGGTTATGGCAAAGAAATCAATGGCTGAAATGGCATATGACTCCATACAGGTTGCTCTAGCATTTCAGAGATGCCAAGTCATGAAATAAGCAATATAATTTAAATTATCATATATGGTCCATTCTAATTTTTGTATTCTTAAAAACGAGTACTTGGAGTGTATTGGAGCATTTCAATCTTATAGGGTTCTGTGTTAGCACTTCCCTGCTCTTCCAGGCTTGTGTAGAGGTAAGGACAGCCTCAGAGTTATAGGTGACTCTTATAGCACAAGCTGAGATCCAAAATGGTCTTTTTCAGTACAAGAAAACCTCACTACTCCTCCTCCTCCTCCTCCTCCCTCCAAGAACTGAAAAAAACCCCAAAGTATAATTTTAAGGAACAAAAATTATGCATGAACTTAAATTTAGGTACGCAATTACAACATTCACCTGCAGATGAGCAGGTTGAAATGTCCTTTCTGGCAGATCTGGATCTCCTATTCACCAAATGTCCTTACACAACAGAGCTACAGGATATTCTAAGGGCAGCCCCACATCAAAGCTACTCATTCCGCCTAGCAACTACTTGCAAAAAGCATGTGCTGGAGCTCCTGTTCCCCTACTACCATACTCAATACTACCATACAAGAATATCTCCATATGCTGATGCTACTAGGCATCAGCATATGGAGATATTCTTGTTTGCTCACTTGTTCTCAAATAATATATACCAAATATTTGCATAAAATATTTAAATATTCATTGGATCAGAAAAAGGCTCAATTGTCTAGTGCTTGGAGAATTTGCCATGGGCAGAAAAACAGGAAGAGAAAAGAACTCAATTTCCAGATTCTGTTAAAATGAATATTTAAACTAAGAAGAATAGAAGAGCTTCAGTGGAAAGTAACTAACAAAAGACCTAACCTGGAAGGGCAGAAAACATATTTGATTGGCTTGAAATATTTCATGTCCCTGGAACACTACTGCAGCAATATGTGGATATGCTGACAATTGCCACCTTCATCCAGACAAGCTGACGACTTCATCCAAGTAAATTAAAACACAAACAACAGACAGCTGTCAAAATACAAAACAAATCTTGTCCCTCTGACATAAAGAGACCTGGAAATCATGCATAACACAGATGGAAATTGTGCCAAATCGTCACAACCAGTGAAACCCTGCTGATGCTAAAATGCTATTCCATGCAGTCTTCCCACAGTCGGATCAGGGAGCACAGGTCTTCACGGGGTGCTGCAATGACAACACAGAGGAAATAAGAGCTGAGTGAAAGGGTGAGTTTTAGTGCCTAAACTGATTTGCAGTGCCCTCTTCAATAAGTGAGGAGACACCCTTCAAATTTCTCAATTTTGACAGGTATAAAAAGAGAGCAAGGACAAAGAGAACAAGAAAGATGACTAGACAAATAGGGAAATATTTTGGAAAAGAGAGCTAAATTATTAGAATAATCATATGATAAACTTCCTTGGGGAAGGAGGAGAGGAAATACACACCACTCTTCAAAATAAGGCCGAAGTTGCATTCTCTTTTCACTTCCATCACTGCATGAACTCCTAGGAGCTATGAGGCTGCTGCATGATGGAGCAGAACTGATCCAGTGGACAGTACTTGTGGGTTCTAGAACTGCATTAATGTACAGGCTCTTTATCATCTTTCCATCAGCAGAGCCATGTTCAAGAGACACTTCCCATCCCCTGCTGCTGGAATGTACATCTCCTGACACAAACCAGTGGGAGCAGCTGCTCTTCCTGCTCCACTTACTCACAATCTCCCAAAGGTACACAGTAGAAGTCCTGCTGGAAGAGGACACTGGCACTGCAGACATTGATTTACCAAAATATGAATATCGATCTAATACCGATATCCAACTGAGATGGACAAAAACTCTCTAACAGTTTAGAGTTAGAAAGTGCATGTTTTATTTGGCACCAGGCACTGCATGGGATGGCTCCCTAAGATGCAGGGCCCCAATACAAGCAAACATGATACCTTTTATTTCCAAATATTATGAATATCCAAAATACAAATGCATATTCATAACATTAACACCTCCCATTCTCCGCTTCATATGGAAATGAGCTTAAATGTCATTAAGCATGTGTAGTGTGTGCCCTGAATTGAGTTGGTGGTCTTGAATTGGGTCAGTGGTCCCAAAAAAGATGAAGTAACTCATCTTCCTCATTTTGACCCTTTTGCTTCTCTGAACTTTAACAATCCTAACTACTTTAGTGACCTGTAGGTTTCTTCTTGCATGACTTTTGGATGGGTTCCCACAAAGGGAGGAAATTGATAATTGTCCTTGTTCCCTACACCAACTTATCAATGTTTCTACTCCTCATTCTAAGCACAGCTAGGCAAACATGCAAATGACAGATCATCAGTTATTTGGTAATCAGCTACTAACATCTAAAACCCTATTTCAGGTCCAGCTCTCCTAACTATTTTAATTAACTCTCACTGGGCCCAAATTCTTTCTTATTCTACCCATTCCAACACAGCTAGCCTATAACTAAAATCTTTATGTTTCTTCTAAATCTATGTTTCAACATGAGGTGGATTTTCCCTTGCTATGAGACAGCAAGTCCTCAATCCAGGTTGAAGATTTCCATATTTAGAGGAAAAACAGAGATGTACAAAATCTGGCAGAAGGCAAGTTTAGTGTCTCTTTCAGTCTCCAAATCCCTGTTATTCTATCAGGAGAATGTATCCATTAATGTAGCATTGAATAGTCACTAGTGCCCCAAGGAAGACTTTGAAAAAAAATTCTATTTAAAGACAAGCCTGTTAATGTGTCATCTACAATATGCCTCTTTTACTCCTGGGAAATTTGCATGAAAACAGGATTGTTATTGCTCTGCCATTCTTGTGTTCCTACTGTTTATTCTCACTGGAAGAGGCATGTTACCTACCCTGCCATCCCTGCACACCAAGACTCCCATAAAATAAAAAAAAAAAATTAAAAAACATTGAAGGGAGTTTTAAATGCAACCTCACTGCAGTTTCAGCTCACGTTCTTGAAATCCCTGTTTTAGTAGCAGGGAAGCTCACATGCCAAAGGAAACAGATGCTATAAAAGCCAATAAAAAACAAATAAACATAAATAAATAACATTTTGTCACCATTAGTGAAAGTTTGTGATTATGTAAGTATTTAATAGGAGCAAATACAATTCCAACAAGAAAAAAGTACCAACGCAAAATTGATACGACAAAACTGAATGGAAGAGGCAGATCAGAGCACTGGAACAGGCTGCCCAGAGAAGTTGTGTAGTCTTCTCTGGATATGCAAAATCCTGGATGAGATCCTCTGCAACCTGCTCTAGGTGGACCCGCTTTAGCAGAGGATTTATGCTAGATCACCTCCAGAGGTCCCCTCGAACCCCAAATCATTCTGTGATTGAGTCAGCTCAAACAAAAAGAGACTGTAATTTTAAGCTAATATTTCCCATGTACACAATTTTTTACAACTGTGTCCTGCCATGCCTAACTAAAGTCCTCCTCTTCAAGGAGGTAAAAGTAGAAAACACCAAAAGGATTTAAGGGGAGTTAGGTTACAGGGACAGTGACAATTTACTCGATGGTTCAACATAAGCTTCCATGCTTTTTTCATTGCATTCCTCATTTTCACTGTTACACATGAATTCCTCTGCATTTTCGAAGACAGACATTCACAACAAAAAGGTTCACAGAAGGGTTTATTGTTTAAGACTCCATTTGAAACAGACTGATCTGCAGCATCAGTGCAGCTGCCGCATATGAAGCATTGCATTCTAAAAATCCTTTATGACATTTCTCTTTAGACATGAATCAGCAGACTAACAGATGTCTCATTCACACCATGTTTGAGTTTCAGCTTTACTAATGAAATTAATTTAGGGCCAAATTGTATCTTGAGTCGCACACAGAACTCTTGGTGACTTGCATATCAGCCAAATACATGCATGGGAGAAGGGAAATTTGATTTTAATTTCATCTTTGTAACAGATTGCTAATTTAAGGAGACAGATTGTGATGTCCCTTAGTTGTGTTGCACACTACCTTACATCACAAATAATCCCACTGAAGACAGCAAGATTTCTGAAGTTCCATATACTCCTAGGAGGGTCAAGATCTCACAACCTGCCTGTTCCTAGTGCAGACTGACTCTGAATCTTAAGAGACGCCGGGATGCAGCTTTCTGAGCTTTTTCTCTTTGTACAGCCATGTGTGCTATCCTGGCAGGACCTGCTGTGTTGTTGCTGAGTTTTGTCACGCAGTGCTCAGCACAGGCAGCAGTTGTCAGAAAAGGAGATGAGGAAGCAGCAGGGAAGTCTGCTCTTTCCCCCAGGTTGTTCAGTCTTCTGCAGGCAGATCCAAGCTTGCCTGGACCAGAGCCTGTGCAGCCAAACTGGATTTCTTCACTTTAGCCAATAATCCTCTGTGTTAACTCATGGCCACAGCTACCTCTAAGAGCTCAGAGCACAGCCACAGCTGCTGGAAGCAGAGCCTGAATTCACATTTTTCTGCAAACACATCCCCAGTTCCTGACTGAGGCAATTTTGAAAAACAGTGCTGTTCCATGAGAAGCAAGCCATTGTACTGAGGGTCCTTTTAATCTCCCAGTTTTCTCAAAGGAATGTCTCAACCATGCCCTGAACAGATCTTCCAGCGAGTAATTTTTTTAAAAAAAAGTTAAAATCAATGTACTGTAGCACTGGTGTAACATCCAGTCTAATGCTCCCTCATTCCCTTCACCTCAAATACCTTCTGTAACTGGGAGAAGCAACTTCTGTGCAAGTGACATGATGTTAAAAAAACCAAGCTACTGTTGGCAGAATATTTGAGAGCTTCCACTTGCATGACTTCAATCCCCAATCACATTCTGCTTCACACTGCTCCAGGAACACACCCACATTTTTAAGTCCCATACTGTCTCTAGCAGTGACTGATTTTCTTTGGAACGAACATAAGTTTTTTTATTTTTATTTATGAAACTTTTGACTTCACAGTTAACTCTGAGGACCCAGATGTACAACAAGCGTCACATGTTCTAACAAAGTGAAAACAAGATTCCTTAACAAGTAGGATGTAACAAGAGCTGAGAACAACTTCCTACTTGAAAAATAACCACCTGGAGGGCAGTTGGCTGTAACCACTGATAGGGCTAAAGATAGTCAGTAGTTAAAGCACAAGGTCAGTGAACTCCATGCATTCAGCATCTAAAGTCTGTAACTTTCTCAGGAATATCAGCGGGTTTTTTCACTTAAGCCTGTCAAGCTAACATTACTTCTATACTTCCACAGTAGTCTGCTCTTCCCATGTTTGCTTCCCATTTAGTTATGGCCAATGTTTTATTCAGTGAAGAGATATCCATCCCCTGTTCTGATAAACTAGATAAAAACCTGTACCAAAAATCTGATACTGATATTAGCAACATTCAGAGTGGGATTCTTCCTTCACTTATTCAACAGCTTGGGCTGGTTCACTAGCATTTCTCTGGCTACTTTCAGTTATTCTCCCCACCTGCAGAGATCACTGAGCTGTATTATTGCTCCCTTTTCCATAATATTCTGAGGCTGAATTCAACTATGACTTTAATATAAATAACAAAGAAACAGTGGCTCCTTGAATTTGTCGTTGGGATATCTGTTTTACCAGCAGACCCATTTCTGCTATGATTACATAGTCAAAGATGCAGAACATATTGTATGGCTTTCACCTATCACTTGTGTAAGCATATGGTTTTCAGCATTTTAGAAAAGTGTTCTTGATGGTTCATTGCAAGATGCGAGTCTCTGCTTTAGTAGCCTGTAAGCTGAACCACTGCAGTGTGAAATTCAAGAATACCAAATCAGAGGAAGAAAAATATACAAGAAATCCCAGGAACAAAAAGTTTAAACAGGCTGGCACAAAAACTGCTACAGACTCTCATGTGTCCAGTTTTCCTGGTGTTTTTGTTGCACCCCTTCTACCCCAAAATGCCTTTCATGTACCGTAACCTTCACTTGGGTTTCATATCCTGTTTCCCATTACATTTTGAATTGTCACATTTATATTTAAAATCAGTCTCAAATCAGTCCAACACATATTAATGACTTCTAAATAATTTAGGAGGCATTCAGAGCATAAGGTGAGCCTCTACCAGATACTCCAAAGCTCTTTGACAGAAGGCCAAGATTTTGTATGGTCTTAGCAGGTACTATCTCAACGTCTTCTTTTCCTTGGCCTGTGTTAGTTCCTAAGTGGGTCAAGAGTTGTCTTTGTGTTTTGTACTTTTAAATACCCTGAAATAGCTTTCATTTAATTTTGAACAGAAGGAGATGAGAGTATTGCAGATTTCTCAGCAGCACCTGGGCAGGTTCAAAGACACAACATCCCATTCCAAGCTGGTAGCTGGTACCACATATCTGTAACTTGCTTGGATCTCTCAACACCTCGACATTATGTGCACATCACAGAAATGAGAAGTAGAAATCTTCATGAAAAAATACATAGAGTTGCACACATATGACTTGCTTAGATAAAACAGAACCCTTTGAGTTTTCACACTGAAGCCTGAGCTCTGTCCAGATCACTGAAAAAAAATTCCTTTTTCAGAACTTCAGCAGTAGCCAAGAACCTATTTCAGACTTTAGCCATTTTTAAGAACACCACAAGCAAATAAATGAATAAATTAGGGAAAATATTAACAAGTGATCTATCTCAAACACAACTCCTCACATAAGCTGCACCAAACCTCCATCCAAGCCCATTCTACCATGAAGGAGTAGCATCCTGAATACATTCTTTGGTGTTTAGCACACTTAGGGCTAAAAGCTCCTACTTGGGCAGAGGGGAGCTGTGATCAGAGAGCAAAGAGCTCTGAGTCCTAAGCCCAGACCTGTCCAGGGCACAAGTAACTCAGCACAATACAACTGTGTAAGATGTGCAGCATCGAAGTTTTGCCACATTATGTAACTAGCAACTAACAACTTCTCTCACCTATTTTTAAACTGACTCTGCCCAATAATTGCTGCTTATTACTGCTGATTTCTAGCACAGAAGTTTGATCCTTATCATCAGCAAGAGAGCAGAGCTGACTGGAAAATGGCTTTCTATCGAAATACAGCCTCAGTACTGCTGCTGCAGAGGAGGAGACAAGTGGCTGTGATGGCAGAGAGCTGGGAAATCCCTGATGGAAGAAGGCAGGTCATGTGCTACAGGATCTGCTCAAGGATCACAAGCATAACTTTATGGCCATAGAGAGAACTAACAGGTATTGGCTTGTATTTAATAAATATTTGAGACACAGCTTTGGTTCTTGGCATTGTTCCATACGCATAAAACCCAAGAGTTTATAAAAAGACACTGGGATTTCTAGCCACACTGCTTCCCCAAGCCAACAGCAGGCAACATGTCGCCATCTTCAAATGTATCCATAATGCATGAAAAGCTGTAAAAGCCAGAATAGACGTTGCTGCATTATAAGCTCTGAGCTCTAACACACCAGATTTATCTGTGGAGTTCCATAAGTATCCTGTAAACTGTTTTAAAATGTGCACAATAAAAGTTCAAGTTTTCATTTACAGTTTAATTTTGTCAACAAACCATGATTTATTATACCTACCTGTCAAGCACTACACTACTCCCTTTCAAATATTACAGGAACTAAAATACAAGCTTCTAATTAACTTTGTCATATGAATAAGAGTTGTGCTAAAACTTCTCTCTTCAAAGCACTGAGATTTAAAGTAATAAATATTCCTTCAGAAGTAGGCCAGTTTGAATTTAATATGCACCAAATAAATATTCCCTCAATTAGATGTGAGCAAGTAAAAAGCTTTATGTTATGACTTACAGCAGTTTCAGATAAAGAGCTTGTGTGATGGAATGAATCCAGCTACAAAATGATTGCAGTAGCGCAATGTATTTTTAGCACAGGATAGCACTCATCTCAAAAATAATTCTGAGAATTTTGGTGATTTTCAGATCATACTGTTTTCATCAGGGCCACCACACCTAATAGATTTCACAAATTACTCCTAAAAAATTAATTAGGAAAATTAAGAATCCTTGTAATGAGTCATGTAACTACTTATTTGGCAGAACTACACTCTTATTCTCTTTGTGCAGGAACAAGCATCCAAGTCGGACCAAAGAGAAAAAAAAAATAAAATTACCCATTCCTGTGATAAAACTTCACATTATCACTACTTTAACAAAATGATCACTTCCAAACAAAATTTCTGCTCATTAGTTTGACTGAAATCTGTCTGTCTTCACAACTAGTGAACTGTTGTTACTAGTGTGGAACAGCCTCACTACTACCTTTTTTTAATTAAAAAGTTCAAGTAATATTTATGACACAATCTAAAAAAAAGAGTGTGTAATCCACAACTGAATCTCAGACTTTTCACATATCATTCACCATAAAACTCCCTTCTGTGATGACATCTCAGAGCTAAACACTGAATACAGATACCACTTGGACTACGTTTGCTCCTAGCAAACATTACCAGCTATTTTTTCTCCAGAGTGCTGTGGCTCTGTAAATGAGAAAGCACTTGTTACACACCTCCTGTTTTACATATACCCCAAAGTCAGCAAAACTGCAATCACTGAGGGCAGCTGCAGGTTGATACAAAGCATGGCTAGACTTGGCAGGCTGTGCTACAAGCCACTGATTAAGCAATGGTTCCACTAAGCCTTCTCAACAAACCCATAGGCATTGCCAAAAAATCAGATCTTTGTTGGAAAAAGCATCTACATCAGTCAAAGAGCAGTGGTAGAATCCTCCAAAGGTCAGTCATGGTCTCTTCTAGAACAGGGAATTATTCAAGAGAACAGTGACTACGTCAAGCCATAACAGTCCATATTCAGCTTGCTGACTTCAGCAACGATACACTCATTTTTACATGGAGGGGATCAGGCATCCTCAGCCAATACACCCACTGACAGACAGTTGCTGCAGGGAGCATCTGGGCAGCTATTCCCAGCCAATACTTTTAACTGCTGTGGGAGACACAAAACATCTGGACAAACTTGAGTGATCAGAAAGATAGGAGAAAACACACTGCACCTCTTTGTTTTCCTTTATTTTTCTCCAAGATCTGTTATGCTGGCTCAGATCACTTTCTCCCTGCAAGAGATGGTACCAGTTCTGCACATTGGCAATATGGCACTGAGACAATGCAACTTTCAGTGGGGTATCTGCAAACATGCACTGCTAACTGCCAGGGCAGCCCTTCATTTTTATCTTGGTTCTGCTTTCAAAACAATCACATGAGGACTGAAAGATAATTTGTGCTCTACATACTGACGTATGACATCAAATGAGCCCTAATATTCAGTGTTTCCCCTAAAACAGTTTAGAGAGAATCAGTGTTGTGTAAACAGGCAGGGGGGAGGGGTACACACACCACACACCAACCAAAATAACACGACGACAAAGTCTACCTTGTTACCAAGTTAACAAACTCAGGAATAACATCATTTAGTACCTTCAGTCCGTTATTACAACCAGGAAGAGGTTTGTAATTTTCAGAGACTGCAGACCCCTGCACTTGTCTCTTGAAGCAGATGCTGTGATCCTGGACAGTGGGGGCTATTATCAAAGTCACCTCACATTTACAGAGGTAACACACAGTTACCAACATGGCCCCTTACTTCTAAAATTCTGAATTTATTCCTCCTACAGTATCTTCCCAAATTCCCAATTAATGCTGTTTTTTTCAAACTTGAAGAAACTTTGTGACACAGCATCTAGTGCTGGGTTTGAACATGTCAGAAGAACAGCTGAAGTGAAAATGACAAGTGGCTTCAGCATAACTTTGGACTAGGGCTTGTGGGTAGAGGCAGAAGATGAATTTCTGGCAATGCTTTTCAGTCCCTTCACAGTCCTTTGTTCTGGGGGATCATTGCCTGTTATTAGCCTTAATCAAGATATTCAGCTTTGTCTCATTTACTCTTGAATGATTTAAAATTCATCTTATAAATGGAGTATAGTCTGCTGTGATTCAGAGCTGCAAGTCTACATCTATGACAGTAAGAAAGATATGAACAAAGTTCAATCTTAGGCCTGCTCATAGCTTCACTTTTCATAAATTATTTACCATCTGTTCACAGTACTGTCTATTTAGACGAAGATGATTCAGCCATCCATGCCAGGAGTTACAAGTGGAGATGTTGTACCAAGAAGTCAGACTGGTTTCCACTTCAAGAATTATGGCTTTGTGGGTGCTGCCAGCAAATATAGATGCCAAGCATTTTCCAAACCCTTTCCTGAACCTTGATTCAGGGAACAGTCAGCAATTTGTCAGTCAGCTCAGTTCGCTGAGCAGCATGGCACACACAGGTCTTCAGGAGGGACTTAGTGCACAGGATAGAGACCTGTGCAGAAGAAAGCAGGGAGGTCACAAATTAACATATAGGGAGTCACAGAGAAGGCAGCACAAAGATGCATCATGAAACACCTGACAAGCAAGGAGCACAGCAGAAGTGACAAAGGACCTCGGCAATCCCAGCAAGTAACACTAAATGGCAAGGATCACAGGTGTGTATAGCTTTCAAGACTGACAAAAAGTATCCATCAGATAAAATAACTGGATGTGAAGTGTACAGGGGATTTCTAGAAAGGGATTTCATGGACAAGTGGGTTAGTACAAGTGTTTTGGCTAGAGCAACAGGAGTAATGACTAGGACTGAGAAGACAGAATTACTTAATATATATTAATCAGAACAAGTTAGCAGAGAAATGCCTGAACAAGGAAACACCCTGGAGAAATGGAGAGAATTCAGAATAACCTGTCTGGTGTGGTCCTGAGCCAAATGAGATGCCAAGGTTTCTGTAACACTCTACTTGCTCTGAGAAGACATTTGTAAGGCATTTTACAGAAACAAGACAATATGCAAGATTGAAAAGCAGAAGTTTAGCAGTGAAGAGACGCTTTTACAAATTATCTGCACAGAGATGATAGCCTCAGCTACCATTGATTCAGCTGTGAATTGAAGAAATTGCCTGAAGGTCAAGGATAAGAGCAAAGGGGACAAGAACAAAGCCTTAAGAAACAACCCCTTCCCCCCCTCCCCCCCAAATCATTGGGGAAAGCAGAAATTGAAAATACAGCATCTCATAGAAGAGGAGAAATGTGAAGGACCAAACACGTGGCCATTTAAAATGAGCCTATTATGATTTTTATTACAACTGTCAATGGCAACAGCTGTCCTTTCTGTCCTCAAAAAAATCCCCACACCAAACATAGCCTACACACAGCTGAGCTCTTCCCAATCAGAACATCTCCTGGAGGTACTCTGCAGCTTTAGAATGTGGCATCTCCCCTCCCTTTGCCCAGTTATAGTATGTTATTACTAATCACACTATTACAAATCTCATGTAGAGAGCACAACAACAGCAGCTCAGAGGTTGATATAAGGAGATAACACACATCCCCTCAAACACAGCATCATTTTCTCAGGGATTTGTACTTGTTTACTGGTATCCTCATGCTACTTGGGAGATGGCAACATCTGCTGGGTACTGCAGGTCTGACCTCTGTGCTGAAGTCTTGTCTATCGTTGCAAGCCTTTGCATTTAAATAAACATGGTGTAGAAGTGTTCGTCCATCTACTAATTACTGGGCAGAGACAGAGAACAATGCTGAAAAAAGGCACATTATCCTGCCCACACAGGATGGCAGTCGTCACCACCACTCCAGGTTTTCTACAGATAAAAAATTGTACTAATGCAAGGAATCATTCCAACTCCAGATACACAAACCAGCCTCTTACAGGTCTCGCAAATTCCTACTGCCAACTGGAAATACACACACACACTCCCTCTCTCAAAATACCAACAAAAAAGTGTATTGGGAATATACAGGCACAAACAAAAATTGACAAGCTGCAAAATCATAATTGCATAGCAAAATAGGACATGATTAACTGCTGCATATTCTAAATTCCTTTGGGACACTGAAATAAAACCAGTGAGATACATACAAGAACAAGGGACTCTACCATGGCAGAGAACAACAAACTCCCTACCAGCAAAAAATTAAGCTTGCATTTTAACAATCCTGCCAAAAATAAGATACAAAGAATATTCCTTCCTCATAATAAAAAAAAATAAGCAAACAAAAAAGTTGAAAGAAACACTGAAAGTACAGATGCTGAAGAAAATTCTTAGAGCAGCCTGCCACAGGCAAGAAAAAAGTGCCCATGTAAACAGAAAAGGCCAGTAAAAACGTGTATATAGACAGTACTTCCTGAATTAGGGAAAATTATGCCTTGAGTTAGTGGCCTGCTGCCACCCAGATCTCATCAACTGAGCAGCAGAAAAGAAAGCTGGCTTGATATGAGATGCTATTCTCATTTATGAAATGCTGCTATCAGTACCAAAGTTAATAAAAATGAGCTATGGATGATGAGATTCAATTTTGCTTATGTGGTACTCAAGCTGTGCCAGGTTCATTCAAATGTACAGATTAAGATATTTCCTGTCTCCATCAGCACACAATCCGGAAACTGCATGTCCAATGTGGGCAAAAACCACATGAAACTATGTAGTTTCTCCTGTGCACACCATTAGATGCTCCAAGGTAACCCACCAGGGCTTTAGGGGCTGCTGCAGAAGGACCTGGGTAACCCAAAGGTCCTGTGTCAGGTTTGCTGACCCTGAGGGGTTGTCTCAAATACCCTACAAGATTCCAAGATGCAGAGTATCTTCTAGAGCAGATTAAAATAAATTTGAGAGCAGCCACTCTCCTTTTTCCTTCCAACCAAATTAAGTTCGGAGTCAAATTCCCCTTCTGGTAACAGCACCTAAGGAAGCCCAGGTGATGAGAAAGTTTCAGAGGTTACAACAAAAACTCCCAGCTGAGTCTGCCCTCCCCACAGTTCTTTGGATGCTGAAGCCAGAGTTAATTATGGCATCGTTCTTGAGGAAGTGTTTCAACTGAACCAGCTCAAGCAGTGTTCAGCAAGGATGTGGGGGGCCCAGGCGATATCCTATTTTTAGTGTATGGAGCTACTTCTGGGGTCTTTTTTGTTTGGTTTTGTTTTTAAGCTAGAATCATCTTGAGAAGATGAGAAACACATGAGAATAGCTGTCAAGAGTCTTTACCCTTGCATTAGAGCAATGCCTACAAGTGCACTCCCGAGCTCAGGGCCCTGCAAGGTGCAGAAGGAACAGCAAGAGACACCACTTCCCTTTTGGGAAATCACTGGTTCCTGGCCAAGACAAGTCATAACCCACAAGGAAGACAGGACAAGCTGGAGACTAAACATACAGAAGAGGTAAGAGACATTGGGAGGAGGAGGAAACATTAAGGTGAACAGCACCTAACAAAAGAATGAGATAAATACCAAGAAGAAACACTCATTGTAGTAAGCACTTAAATCTATTTCTGATCCTATTCAAAGAATGACAAATATTCTCAAGGGAAATAACAGCTCCTGGCACCACACCCACACATCATTATGCTAAAGCTTTTGCATTTTCTCAGTGCTCACATTAATTCGAGTTTTAAAGAAACACAATCTGGAAAATTCAAAACACAAGTTGGAAGATTCTGGCCCTATTTGTGCTCCTGCAGCCCCAGCCAGTTCTCAAGTGCCAAAAGACAAGTCAGCAGGGACGACCACTGACCTGGCTGAACAGAGCTCTGGCTGGAATCCAGGGTAAAAAGGAAAGCTTATGACCTTTGGAAGCTGGGGCAGGCAACTCAGGATGTATGCAAGGATATCAGGAGGCTATGCAGGGAGAAAATTAGAAGGGCCAAAGCCCAACTAGAACTTAATCAGGCTACTGCCATAATAGACAAAAAAAAAGTTTCTATAAATACATTGTATGTATTTTTATATGCAATGTATACATGTACAATGTATGGTATTCTACAAATACCACTCTAAATGGCCAGACTGTAAAGAACATTAAATGAAAGAGTACCTAAACTGTAAATAAATATTGAACTGTTACAAATAAATATAACAGCATTTTATAGTGTTGTTTTAAACTACAGCATTGACAATAACAATAAAACATTCTGTGGCTAAGGAACCATCTAATGTCAGTGGCACCCTTTGGTAGCAAGCCAGACAAGTTTCAAAAGTTCAGCCCATAATCCTCCAAGCTTAACTTTGTTTGCAATAACTAGGCAGCAACCACTTGTACTACAAATTGACCCATGAGCCCAGCCTATTTCACAGATCACGGGACACCAGAACTTTTCAGTTATCACATCTCATATCAGCCTGCTGAAGTACAGCACTTCCTAAAGCAGCAACTGAGGACAGCAAGACCCAGGTCTGTCCATAGTATCAAACAGAAAAACTTCCCATGCATCAAAACCTCCTTTCCACACAAAAATCAAGCACTCCATCTTTAACCAGTTCCTCCCTTAAGTGGGAGCCACCACTTGGATCAGTCTTGTGCCTTCTTTACACGGCAATAGAAGAGGAAAAAGGGAAAGGCAAGAAAGCACTGAGGGAGGCCTATTCCTTGACCTGCCATGGACACCCGCTGCTGACCAGAATGAGGCCAATGAGTCTCATGGCAGAGCAGGGCTTCCCGAGCTCATCTCCATGAGCCACTCCACTAAATACAGCAGTGTAATCTACAGAACCAGGTTACACAGTATTTGTTAAATATTTACCATTGTATTTCACTTAGATGCAAGCATTTTCAGTGAAAAGTGTGTAAAAGGGCAGCCAAGGGAAAATTCAGAGTGGATATACCAAAAGGCATTGCTCCAAAAATCAAAATCATTAACATAACCAGAGAGGTCTATAGCACTGTTTCTGCAGTGCTCCATCTGCACAGATGAAGCAGTGCTTGTCTCTAGTTCCATCTATTCTCTACAACAGAAACACCAAAGTAAATTTCCAGTCTAAAGAAACAAAAATATTCTTGCTTCATAAAGAGGCTAGAAAGAAGTTAATGCAGCAAACCAGTATGAATTAACTTGAATCTTATACCCTGGCACTTGCATGTAAATAAATCTAACTTTATTACGGCTCTTGTGTTAGCACCCAATCTCTGAATACTTCATCATGGATGAAAATGGAAACAACTTAAAAATCCCCATGCACATGATAATAAGGCTTTGCAATGTACCCAAAGAATACATATTCACAGATTTACACTCCTTGTTGAAAAACTGGATACAAAGCTGGAACAACTTAGAATTAAGGCTTAAGTTTCAAGAAGGAAACAAAATCCTCATTCTTATTGGGCTTTTGGGTTGAGCTTTTTTGTTTGTTTAAAGCTAGAACTACACTCAGGAATCTGAATTCTCAATACATCTATTTACTGATCTAAATTTCTCTATCATCTCTTTCCCTCCAAAATCATGTTGAAGTAGTCTGTTGAGATCCAAAAGCACAACTACAGTAATTACACTTTGGATGGCACAGAATTTCCTTGCTTTCCTTCTCTTGCCAGGCCTTCTCAGGTGGATCAATTTTTCTCCACTGATCTACAAAATAAAGCTTACCATTTTACTTCATATTAAAAATAAGAGCAAAACATTCAGAAAGAAATTCAAAACTAGGTCCCTGGAGTGTTTCCCACTCTTGCTACATGTCTTTTTGGAGCAATTAACTATAACCAAACAGTATTTATTTTAAAAAAATTATTAAAAAGTCACGGCATGCTTTTTTTTGTTCCTATCACAGTCAGAGTCCAAGATAAACATTATATCTACTCTGGAAGCAAGGTATCAGGCAGGGATTTTTTGTTTGGTTTTCCCCTACATTCTTGCTTCCCATGTAGACACTGCTTATTATATCACCTTAAAAATCTGTGCATATATGCTGTCACTAACTTGGGGAGCAGAAAGATGTTTCTAGCTCCATACTGAACTGGTTCTACAGCTAAATGGTCAGATTTTTCAAGCATACTCCCCCCTCACTTTTAATCATTTTTACTTTGGGGAAGCCACCCAAAGTTGTAAGCAGATTCCCAGCTGTGCCAATACATTCCATGTGGAAGCCCACACTACCCAAGTTCATTCTCAGTGGTACAAGCACTCGCTACACCAGAGCTCAGTGCAAATTCCTGCACATTCTGCAATTCAAATTTCAGTGCAGCAAAACCGCAGCCTCTTTAAGGAGCTGCAGGATTCGCAGCACATTTGCAGAGCAGTCCCTGAATTTTTCAGGAAGCATCTCTATTAACATTGCAATGCTTTTGTATTTTTTGATCTAACACAGCTTTTGATTCCAGCTTAAGCAGCAGCTCAAGAACTGAAAGAAAATGACGCATTTTTTTTTAAGTGAGAAATGGGTTGCTACTGGCACTTATCTGGAATCTCTGCTCGGTGCTGGCTTTTGCCAATGCCAACTGAGATTCCAGATGGGCTGCTGAGTGTTTTTGGTTTTTAAAAAACATGGCAGCCAATGCACCCATCTGGCTCCATATACAAGTGATGTAGGAAAAGAGATCAAGCTCTACCACTGTAATTGACGCTGATAAATCGGGCACTAAAATTGTGCACAGCAGGGAAGAAATATAAATGTATATACAGAGAGAAGAGCAAGCACAATTTGTCTGCATCATTAGAGTAAATGTTACCATTGAGTGACTGCCACCATGCTCCACACACAAAAACTTTTGACTTCTGAATCCCTGTGAACTTTTAAAATGCTGGTTCTGGTATTTCAATATAGTTTACAGGAAAGAGTAGAAGCTGAGATGTACAAACTTGCCACACGAATAAAAAGCAAAGAACAAATAATAAAGAGCAAAGCAGCAAGCAGTACAGGTTCCAAAATTTACACTCCAAGGGAAGTCAGAGGTCAAATTAAATTGGCACCTTGCATTATTTTCAATGGTGCTAAGTTAATAAAAGGTTATATAGTTTTGTTTTGAGACAGATTACATTTACTTGCAGCAATAAGTACCTTCAAAAATCATGCAATCGTAGAAAGCCCAGCAAGCCTAGCCAAAAGTGTGTTAACTCAACAGCACAACAGATGAAAGCAAAGACTTCAAACTATTTAGCTTTGCACTGCAGCAATTCTCATGCATGGCCAAATATTTCTCACATGTGGCCAGAACAACAAAAAAGGATGGAGCATATTTTGTCATTAACACAGCCTCTATGTACTCTCTATTGTACATGTCACTGATCTTTGCCCTTCAGTTTTGACAATACTTGATATCTGAGGGAGGTGAAGCTAAGCATGTTGTTAGGTTTAACAGGAAAACATCTTTTCTCAGTTGCAAATGCCAGAACTGTTATTTTTCAAAGAACTGAGTTAAAAAAAAAAACAAAGCACAATTAAAAAAAAAAATTTTATTAGTTAAAAAACAAGAGGCACAATTTTAAATAACTTCTAACTTAATGTCGCAGTTTCAGAGACAGACGAGCGACAAGACACACTGGGTCCATGCACAACAGCCCCTTTTATTGAGTCTTCTTCGCCTTATACAGATCTGAAGGTCCACACAGTCAATCCCTATGGGCTGAACCAGTGGCCACCCGGCCAATCTGCCAACAGCTGCTTGCATCCCCAGTGGCCTGGGCCTGCTCTCCAACAGTCCACACTGGTCAGATTACAGAACCTACTGGTCAGGGTACTTACGTAATTTCAATTATGTCTTCATTATTTCAGTTATAAAAGAGAGAGTTATAAAATGGGATTAATTATTATTGTGAGGCCTTCAGGCCAGCTGCTGACCACCACAATAACTTAACACTGATTTAGTTACTTTAACTTCAGCAGAGTAATTTCTAATTTACAGTGGCAGAAATAAGAGGGAAGTGAGAATAACAGAACTCTGGGGAGGAACAAGGACTGAGCACACTCTTGGAGAGGTCTCTGGGTCCCAGTTCACCGTCAAGGTATGGGAACATCCAAGGGTCACAATCCCCCAGCTGCCATGCAGGATGACTGCTGGGTGACAGCCTAAATTATGTGGAGTTTGCTTGCTTTCTCCTTTCCTTGAACAGCTCATTGCAACATCGACAGAACAAAAAGAAGTCATAGCAACCAAGACACGGAAGGAAAAAAGCCCAGGCATACAGAAATCAGTGGGCATTCTGCCATCCAGGATGCTGGAGCCAGGATTTCATGCATTGTCTCATTCTATTAATATTAAAGAAATAATGAGCACAGATTTACCCAAAAGGACATCTCATTCAAGCTCCTGGATCACTGGCATCTTCTAAACAGTCAGCCAGATGTTTCCAGAAGCACATCCTTTTCATCCTGAAGAACAGAACTATTTCAAGCAGCACCCACTGAAGCATTAACATAGGAAGGTTCTGGCCATACTTCTACCAAGAATCAGATGGGTCTGGCTCACTAAAATGGCAGCTTCCTTGGAGGCTTCATGTGCAGCAACACAGGGGAGATCTGTGTCTCACAGTAGAGACTATTCTCTTCTTTACAGATTTTAACAAAGCACGAAGAAACAAAGCAAATTCTGCATTCATTGAAGGCAATAACAAAAACTCCTCTTTATGTTACAGCTTCCACCTCACACTTAATCCCTAAAAATAATATACTACTTTCCTAGAACCATTGAAATTAGAAACTAAACAAACACTTGAATGAGAAGGAAAAGTGACAGTATGATCAACCCCAGCTGGGAATCCTGCTTCATCACTCAGGGACTTCTGTCTGCTTTTTCAAATACTGAAACCACGATTACCAACCCTGACCCTGCACAGCTGTACCTGCCTCACTCTAGAGCTCAGGAAAGCACTAAGAGGTCAGGACCTATCCTAAGTTGTTGAACAGCTTTTTCTGTCCTTTTTTTTTTTTTTTTCTTTCTTTCTTTTAAACAGTATTGCTTACTAACTAGGATTCAAGATCACTAAATATAGACTGTTGCTGTATAAAAAAAGACAAAGCAATGTTGAGTCTACTGTCATTCTGACAACTTCAAACATCCAGCTCAGTTTGGACTGTCAGGCCCAGAACTGTGGCAGCAGCAGTATTTAAGTCACATCAGCAGCACATCAGTGCTCCAGGCAAAGAGACAACATTGGAACCTGCTGTACCCAGCCAGCTAATTTTTTCTATGTAAATAATATGTTAATAATGCTCTACCTTCTGCTAGGTCAGGGCTCTAACAATCTATTATAGGTAGACATAAGTTCTAGGAATTTCAGCAGAACTTTGCAAAATATATTTCAGTATCAATATTTATCCAAGAAGAAAATTTAATCAATCTGGCATCTGCCTGCCTTCTCCACTTTGAGGTTACAAATGGAGATGCAGGATTTTTTTTTAATTGATTTTTAAGTTGCAGTAAGCCTTAGCTGCTCCTTTGTAAAGCCACGAGGCAATGAAGAGCAGTTCAAAGGTGAACAAGTAACTTTAAATTAAACCGGTCCAGAAATAACGGATTTCTGCCCCAAATAATTCGTTTTACTGCAAGAGTATAGTATGGTTAATATAACATAGCTAAAGGTTTCTTCTCCACAGAGCTCACCCAAGAAATCTCTGCTGGCATTAGGAACTCCCTGCAGTGGCTTTGCTGGTTCTACATGAAACCAAACCAGTGAAAAATGTGATGAGGTACCCTGCTCACCTCCCCTGCATGTGTGGCAGGAGGAGGAGGTCAGGGACTTCATGAAGGAAAGAACACATTGCTATCTTCTGTGATCACCTTCTACCACTCAAAACCCTACACACACATGGGTGACACTGGTAGGATTTTGTATCACATGAAAGAAGTGCAATTATCATTGAAAACATGTCTTAAAAGCCTAAGAACCAAAAAAAAAAAAAAAAAAAAAAAGCACAATGTATTTGAGGCCTTTAAGTCTATGTAGGCTTAAATGTTACTAATGCACAGAGTCTTGATTCAATTTTGAGAATTTGGAAGTCCTGGACTTTCCTTGGAAGAAGGACCCAGTTTTCACCTGATCTGAAGGCATAAGCCTTATGCACACATGCAAAACTCCATGAAGTCTTGTTTTTAAGTCGTTCAATAAGGTTTATTTCTAGGGCTCAGACATAGAGGCATTGATTTAATTCTCATTACACAGTACTGCTACTAAAACCTAAAATTAAAGGCCAGAGAAGAAAAATATATTTCTCCATAACATCCTTCAAACTTTAGATGTATATAAATACGTGAAAGGTGATCAAATGTATTAGCAGTGGGTGGACTACTCAGGCTTTCAATAGAGCTCAATTTAACAGTGTTTGTACAGATTGAAGACTGAAGAGCCAGAGGCAAAACAGGAACATATTAGACAACTAGGTCAACATTAGCCTGATAGTTGGCCATTTCACTGTGTGAATAAATAGAAATAAGGAGAACTGTTTCAAAGGCGAGATCTAGTAGTATCTAGTTCCTGCACTTAAAAAGAACAAAATCTAGCTGAAATGCGTAAGTGCATAAAACTCATCCACCAGATACATAGAAAAGACAAGACTTAACACACATCAAGTCCTTTATGTGATTTCTCTCCAGCTGAGCCTACTTAAGTCATGTATTAAACTATTCATTCACAATTACCAGGATGCTCCCACATGAAGGGGACTTATGGACGTGTTAGTTACAAGCCAGAGAAAACCATCAGTTTTGCAGCTTTTGCTCACAGGAAACAAGTTTATTCATGCACACACACACACAAAACCTGAACAATTAGAGCTACCAAAATCAGTTATGAATTCTGCTGTTCATCACCCCAACCATTACATTTGGGAGCCGGGGGAGGAAGAAGCCTACAACCAGTCAGATTTAATCATAACATCTGCCAAGAACTCCCAACCTTCGATTTCATTCCAACAAGAAGTAACCTTTAAGAAGAACACACAAAAAAAGCTACACTCTGTTCAACAAAACCCACTTGAAATATTTAATGTCAAAGCACTGATAAATTTAAGAGAAAAGGTTGGGATGTTTCAGGAGCTGCATAAAGCAGTTGAAGCAAGTTGGAGATTTACAGTGTCTGCCCAGAGCTGAGAGATGCAGCATTAAAGAGGCTCAATCCAACGTGCTACTTAAATCCAAGCAAGCTTTGATTTATATTAATTCCTTCTGATTTTAAAGATTCTGTGTCCATCTAACACCCCCTCAGCTACCTGGCTACTTCACCAGGGAGACACAACCAGCTGGGAAGATGCCATGGGGGGGGGGGGGGGGGGCAGTTATCCTCAACCTACATAAAACCTGTCAGTAACTCAGCCCAGATACTGGTTGGCTACTATCAAGTAAATCAGGGAAGGGGCAGAAAGAACTGAGTCCAACAGCAGTACAGGACACTGGTGACACAGGTGGCTCTGGCCCTTGGCTGCACCTCCTGTACTGATGCTTATCACAGGCTTTCCCATACCCGCCCTGTAGCCAAGGGGAAAAAAAAAAGCCAAAATAAAAAGTTCTGCACTTTGGATTGTTCATGGAGGAAAGGGGAGGAAATGGGTTTAAAATTACAGAGGAAGGAAAGGTCTGTAGACCGAGAAGAACATTTTTTTTCACTTCCAAAAACCACACAAAGCTGAAAGCACACAGTTCGAAAGAGTTGTAACAGCTTGAGCCCTTCAAGCTTCCTTGCACCCCACTGGAAAAGGACATTCCTTTAACTGAAGCCTTTAATAACGAAGCACCTCCATAAAGCAGTCAAATTTCTATTGGTAATGTATCAGAATATACTGCAAATATTAATTAACAGATGAACAAGAAAACCCAACACAGTAACTTAGACAGCAATACAAAGTTAGTTCACACCAGACAAGGTCTCCTGCAGCCACCAATAGGTTAAAGGTCAAACACTCTCATGGAAATGTAATGCCACTTGCATTTGGAGGCTGATGGAGAACAGCTAACGAAGCTAATCCAGATTCATCTCCAAATGATTTCACAGGGCTTTTTCCTCCCACCATCATCACATTATATTTTCAGTTTAATTTTGTTTCAGCAATATGCTTCACAGACTAAGATATTACACTTAACATTTGACACTAATGTGTTCTAACAAAGTTGACGCATTAAAAGGATTACACATTTTCAGATTACTGAACAGGTTCCTCCTGGATGGCTGCCGAAAAAATCCTGCAAATGTTCTGGCTCTAGGCTTTCTTGGTTACACCCAGCATTCATCTTTGCTGGGTTGGTGTAATCGGTTTGCATGCCACCAAAGAATCTGAAGCAACTGGGCTGCTTTCACTAGAGCCAGGCAGAGCAAAACGACCTGAATAAATTAAAAAGAAGGTTAGACATCAGCTAATTCTTCTCGGAACACATTGCTGTTTATTCTGGTGCTTTGTCAATTTAGTAATCCAGCAAAACCATATATATGGCTGTTATCTTGTATGTGCAAGCGAGAGATTATTAGGAGGGAAAGGAATTTAAATTGTCTGTAATAACAAACCTGGAACATTCAGAAAGAAGAGAGAAAGTTACCAGATAAATCGGGGCTGCAAAACTGAAATAAACGTTTTATGTTTGCTTAGTTTATTTTTAAGCAGCAGAAATTCACATGCACTGAAAACCATTTAACTTGCAGGGATTTAAGTATTGAAAATGCAATGAGAGAAAAGTCACCCAGCAGGAAGGTTGGCACATTTGCCTCCCAGGCTGCTGAAGGAATGGTCTCAGAGGTAAGGACAGGACTGCAATTCTGAAACAGGTTAATTTTATATATATATATATATATATAAAAGAACTTTCCTGAGGGCTTTCTGCATTTCTATACTTGCCATTTCAAACTTTCAGTATTAATTTTAACTTCTACTTCCTTGGGGGAAAAAAACAGGAGTTTTGAACTTAGTCTTTAATCACTTCAGGATACAACCACGTGTTCCGGCAAGAAGTGTTTCTTTCAACTCCTGTATAGGGCAGGGGGGAAGTACTGTTTTGTGTCAGTAACTCATCTGAGAAAGAACTATGAAATAGTTAAACTCACACACACCCTTCCTGCCTCTCTGGGAAAGGAAGAGTGCATTTATTTATGTATTCCATTCAGAAAGCTATATTTGAAAGCTATTTTAAGGCTGCAGACTGAAATGTTCAAGAGGCAACATTAAAGCAATCTGGACAAAAGGGACTTTTTAGCCTGGTGTATCTGCATGGCACCATAGTCTTTAGATGAATTCTATATATATTTAAAAGATTCATGCCAAAATTAGTGCACAATTGAAACAGGAGCACTGAAAAAATGCACCATCACAACCTAAACTACCTAAGAGTTTTACACCTGTACAAAACTATTCTAGCAGGGCAATCCAAAGCTGTTTCAAGTTGTGCTGCAATTTAGAAAGCTCATTCTTGACAGACCTCATGCTACTGCTTCTTCCCAATTAATATTTATGACCTTTTCAGTTTAATTTTGACATACATACATACCGCTTGAAAAGAAGAAATTTCTAAAGGCACTATCAGGTGGCATGAAGCAGAACTTAAAATCCTTGGTGTTTGATGAAAATGTCATCAGTGGGAAAATGATTCCTTTATACAATCTGGTGCAATGAATCGCTTTCTTCAAACAGTGAGTATTTCTTTTAATGGCACATTGAGTGATCTTGGCAAATCCAATGATCCTCAGTAACCGAGTGATTTTGTTTTGGCTATAAAAAATGCAACAAATTCTAACCTGACAATTTACATCCCTTTGGTGTTATTTTCAGTTCACAAAAATACCCCAAATCTTGCTTTCCCCTTCCCTCATTCATTCCACCACTACCCTTGTCCTGCACCCTTCTATTCTCAACACACTGCATCAACCAAATTAAAGGAAGTGGACAGAGGTCAAACTGCTAACCACCTGCTTGTACTATTGATGAGCAGCTTTTATGACCTATTACAGTAGAGTGAGAAACAACCACAGAAATTTAACTGTATGCTACATATAAACTTTCAGATGTAGACATCCTCCCAGACCTTTCCAGTAGCTAATCCCCCCTCCCCACTCTTTTACCACAGCAGTTTGAACAACTGCGCCCAACACCAGACTAGAACAGAAACATCTGGGAAAAAAAAGTTGCATTTCTTAAAATATACACTTTTTTTAATAGTCTCAAAAAGCAGCAAATATATTTTTACCCAGATTCTCAGAAATGCTATTCTACACTAAGCACAGATTTGTCAAATTGGTACCCAAAAGAAGCTATAATGCCCTAGGAGGGGACATTTAAAATGAAACTATTTACAGAACCTCAGCTGCAGAAGTCACATTGTACCTCAGCTATCATGCAGTTGAAAGCAAGTGTTTTATCAATGAGGAACAAACTAAATGCATTTGTTTCCTTGAACTCATTACCCTGCCTGTGAAGGAATGCTTGTCGGATACAGATAAAAAATGATGAAAATTGCAACAAAATTCAACCAGTTAATTTTAAGAATACATAAAAAAACCACCCCCACACTTCCTGTATCTCATCTCTCTCTCCTCCAACAATGACAAAAAATGTTGTTTTACATAAAGCATGTAGAGTACCACCATGTAAAATCAATATCAAACAAAGCAGTGACCTGCCAACAAGAGGCAGACAGTAATTTCACAAACTATTAAATAATTAAAGATAAGTGTCCAAAGGATTCTTGTAACCACACGGTTTGACAGGTTTCAGGAAGAACAACTTAGTATTTCACTGCATATTCAAAAAGAAGCTCATGTGCTTCACAAGGTCTCTGCACTCCTGTGAACCTAGTCCATTATAAATACCTGCTCGAAATATAGTCTCACTTTGAGATAACTTACACAGTTGACTATTTGCAGGGCAAACGAATGCTATCAAACACCAAAGCTTCAAGGAGATTAGAGAGCTGCCAAGGTCTGAACTATATCAACAGCTTGAAGTCAGCTCATTCAATAAGGCTTTGACAGTATTACACTGGCAAAACAAACAAACCCATGGTGTTCGCACTGGCCCCGGCTTCCTCTTGCACTGACTCTTTCTACTCATGGACAGGGGAAAAGGCACCTGTTAATTCCCATTTCTAGGGAAAGAATCTGATCCTGCAGCCCTAGGAACATCACAAGAGAGCTGCTGGGCCAGCATCCAAATGTTACAACCCAGAGGGGGATACATGGACTAAGTGTTCTTGCTTTATTTCAAACTGAATTTGCCCCATTTTAGCTATTGCTCCCCTCGTACCCCGCCTTCTTTTCCAAGTTTTCACATGGCAATAAATCAAATGTCTTACAGAAATTAGTGTGTATCCTATCACTGTGTTTCAGTCAAGCATGCAGCTCCATAGCAGAGAGCCTGACTGGATCCCATAGAACAGCAATGGTCTGCAGGAACTTCATTGCTGCCTCTTACTTACATTATTTATTGCTTACTACATTCACCTTTCCTTATTTTACCTGGAATGGATCTCAGGTTATCACTATCATCTGTATTTCAGCCACCTGAAAGCAAGGGTTGTTCTATAATCACCTCCCATTTCTCAGTGACTTAAAATGTACTGGGAGTCATTAGTATTTTATGGGTGTAAACTGTTATCTGAAAATGTTTATCCCCAATAGCAATTGTTTAATATTGTCTTTACTTACTGGAAAAAAGTTATGTCATTATTCTTGCAATACGGAAACACAGCAGCTGGTTTCCCTCTTACTACAAAACAGACATTCATTTAGAATCATATAGATGAATGAATATTGGCAAATTTACCATTCTCACTAATAACATTTCATATTTGGTTTGTCTCAATGAATTCAACATATTTCTTCTCATTAAGCATAAAGCAGTTGTCCAGTACTTCTTAACTGACACTTACCTTCCCTTACGAGTAGATTTACTGCTGCTGCCTTGTTTGTATTTTTTTACAGTAAGTTTCCCTTTTTTATTTATGCTTTCTAGTCCCTCTAACCAAGAATTTTCTTTTGAAAAAACATACATTCATGTTCCTCTGGAAAGAATGCTTGGTTTTGAAGGGTGCACAACAAGGCATTTGAAATGGCTTCCATCTATTTCTGTTTGCATTTAGTTTCTTCCCAATCACTGAATACTTCATCGCTCTTTGAGTAAAGAAACAACAATCCTTCCAAAGCCTTTGTGTACTGCTATATGCATGTGCGTATACAAACACACACTCAACATCTCTAAGGTGGGTTAACATTTTATTTGTACATAAACTTACTGGCTTCAAGCTCATGAGACTTGAAATTCATATACACAAGTGGAGGTGCTTTTGCCTAATCTCTTTTCAAAGTTCAGTTGCATCTTCAGCTGATTTGCAAGAGGCTGGAAAAATCTGCCTTCTACCTCCTCCCACACACTTAATAGATTTTGTCTCCCTGGTTTTTGTGCTCAAGCACTAAAATAAAGAAACCAGACATTGGAGTACCTGTGTTCTCAAATGCCACACAGCACACAAGGATTGATGTACAGCAGTCAGTGTTCAGAAATGCAGCATTTCCAAGCAAACCTAAATTGCCCAGGTTCCCTTTTGATTCAGTATCTCTTGGCTTATTATTTCTATTTGCAAGAATCTGCTTACTAAAGTGCTGAGGATTTATGTATTGATGATGAAGAAACTTTTCAGAGTTATTAGAAGAAAACTACAGGCAGTGACAGCAAAGTTGGGAGCTGGTGAAATTTTGACCCTCTAGAACATAAAAGCAATATATTGAACAGCTTGTATTCTCCAGGACCTGTAACAAGTCATTTTACCTACTGTGTGGAGAACACTTTCATTCTTGGGAGAAGGCAGAATCTCCATTTCTATAGCTCATTAGTAACCAATTTCCATAGTTCATTAGTAAGCAAAAGGAATGTAAACTGACACCTTGAAAAATTGTTCTGTGCTTAGTAATACACTGCTATTCTTTTCCAGGGTTAAGGCAAATATGCACAGTATGTACACTTCAGATTTGCATTTCATGAATTTAACACAAGTGAGGCAGAACAAAAATAGAATAGCTTTATTCATCCATGGAAGATAATACACTAAGTTCTATCCTTCCCTAGAAAACCAAGTACTTCTCCATCAGATTTTGGACATTTTAAGCATTTGGGAACGCACAAAATTGAAATTCTTTCCTCTGGAAACTGTAGAGCCTAGAAAAACACATAATGTACTTAGTACATCATACTTTTAAAAGAAACTTCCATTAGAGCTCTCTGAACAATTGCTAGGACAAGTAGATTAAACCTTTGAGCATTCCTGTGAAGAACAGAAGAGCAGGAAAGAGATTTTGGGGTAAAAACAGTGCTGGGCATGACTATTAGATTATCTTCTATGGACCATACATCCATAAGAAATTAAAAACAAAACAGACTGAAAAAAGTGTTTATAAAAATCCCCCATGTTTATTTCTTGCAAACTTCCCTTCACCATGTAACTATTTCAGGGTATATGGGTTCACAGAAACCCACAGTGCAATTCAGTGGTATTTCAGCATCAGAGAACACCAAGAATGTCCCCACTCAGTACAGCTAATACCTGCCCATCCAAAGCAAACCACCTGTCACTGACTGAAGTAGTGAAACCAGGGACAACTCCACTGAATTCAGCAGAAATGTGCCTGTTTTGGCTGATGGTAAATTTGATCAAGGCTCTGTGTGCAGGCTCTGTATTCAAAGAGCTGCTTATGTCAGTCTATCACCATGTCCATCTAGCAGCCACAAAGTCAGTTGCCCTCCACTGTAGAAGAACATACATAAATCCATTTGTCCCTCAGTTCTCTTGAAAAGTACCCAAGCCAACAGGATCATCACTGGTAGCAACACACCAAGGCATCCTGTCACTTTAAGGAAATGATTCACAGCATATTGTTATTTTAAAGTTGCTCATCTGTACCAGCTGAACAAGACAGTTTTTCTTCTACCACTTTCTAGCAGTATTAATAATTATTTGAACATTTTAATAATCTCCCCTTCACTTAGAAAAAATATTTCTGCTTATAATGGTCTTCTGAATCCTTAATCTTGTCTTCAAGAACATTATCTCTTCTATTAGTATGATGTGTGTGTGTATATGCACAGTCATTCAATCATTCATTACAATGTTTAGCTGACTGTTCTAGAGGCACTCCAGAAAGGCACAGAAATAGCTGACATTTTCGGGTAAAGTCATTTCTTGACACCATGATACAACATGATCCATTTGATGAAGCAGCTAAAAAACTGAACTCATTTACTTCTGTAACACTGCTTAACACTGGAAGCCTCACTGAGATCAATTTCAATCTGCCATTTATTACTACTTCAAGAACTCTACATGCCTTCAGGAGAATCTACAGTAAACCCTTGCCCTTTTTATCTCCTTCATACCTGAGATCACAAAACTAACATAAGTCAGAAGCTTTAAGAAGATACTGCTTTCCTGTTGACTCAGATTGCTTCCAAGCAGCTTTGCACACGAAGGTATCATTGCATTACATCACGGGGACCTTTTAAACCTGCAGTACGAGGCAGCATAATGCATACAAAACAGCTGGAGAACAGGGTTCATTTCAGCTAAACATTTTGGAGATTGTCTTTAGAGGAAAACCTTCATCTTCCTCTTAATAGATAGTTACCATAAATGTTTCAGGAACATAATGTTTTCTGTGGGTGCTATGTAAGGAAAAGACAAAAAGTACTTGCTACTTCCAGTAAAACAACTGAAGCCATGGGCCATTGAATAAAAGTATACAAATCAAATATCTGCACATGCATAGATACACTATAAAAAAATATTCCCACTGATCAACCAAAACATTACTGGGTTACTATCTAGGTTTAGAGAGAAATTTTAGGAGAAAACGCCCTGGAATGAGCATTTCCTCTAAAGAGAAGGGCTTCGATAATCCTGTTTGCCAATGAGAGAAATGAATACCAGTGGGTGAAAGTGAAAAAACCCCTATTTAAAAAAAAAAAAAAAAGGGTCCCCGCAAGGCACAGAAGAGGACTGAATAAATGCTAGATACTGAAATTTCAAAACCTTCACCTCCACCCCGCACAGGCCGCGTGGCCGGGAGGCAAAGATGCAGCAGCCGCCTTTGTCTCAGGGCAGGGGAGGAACAGGAGCTCACGCAGCCACTCGGGCTGAACAGACGGGAACCTTTCTGGCATTGCTCTCCCCCTCACAGCAGGTGAAGCTGGTAGGTTTTGGTGTCCTTTCTTTTACTGGCTCGGTCTTTCCTGGGGCCTGGACCGTCCGGCACAGCCCCCTCAGGCTCCCGAGAGCGGAGGCAAAAAACCCAAGCCAAAACAGTTCAAGGGAAAAAACAAACAAAAAAACCCACCAAAAAACAAAAAAAAACACCCCCAAAATTAAAAAAAACCAAACAAACAAAAAACCGCCCAAAACCACCACAACAACAAAAAACAAGAACAAACCCAAAAATCAAGTAAAGAACAAAAACAAAAAAGAAGAAATTAAATGAAAACAAAAAACCAACTAAAGGATCTCTGCTGGAGTCCAGAGAAAAAGGTGGGGTGAGAAAAAAAGCAGCTTCTTGCTGAAGCAAGCAAAAACTAATCCAACAAAAGGAGCAATCTGATGTCCTGGTCCACGTGCGCCGAGCACACCCTGCAAAGAGTTTGAACTCAGAGGCTCCAGCCCTGCCCCTGGTTCATCTTAGAGCTACAGCAGCCATTTCTGGGCATAAAGCAGACGATTAGGGAATAGAGTATCATCATAAAATCACCCCAAGGCAGCTACACTGGACAATTCCATCTTATTAATACCGTATCACCAAAACACTTCATAATAGAGCTGCAACACTGTGAACCACTACAGAATAGCAGGAGACAGGAGAGAAACCAACCTCACTCAGAACAAACCAAAGACTTCACAGGACTTGGATCCAAGAAAATTTGGATGCACTGATGCATCAATTTCCTTGCCTTTGCAGTATGTGAAAGGACATTTGAACTGTACATGCAGCAAATTGTAAGAGGAACAGAAACATTTTGCAAATTAAAAGGGAAACACCAAGCAATAAATCACCTACTTGGCTTCAGAAAGACTTTACTTATAGTTTTTGGAAAAAAAAATAACAGTAATTTACTTGTTTAGTGAGAAACTTCTCACTTTCACCATTTTGGCTCCAATTTAATAACACATTTAAAGAATTCAAGAGTTAAGTTCATGTTTAAGCATGAGTTAAGACCAAGAAGTAAAAATGGGCTGAGCCAATGTAAAAAAACACAGCATTAAACCAAAGGCACTGATGGCTGCAACCTCACACACCCAGCTGGGTACAGAGTATGAAACCTAACAGTATGAAGTAGGAGTCTCTCCTACAGTAGCTAAGAGCTCCTGCTCCAAAGTCAACAACACAATGGTTCTAGCCACGCTTACTTGTCTGTGCCTTGAGCACAAAGTCAAAACATCACGTAGGCTGCCTGCAGGCTGGTTTTACCTGTGAGTTCTCATGGCATCCATCAATGCCTGCAACTCTGTTGCTCCTGAAGGGCCCCCACAAACCCTGCGTCAACTACACTTCATAGCTGCTGGCACCTGGCCTTTCACAGCACTCACTGCACTGGGGTGAAACTGCAAAATGACTTTTTATGGGGTCACCTCCCTCTGAGATTTATTTTGTTAAAGGTGCAAATCGGTGCAAATCTTTCAACCTCAACCCGTTCTGTGATATTACAGTTCAGGTAGCTGCAGACCTCTGCTTCAGAAACATGAATTACTCAATCATGGGAAGAAACCGGCCTGTTTAGAAGCCAATCCTAAATTATGAAAAACAACAACAAAAAAACCCTGCCATCATTCACAAAGGAAGGAGATAGGGAGAAGGGCTGTTCCTTAATGCTATTTATAGTGCTGCAGTACTCCAGGCTCTGGAGAGATCTGCAGATGCTAACAGGGGAGAAGTCTCTGCCCCAAACCGTTCACCCAAATGGGATGTTCAACCGACCCAGCCCACTTGGTTCTAAAACAAACCAGCAGCTTCCAAATACAGATATTTAAACAAACCAGACCCCACCCACAGCCCTCTGAGCTGCCTGGCTCTTTCTGCCCTGAGCTTCTCAGGACAGCAAAGCCAATTAAAATAAACAGATTTATGATGCTCACAGTCTTTTCTGCATCAGAACCATTCATGGAGTGCTTACAAAAAAAAAAAAAAAAATTAAAAAGTAAAAAGGCAGTAAGGCCTGTAGCCAAAACAGCTGAAGTTACACTGCAGGAAATACTTGAGGGATCCTGCTCACAATGGGTGGTTTCCTGCGGCTCCAGCCAGCCCCGCTGCCTGCTCTCCCCCAGGACAGCCCCACAAGGGCTCCAGACCATTAAAGCCAAGCTCTTGTTCAGAAAGCTCAGGCTTTAATCAGTGGCACGATGAAAACAGGGGCAATATTAACTACAGGTAAATCAGCACCCTGTTTTCCGCACATGCTCCCTTTTTGTCTTCTGCAGCTTGAGAGCAGATTCACAGAATGTTCTGCATTGGAAAGGACCCACACAGATCATCAGATTCCATTACACGGGCATGTATACGTGGGCCTTTGCATCTCAACCAATGGCTGCAATGATTTTAAATGGAAAAAATTTATAAAAAGGGTTATATTTATAAAGCCCAAAGCACTTTTTCCCATACTCCATAATTACTTCTATTCATACTTTTAAATTATACAACATTTAACAAGGATTATACTCTGGTTAAAATGGAAGGCAGTTTATAAGTGTGACGTTCACTGGTCCAAAAAAAGAAGGAAAAAATAGAAACAAGATGAAAACAAAGCCAAAAATCCATCCACACCATTATCATTATCCTGTCACCACCACTTTATTCTGACCATATGAACACTGGCATGTCATTCTTTTGCTTTCACAGGAGGGAAGACAGAGCTACACTGAAATCAGAACAATACAGATACTATCATAAGGCACATAAAACTGTACCCAGGATACAAAAAAAAAAAAAAATTCTGCAGTCCACTGGCAGCCCCAAATTCAGACTATAGGCTGCTGGGGATTGTCACACAGGTACAGCTTACAGGAACACAGCAGCTAACCCAGCAGCTCAATGTAATGCACAGTAGTTTAATCATAGTTGCACTGGAAATTCTTCAGGGCCAGATCTGTACTTATCCAGACAAGGTGCAAAGTCTCTCATACATTTGTTGTGCTACATAAAGCACTCACTAGGTTGATATTACAAATCCATACATTTTTAAGAATTATATCAAGGAACATTTTGCTTTCATTATTTCTTAGCTCTCAAAGAAGCACTACCCCAATCACTTTTTCCCCCTCTTAAGAAAATAAATCACAGCATCCCATCCTTCCCCTATTGAAGTCTGTGGGAACAGGCTCAAGCTCAGATTTTGCATACTTTTATTTGCCATTAGCTAGTAACTCCCACACAAAGTGAACCTGGACTACTTTCATAGTCACCAGCATAAATGTTTTGTCAATCCACAAAATTGCAGAAAAAAATGAATGAATGACCATTACAAATCCATTTGGGCTACGTCGTTATCATTTCAGACTACAACCAAATCCCATTTTCCCTTTGCAAATTCAATTTCCATCAATAGCCCCATACATCAGTGGCTGCTCATGTTTGTGGACTCATTTTTTACTTTAAAAAAATGAAAGATTACTGCCAGTGTACAATAGGCAAACTGCATTTTCAATTCCCAACACATGTGCTTCAGGGAAAAAAAAAGAAACACAAGGTAAGGGGAAGAAATGCAAATGACTGCACTGCTATCAGCTGTATATTACCCTAGTGGCATTACCACACTTCATATCTCTGGTTGCACACTTCAGCGGGGAAAAAAACCCCATTACATTGCCATTCAAGTAAATTCTCTCATCATTTTACTGAATATTAGTTTACTCTTTAGGTTTCTATTATATTTACCCAAAACCAATCAGGGATGTGTCTTTCTACATATAGAGTTTTTATCTAATTTGGCAAAAATCTTCCCCTGACCAACGTGGATAACAAGCTAGATTTCAGGTGCAATGCTGCTTTCCAAGTGGCAAGGCAAAAAATGCAAAATGAAAAAAAACCACCCCCACATCTTGAAAAGATTAGACAACTGCTTGGTGTGCCAAACCTCTTCCACCCGTTCTGTGGATAATCACAGAACGTGATGTGGTAATCTGCAAGAGTCAAAACTCTAGACTTCTCAGAAAAAAAAATGTACTCCATCATTATTACAGCTAGCAGTACCCAGCACACCAAGTTACCTTGGACTGAATTTCAGCATCTGTGTTGCATGGATTATTCAGGCACGCATTAGCTGGCTGCTTCTGGTAAACACTCATTTCATTTGTGATGTGCTGCAATGCAACAGAACAGCTCTTGAGGGAATTAGAGCAGGCAGGTAGTTCCCGCCAATCATTTCAAGGGTCCATTCTCACACCAACAAACAGAAGATTCAGACACAATGCCAATTAGTGCTAATTGCAGTTTTCTCCAAGTCCCTCTGCAACCAAAGATGACAGAGACTTCATACGTGCTTCTTAACGTAAGTGGCAACACTAATTTTGTTCACTTCAAAATCCTTTCTGAATGCAGAGTTCTAAGCTTGATAAATAAGTTTACCGAGTTTTCAAATGGAAATAGTACCTCTTTTCTAAGGAATCCGCTCAAGTATTTTTCTTTACCTCAGTGTCACAGCTATCTGAATAGGAAATGGTTGTTCTGTAGGTTTTCACACTGCATTTTCCTAAACAGAAGACTGTGTATCTTCAGAGACCTTGACAAGAAGAAATTATAAAGTGCCATACTTTGGTGCTGCACACAGAGCCAAGGGACCTTCTCCAACAGTGGGAGCATCCAGTGCTGCTCAGAACAGGCTGTGTCTGAAATACCCTTGGGACACAGCAAAACAGCAGGGCTGCTTCTGCACACACCTGGAGTTTCTCTGCGTCCAGCAGCACCATCTTCTTTCTTTCCCTGGCTGTACACACTGCTCTTTGGAGCTGTAGGAACCCTCCCCCACACATGTAGAGTTTTTGATGTCAGAAGCTGCTCACTCAGGTTCTCCTTCCTTCCCCGGCAGGCAGGGATCTGCTCAGCTGTACCAAGAGCTGCCCACAGCTTCCTGAAGGGCCATGTCAGGTAACCACAGACTGAGCACAACAGAGCAAAATCTTGGGGAGTTCAGTTCAGGTCAATGCTGTCATGTTCTTCAATGGGGAACTTTAAGGGCAAATGTTAGTGGGGACAAACACAACCTCAATTTCTCCAGTGAAGTATCTGTATCATCTGTGAAACCCACGGTAAAATATAATTATGGCTTAAAGAGGACATTTTGGAAATAGTTTCTATACCTCAGTTTCACACCAATCCTAAAAACACCAAAATCAGTCTAACAAGATTCCCCAACATACCTTCATCCAGAGCCTTTCAAGCAACACATACAACTGAAGACTAAAACTCTGTTTGCTGCCAACATTTCATGCCTTAATCGTTCTATGTTTAAATACACACATCTACAAAACAAATCTCATGTCCACAGACCACAAGCCTTTAAAAAAAAAAAAAAAAAAAGAAAAATGTTAACAATTAATTAAACCTGTTCTCATTACCTCAATTTCTATCTGCAATTACAATCATTTCCCATTTAAAATATCTACCACATTTTATTCTTAATTAAAAATTACATCCTTGCAATGAATTGCAATATAAATTAACAATTCAAATATTATCTATGCAAATTTGTTAGTCCTTTGATTTTTTCCCCCATTTATGCAAAGTCATGTATAGGTTTGTTTTTATTAAGCTTGTATAACTTCACTCAACATCTTCTATTCTGAACTCTACACATATTTCAATCCAAGGACGCAGGAATAAGTTGTAAATTACACTATTTCTTTTCAAGTCCCATACCATTCATTTAAGAATCAATATATATGTGAAGAGGTGTCTTTCCTAAATAATTAGGAAAAAAACCCTGTAATTTTAAGATTCAAAGACATGTTAAGTTTCCAATGGTTTTGACAACAGCCATTTCTTCAGGCCCTGCTGTGTAAAGCCATTGGAGAAATTGCTGTAATACAACAAAACCCCATCTTTAAATTAGCTTTGCTTGCACTCAGAGCTCAGTGACTTGACTCCTCAACATGACTCCCTGCCCTCAACTCTCCCACAGGCTTCTCTTATCCAATTTGGTTTTATCTCCCTCAGCAGTGTTTTGAACTTTTATCCCAGATTTAAAATTTCTCCCTCCTTCATCAGCCAAGAGCAAACTCAGATTCTCCAAGTGAACAAACCCAACACAAAGCATTAATGCCTTAGAACATGAATTGTTTGCATACAGTGTCTGTTGATTTCAAAAGAATTCAGCAACAAAATAGTACCAAAATGACAACTGTTTTCTAAGTTTCAGCACCCACTTTGTATTGAGAAAACCCAAGAGTTTAAAACCCATTTAATAAGAGTATCATTAGAATAATATATTCAGAATTACACACACATCCTACCAATCCCTACCTTGCCCAAAGCTGCTCTTACACCCCACTCCAGCAGGAAACACACTGAGCACAAGATCAGCTGAAACTGTGCCACACACATACAATGAAGGGGGATTTCTCAGCAAGGACCAGCCAGCTCCAAGAGGATGCCTGTGACTCCGTGTTCTGGCTTCCCTGCCAAGAGAGGGCATTCTGCAGCTGGGAGAAATTAAGGCATCATACAGTAAGTTCTCTTCAGCTGTGTGGTCATAAACCGAGGTTATTCAGAATGGCAATTAGCTGTGCATGCTCAGTAAGGGAGCAAGCAAAGGTGGCCAGATGCTGCACAGATAAGATCCACACACAGACTATCATTACAGACCAGAAGATGAATTCTTCAAGGTCCAGAGGGCAGTGCAATGGCTTTAAACAGAGTATATACTTATGAGGCAATTAGATGCTTCAGTGTGAGGCACAAGAAAAATGCAGCAGATTGCAGCAAGATCTGCAGTTTACAAAATTACAGCGACAGATCTCGAAGTCAAATTATACAAACACAATTACACAAATTACATTGTAACCTTCAAAGGAAGAGGTCTTCATTGTATTCCAAAAGCCTCATTGTGTTTTATTAATAAATTCTGGCAGGACAAAGTTTGAAGTCATGCATTTATTTCAGTGGCTAGTTTAAAACCCCCTTTATTCAGTGATCTTTTTCTGTCATAATCTCCTTATCTAATTTAAACAGAGTGCATTCTCTTGCTCTGAGTGCAATTTTCATTTAAGTTGTTATAACTTGTGCACAAAGGAATATGTCAGTTCACCTCACCAGCTAAGACATTCTCCTGTGCTATATGCAAGCAAAAGCAGCCTATTTATATATCCCAATATGAGACTCACTTTTTTTTACAAAAAAGGACAGATAGCATCAAGCCCCACATAGCACACCTGGGAGAAGTCACAGGACATTTTTACACAAATATTTATTCTTTTTTCTTTCTTTCCCAATCTGCAAAGACTGCTTGAAATAAAAGCAACCAGAAAGGACTATGATCTGAAGGCAGTTCCCTGGCATTGTCTTCTCCCTCTCACTCTTTCAGAAGAAAGCACATATGAAGTCTGTCTCCCCCTCCAATTATGTCATTTGCTCTCTGCTAACTCTTATCCATGTAAAAAAAAAAAAAAAATCCTTCTATCCAAGATTGTAATTGGAGGAGCTTTAAAAACAGCTAATTTAACCTTGGGAGGATGTTCATTTTCACTGAGCATATCTCTCCAATCTACAAAACAGACAAACCCTTCCTTTCACCTGAGCATGCCATTCTTTAATTGTGACAGCACTGTGAGATAATGCATTTCAAACAGTTGATCAACCCAGGGGGAGTATGAATGCCCAAATATTTAACAGACAATGATGCCTTTTAAAATGAAAACTCAGGCTTGTGAGGATGGTTATTGCATCATCAACAGCATCCCAATACCATCACACAGAGAGAGTTTATTTTACACACCAAAAAGAACTGCTTTTTCAGGAAGTAATCAGTAATTAGCAGCTGTATCACTTTTGATCTGTCTCAGCCACTGCATATCAGTTTACCAGCTCACAGCCTTTCTCAGAAGAGATTATATGATTAAAGAGAAATGGAAAGACTACTGCTATTTGTCCTCTTTGAAAAATTCCACCAGCTCAGTATCAATGCTGATTTCATGATTATGAAACTCCAGAGTTTCATCATAGTTTTTGAAAAAACAGATTTATCCTACAGCCAACCTTAGAGAAGCTGAAAAAGTGAAGGTGTAGCTGTAGCATCCCCTAGGTCAGAGAACCTCGGGTAACACTGAGGAAAGGCTCCTTTATTCTGAAGTGTAGCATGGTCTGATAAGACAGGTGCATCGTAAAGGAATTCAAGCCATTAAAGGAAAAAAAGATTCCCTGGAGAGTCTTCTGTGCACCTTCTCTTCTTCACTGCAATGTACTCATAACTCAGCATTGCAAGGCACTGGGACCCCTAAGTACATCTGCTGGCATGATAAACATTGCCCAGAAAGATACCAGAGTCCTCCCAAACACCTTGGATCCACTCAGTTCAAACTGTTGCTGTGCAGCACAAACTTCTCCTTGTCTTGCTTCCCAAGCAGAGAAATCAGGTAGGCTGGCACCTGCACAAACAAACAACTCCCAGGTCAAGAAGGCCTGACTGCTCTCTCACTCTGTCTTTACACAAATTAAAGCAGGAGGAAGTCTGGCCATTTGATACCTACCTGAGCTAAGCTCAAAAAGATGCAGCACAGAAGCTGACCTCTTCCTTTGCCACAAGAGTGAGAAGCCCTCCTGTGTCAGTCAGCCTGGGCTGCATTGACCTGGGTATACAACTGCTCATCCTTGTGCAGCAAGCACCACCAAATACTTTGCCAGCACCCTGCTGAGCCAGAGTCTGGGAGGGAGAAAGCACAGCCACTTCCTCAGAGCTTCCCATCCAAACATACATCTTCAGCACCCACATTAACCAAACCCTCAAGCCACCCTCACTCAGCTGGGAGAATGCAATGAGGAAATAATTTCACAATGTTTCTTTGACCAAAACAATCCATGTCACTGAATTCAAGGACACAACTGGATGCTTCCCCTAGTGTCTCCTTACTGGCATGTTTTAGCATCACACAAGACACAGGAACATAAAGAGCCAGGACAGACTGTGTTTTATTATTATACTGAGACAAACCTGGTCCAAATAGTTCAAGTCTAATTAAATTTAAATGCTTCTAAATCAGGAGTGACTTTGGTCAAAGGAGAGCAGAGGAGTCTAGTTTGCCAGTCACAGGTGTGATGTGTTTACACTGGCCTTCACTGCAAGTATGGAGTATCACATACAGCTCTTCTGTAGCTGTCACATCCAACCCCAGAAGCTAAAGCTAGAGCAATTCAACCAGGTTCAACGTCCTGGAACTGATGAAAATGTAGACTGTCATCTGAGAAGTGCTGGTTACACACAAGCCAACCTAATAAGGTATTTTTAGCAGGTTTGTTCAGCTTTATCATCTCAAAAAATAGCTACAGCCCAGTCCATTGGTGCCCTTCTCAGGGATATGAGAACATCAGGAGACACTGAGGTCTTCAGGGGCAACACAGCCCATCACTCTTCAAAGCCTGCATTTCTTCACAGTAAGGTTCAAACCAGGACACCAGAAACTATCCTGTTTAAGATCCTACAATACAAAGTCTCTCAGAATCATGGTAGTGTTCAGACTTTTTTCCTCAAAACTGTCATCAGATCCTTTCAACTCTATGCTTGAGCAAATCACCTGTGATCTGCCATATTGTGCCATGCAATTTCCTTATAATCACTTGCAGAATTCTCCCATGTTCCACAGTGAGAATTCTGGGCCTCACAAACACTCCTGGGATGGCACTAAACAGATAGGAACTGGGGAAGGAGTGGCAAAGAAAAATATTGCTGAAGTTTAGATTAAAATACATATTAAACTGATTTTTAGAACAGCAATGTGTATTTTACACAGACTCTGTTGCCACTGTTTCTACTGCTTTTCTTGAAACACTAAAGAAAATACATTGTTGGCAAAATAATAGAGCCTAGACAGGAAAAGGAAGAAATCTGGCTGTGAACATGATTGTTCAAATTGCTTGTTTTTAAACACTAATGCCTATGGACACATTTTTTGCAATGAAGAAGAGCAGTGAAGGAACAAGCTATCTCCACACATTTCCCCTCCATGACATAAGCTGCCCAAACTGATGAAGCAACATGTAAACTATAAAACATCAATGCCACTGTAGCTTTTCAGGGAAGAAACTGCAATGAAGTATCATTGTCCTCTATCAACATAGCCTGTGGTAGATAAGTTTTTTCTTGTCAACATTGTAATAAATCATTCACCAGTCAGATTTCATCTGATGCTGCACCATTACACTCAAGGTAGAAATCTCCACTGACTGAAGGGGGACTTTTTTCAAGACCAAAACCAATAGTCCTGTGTAACCAACTACCTGTAATGTAGCCCTTCTCCACCACTTCAACCCTGGTGCAAAATTAACAGGTGCTTCCAGTTTTTATTTGGACACTTACAATTCTGGCTTCAAAGCCAATAGAAAAGCAATAGCAAGACACTTCAGCCAAAGGAACCACAAGGCCATCTCCCTTCAGTATCACCCACAAAAGAGGTTTCTGCCCTATAAAGCAGCCTCATTACTTGGTTGGACAGGACTATTCTTAAAAAGCAAAGCCAAACTGATTTTGCAATGGTGTCTCTAATCATGGATTCAGACACACAATATGAATCCCCAGTGAAAAGTCAGTTCTACTCTGCTACTACAATATCTGCTGAATATTTGTTCTATTCCTCCTACTAACTGCTTTAGTAATGGAAGAAACCTATCCAGGTATGTAATTCCTAAGCTTAATTATTATTATGGCAGTATTTAAAAGCAGTTGTATTCATAAATATATATATATATATAGCAATACATAGCAACTTAGGACCTTAGGAGTGCTCAACAGACCAGACAGTGACCCAAGAGGATCAGAGCATCCTCCTTACCAGAGACAAGAAATATCTGAGAAATCAGGTCCCAGTGTCTGGAAAACTGCTCCAGGTCATCAGCTCCAGCAGGATGGATGACACAACTACCTGCAGCCATGATTCCAGGAACCAAACTCATCCTTGCAGCCCACCTAAGCCCTGGACAGCAAACACTGCCTGAGTGTAAGGGCCCAGCTACACCGGAGAGGGACAGGGCAAAGTAAGGAGTCCCCAGACCCAGTGGGAGGATTCCTGCAGATGAGAAGCAAATGCCTAGAGCAAGGACAGCACAGTGCTCAGAAAGGCAAGACTGCACCTCATGCTGAATTTTGGTTTTGCAGCCAAGGAGAATGACACAGGAACCCACAAGGCAAAGACAATCAGAAGAACCACAGACCAGTGACCATCAGAACAAGTCATTAGTGGAAGACAGACAAGAATGAAAGGACAAAGGAATAGCAAAGCACCTCTCTAAAGTTATTGATAGTTCTGAATAATATACAATTCTTCAATGCTGCAAATACTAAAGACACTAACACTGCATTATTCTTACAGTCCAGCCAACAGGTCTCTGGAGCTCTTTTTTATTCTATATCCAAACCCACAGCATTAGCTCCTTCACAGCCACCTTTGCACCACTCAGTGTCATTCTGGAAGGCAGGACAGCAAAGTCATATCATAAAACACAAACAGGTGAGCAGGCCTGTCACAGAGCACATGTCTGAAGACAGCAAGGGCAGGCAGAAAGGTCCAATTTTTGCTGATGCTGCTTGTATCAATCACAGCAAAAGTCAGTGAAAGGCACCAAGGGAAGCACTGGATAGTTCATCAGCTTTCCAGAGCAAGACAGGACATTACCCCTGGCTTTGATCCTTTATTTCTCTCAGTATTGCATGCCCCAGCCAGCCAGTAGAAATGGTGTTCACCAAAGCCATGTATTTCATGTGCACCTCACCAATAAAGAACACTTACAGTAAGGCCCACACGCTTCAGCATCATTTCCAATGAATACAACTGAAAGCAGCAAACTCCAAGATGTTTCTATTTGTGAAGTAAAGGCCAAAAAGGCAAATCAGAAGCAAAGAGACTGTAAAAATCAAACTGTAAGGCCTATGTCTCATACTCAGTGTACATAGTTTAGAAACACCTGGTTTTGCAAAGAAAGAGCACTCCTTCATTACATAAATGAAGTGCTCATAGCCTCAGTTCAACTGAAAGCATAACTGCCAGGCACATTAATAATTATGATCTGATCTTCAGCTTTATAGCAAGTGAACTTGTTACTAATAGGGTCCAAATGAGACAAGTTGGAGTTGTTACTCATTGATAGTGTGCATCTTACAAACCTCATCTGTCTCTGCACCCAAAATGCCTGATCATGTCTCCCAAATACAGAAGTGAACAGGGGAATGCAATTTCAAACTACAGGAATGAAGAGGCATTGATCAAGATAGAAGTCAAAACTGTACAGCATGAAGGCTTAATCAAGACTACTGTGAAACTATAAGACTCCTCAGAGCCAATGAAAAAAGTTAATTTTCTTCCTAAGTTGGTTTTCACCTTGGAAACTAATTGTTGAAAGAGAAAAGGTCACACTGCTTAATAGCATGAAATAGGGAAAACAGTACATGCAGATAGTGTTTGACATGAAGTATTAATTACCCTTTTGACAGAGCATCTGTTTGTGCTGTGATGTATTACTCCTTACACTGAACCATGGCTTGGGATTCACTCATGATAGGTGTCACTAGTGTGTGGACAAGTCACTTTTACCTAACATCCCTGGATCACTGTATCCCAGGTTTGCTCATATATTTTTAAACACAGCTGGTTTCTTGGCACACAAACATGAATTGCTGTGTGATTTTAAGTGATTAGCTAAAAAGAGATGGCTTGCTGTTTTGTTACCAAATTCAAGAAATTCACACAGAACTCCTATGCTGCCTCCAAGGGTGAAGGAAATGTGCTCTTCATCACGTCATCTAGTTACTAATTATGTTGTGTTCCTACAAAACACTACTTTAGCTGTTAAAAGAACAGTCTCTTCCTTTGATTACCAGGGTAGCCAGGTCTGCCTTTTTTTGCCCTTGGTTTGCCCTCTTCCTTAATTCATAAACACATCTGAATCAAAGCAAGCAGAAGGAAAAGAAAAGGTGAGAGAAAAATGAACCCAAGAAATTAGAGTAACAGGTATCTCATAACACTTAGGCACTTCAAAGGAAGGTCAAACAGGAAATGAGATTTAGACCAAGCAAAAGGTCCTTGTACTCAGAATTAAGAATTCTAGGAATTCTTCAACATTTCTTAAATTACAAGAAGCATTAAGCAAGATAACAGCAACCCAACAAACCATCTGATAAAAACACAGGCATTTACTTTTCCAGCAAACCACTAAGGATGATCTCCTGCACCCTGTGATCAACTCACAAGAGCAGCAACACTTCCTCTTTTGGACATTTCATCAGAGCACTGCCTTCAAGTATTTTCTCTAATATTATGTTATGGCTCACCACTGCCTTACCTGGGAAGCCCAGCACTGCTACAGTGTGAATTCCATGTTGAATTTTATTCTGGTTAATTGTTATTGCTGGCAATCTGCTGGCTGTGGGGTAAAAGCCAGCTGACAACACAATAACAACTTCTTACTGAATTGGTGTAATGCAGAAATATCCAAGCCAAAGACTGAAAGCAAAGAGACCCAGACTCTGCTTTTTCCACTGGAAGTCATCCCTGCAGAACACTGCCCAAATGTACTGGGGAAAGCCTGAGCTACTGTGCCAATGCAGGACTCCAGCATCTCAGTATTCACTGCAGCCCCCAAGATATTTTTAAACTACTTCTAACTGCCAAGTATTTTTTACTGCATTTATTTCTCAGTGATGACTTAAAGTAAGTGCTTATTTTAAATCATATTTGACATTTTGTTAGGTACAGTGGAAAATAAACCAATTCCTACATATGCAAAAATTAGGAATTAATGAGGCCTGGCAATTATCTTGATGGAAAGAACCAAGTGACTTAGTTGAACAAACAGAGACTCACTAAAAAGAAGTCTGCTCTAGTAGTTAAAAAACAAATGAAATTGCTTCTTATTGATTTTAATTTAGGTTGAAACACTAGCTGTCTCTCCAACAAAGCCAGAAATAGAAACAACTATAAATGAGTACAAGATGTGATAAGATAGACAGATTCTTAAGCAATCTAGTACAGAGATGATCTCCAGTTTAGACAGTAGTTAAAATATGATATCATATGTACAGATCAATAAGTAAGTTTGCATTTGTCTCAGCTCCAAAAGCCAAAAAGCTATGCTCTCTTTTCTTTAGTGACTCTAAAATGTTGTCCAATTAAGCCCTACTGGTTTTTTTCTTACGGATCCTCTAGATTCTAATTTACAAATAAAATCAAGAGAAGCAATTAAATGTTAAGTACTATCAGCATGTTTCCCCAAGTGATGCACATATGGAACAGAATAGAAGTAGTCCAATCTTGATACAGAAGAATGGGTTACAAATTGAAATACATTCCTATTAACATTACTCGCAGGCTTCATGCTCTAGCAAGTCCCAGAATCAGCACCATGCTGCCCATCCCTGTACAGCACAGCAGCCTGCACCTCCCCTCTCCCAGGCTGCAGCAGCTCTGATCCACTTGACTCCAGCCTCCAGAGCCAGCACAGACACAGAGCAGGGGCTCAGGGTGCACAGGAAGAGTGTGTGCAGCACAGAACAACACCAGAAGGGACTTTTGGTGATGGTCATCCAGCCCATCACATTAAAGGCTAATTAAAACCTTCCTGGCAGACTGCCTGGTCACTCCTCTCTGCTCTCCAGACAGCATGCACTGCCAGGGCCTGCCCAAAGCACACCAGAATATCAGGATCAATCAAGCATGATTTATGATCCTTGCAGCATGCCAGAACTTAAGCCAAGATTACCTGGTAGGTACAGATCAGGTCTTAGTGGTTTTTGTGAAGGCTCCTGTATGTGGAAAGCAGGTCTCCCTCTCTCCTTCAGCCATAAAGATCTCTCCACTTTCTCACCTACCTTTGCAGATCCCAGCCTCTTCCAGATAATATTAGCTGGGGGAGAAGGAACTGGTTTTTCCTCATTTGATATATGATGCTAATCAGACACAATCAAGGTAAAAAGCTAAAAGCATCCAAGGGATGCCACCCTAATGGAAATAGGGTCACAGTAACAGAGCAGATCTAAATTCTTGCAAACAGCTCAATATCCAGTCCTCCCACCAACTTCCAGCAGAGAAAAAGAAACACTTTCTGCCAAAACCAGCAGCATGACTAACAGTAACAGGGTGAGGGTATGGATGGCAAATCCTCCCCCACAGTCCTAAGAAATCTACTGCCTCCTTGGGATTACATCCAAATTGTAATACCTACTCCAAGTTTCTGATGAAGATCATCTCTTATCCACAGCTCTGTCCTCACACAAGGGTGATAACTGTGGCCAGAAGATCACAGGCAGGTTCAGGAGCTGTGTGAAACCTTCACTGTACAATGTCTGACAGAAGTCAAAGCCTGAGTTACCCTCGTTAGATAACTCCACATCATCTGGACTGTTAGAGGATGCACTGATTGCTACTCCCTTAAAAACTCCTGGGCTTAAAAAGGAAACAAATGAAACCAGAAGAAATTATCTGAGACACTAAGACTGCAGAGGGCTTAAGCCTTTCTTTCTATTTCTAAAATTGCCATTATAGCAGCATTCAAGGCACATTTAAAGAAAAAAAAAAAAAAGGAAAGAAGATGAATTAAATTCAAAGGGTTTATTTTAATAAAATTAGAAATCCTAAGAATCGGTGATCCAGGCCACATCCACTGAGCAGCAGAGTATTTTGTTCAGCACTGACTCCAATAATGATCTAGAAGTCATACTAGGCAAACAATCAACATGAGCTTCCTTGCTGTGGCAGAAAAATGGGCCACTGAAAATCCCTGGACAAACAGAAAGGGCAATAGCATTGCACATACATGATATGAACAAGACCAGTGTTCAGTTCTGGTATGCACCTTTCTAAAGAAAAAATGAAAAAGAAACCTGGAGAAAGGCCAAAAAAAAAAAAGATTCTGACAAAAATTATTCAAGGACTGGATAAAATCTCTTGGCAAAGGGCTTGTAGGGTTCAGGTCACTGGGTTAATCAGGACATTGTAACCTGGTTTTATCATTATGTGCAAATACTGTCATTTTAAAAAAATACCAGAGGGCTCTTTAAAGTAGTAGAGAAAAGTGAAACAGATAAAAGACAGTTATTAAAGTAGTTGTATATTTGTAGTTTGATCTTCAGTAATTCAAGCACCCCTTTTTTTTTTGGTGGCTTGTTTATTTTGGTAACTACTTCATTCATAGAAAGAAGTTTAGTAAACTTCAAAATGGGCATCAAACAAATAATTGATTTCAAAGAGAAAACTGACAACAATTCCAAGGACTGATACATATGATAAAGCATCCTCCAGAAAGCCAGAATTTTAATGGACAGACTGGACACCTCTGCTTCACCACAGGCAGACTCATACTAAGAGCTGGTTTTGCATTTCACCACACAGTAAAAGAAAAACTTTCCAAGAAGTATAAAGACAGTATTAAAACAGCACCCCTTTGACACAAAGCCACCCTATGGGAATACTGACAATAACAAGCATGGTTGTGTTTCAGAATAATGTCATTATGAGGGTTATGGGACAAATCCTCACCTGAAAGCTGCCACAGCAACAGCAGCATCAGTTGTGCCATGACAGCGTGCAGCAGCTGAGGACCTGTCATTGCACCAAGAAAAGAAATTACAGAACTCGCACATTTTACACCCCCAGTTTGCAAATATAACAATGAATTAATTCACAGTAAACAGAAGGGGAGCACTTTTCAATGCATAAACAATGTAGTAAGAAACAATTTTAAAAGTCACAGTTTCTGAAACTGCTGTCACTGAGCACAAACTTTTAACACTTACTTAAATACCTAAAACTGTACAAAGGTGTCACTTTGGAAAACAAACAGTTATACAGAAACTATATAATCTGATGCAAAACCCTTGGGCAAAGAAGGAAAAGTAAACAACTAATTTTAGAACCTGAACACTCCATTAGCAATTCTCACCAATTAAAATATGATGCAACTGCTGTCAACAGGCAAATTTTAGTTGTATTTTAAGCATGGATTTAAATACAAAATACACAAGCTACTGCACTGTAACAATAATAAATCAACTACCTACAAGTAGCATGGAGGCCAACAAGAAGAGACATTCAAGTGGTTCTCTCTGCCTATCTAGTGAATGGATGCAGTGTTTAAGAGACAGACATGCTGCACAGTCCCTCATTTCTACTTTGACTGCAGTAAATCTATACCATAATCTCCATTAGTCTAAAAGCACCTTAGTAATGTAAATGCTAGTGAAAGTCTATCAAAAATTTAATTCTTAAACTCACTTTTGACAGCAATGTAGATCTGTACTTAATTATTTGAAAGCAACTAGGTATCTCTATTGTTTCCAGGGGGTTGGGATGGATGAACACAAGCCTCCTGCTGAGGCCACCGAACTGAGGTTTATATAAACAAATATCTACCAAAAAAATTTCACTAAACTTGCTCTAGAAAGCTCTTTGTAAAAACCTATTTATTTTGAGAAATGTATCACTAACTTCACTACCTCCAGTATATATAAACCAAATTCTTGTAAAATCCAGAGGGGGGAGGGGGTGGGAAGATTATACAGGGAAGCATTTCTAAGCACACCAAACTGACACAATGGCAGAGGGTGGTCCTCAGCAGTGGGAGTTACTTCAGGGACATTCTTGTTTCAAAGAAAAGTAAAGAGACCAAAAAAAAGCCATTAGCTTTCAGCTGAGGATCATCAACAAGGGTCAGGACAGAATTGTTTCTATTTACCTCTGCAGTAGAAAAATGACTTATGCAGTGTATTGGCACAACATTACCATCATATCCTGCTTATTCAGTGTTCATCTTGTCTCACACTGAAGTCCCCTTGCACTCTGGGACAATCAACATCAACCAGCCTGACAAACTCTCAAAGGAACTCCATGTCTAAGACTTCAGACTACTAAAAAACAGTAATCCAGATACTTTTATAGGAACAAGAAAAGGGCAAGGCACTGCTTTGGTTAAAGCAAGTATTATAGCATTTCCTACATCTCTTAAAGCCTCCTGCAAGAAGAGAAGATGGAAAGAGTGAGGTGTGGGAAAACTGAACAACTCTTCACTTTGCCTTCAAGAAATTATCAGATAGCCTTCCTTTCCTGTCAGCAGAATAAACTGACTCCCAACAGAAGAACTTTAACAGCACTCTGTCAGGGAGACAGGCACATTTTAATTCAAAAAAAGAGAACAAAGCAGCTGCCACAAGACCAAATAACATCCTGCATTTTGCTTCTAAATACCACTGCAGCTCTTCAGGGCTCAAGGTTTCATTCATTACATTGCTGCAAGCAGAGAAAAGTGTTTTTCAAAGGAGCTTTCCCAAGCTAAGCATCAAGTCTCAAAACACCTGGATTTTCTTTAGAAAGGGCCCCAGACTATGAATGCAAAGTCCCTCAAAGCAGTCACTGGACAGAATAAGCATCTATCAGGCACCACTGCAGCATTTATGCATAGAGAAACTGCAACACCCACATCAATTGAGATTTTATGTGCCAGTACTGCTGGCAGGTGCATGATGTGGTCAAGTTTTAAGTTCCAGAAAATAGTTCATCATTATTTAAATGACTTAATAATTAAGAACACTAGTACTTCAACTCCCAAGCAAACTTAGAGATGCATAATAAAACCACATTTTTTAAAAAAAGGGCCATACACTAACTGACTTTACTTTAACCACAGTTCACTTGAATACTAATTCAAATTGCTGTAAAGTGAGCCATTCAGTGTAGCAAAACACATCTTACAGTGGTTGCATGAACTCCTGAGCTTCCTTACTGCCCTGTGCCTTCACTCCTCCTCCTGACAAGGGGGTGAGTTTATTCCCACCACTGTTTCCTCCAGCCTCTCAGTAGTAATATCAGGGGAAAGGAAAAATGAGACAAGATCAGCAATATCCGTGGAGTATCTCAGCAGCATCATTGCTGTGCTTGCAATCTGCACCCTAATTCATCTGTTCACTTTCAGGGTGGGAAGAGATTCTGCTTAGGCCACAAATATGTGACAGCTCAAGGCATAAAGCTGGAATCTGCTGTGTCGTGGCAGCTGCGCCTCAAGAAGATGAGTATACACTGAAAGGCAAGCATTTGGAGACACAACCAGTGCAGCCCAGATTCATTCAAGAGGATACTAGTCCTCACTGAAGTGGGCTGAGATCATGTTGGAGTGCTGGAGGACCTGTTAGCACCATTGAAAGAAAGAAGCCAATTTGACTTGTCCTGGGTCAAGTAATCTGTACCCTGCAATACAGATAATATGATCATCAGCACAAGATACTGAGTAATGGAAAAATTAACAGCACTCAAGGATCATTTTTCTGTGCTTTTTTTTTTTCTCCAAAGGTTTATTGACACACAAATATGAAAACTAGTTTCTTTCATCAAAAGTGATTCTCTAGTTGGGCACCTCCAGTTGGCCACACCCCAGGTTCTTCTGCTTAGGATGAAAGGCTGCATTAATGTTCATCTTCCTTCTCCGCTTTGCTTCCAACTCATGCACGTGTTCATAAAACTGACACTCCCTGGTGCAACTGGGCTGTGTCTGGCAATCTGTGAAGTTACGTTCCCATCAACCTGTGCAAGAAGATGCAGATCCACAATCTTGACCTGGAGAACATTGACATGAGCTTACCTCACGAAGAACAGAAAACTTGATATTTAGATACCTAAAGCAGCAAGCAGTCCCCAGAAGGAATATATAAACTATAAATTAACCCATATGGTGCATATCTAAATCCTCAGATGACTACGTATTTTTAAGAGCATTTGTCTGATGAGATTCCACTTCCTAAAATACTTAAGAATTGTTGTTTAGAATTAAAGTAGCATGGCATATAATAATAAATGACTACAATTCCATCAACACACAGGAACAACTCTGATCTTTAAAAATGGAAGCACAATAACTTGGGCAAACAGAAATTAGCCTCATTTTTTCATAATTTCTCCGATTAAAGTTATATGTTAGTTAAAATAGTGTTATTACTAGACCCTTAGGCTTCAGAGCACACCATGCCACAGGTTCATTTGGCTGCTAAAAAGCAGCAACCAAATGATTAGCACTTTTTTCCAAGGACAGTTGAGATTAATAGTTTGAAGTCATTTCCTTAATTTAACCATGAAACTTGAACATTTAAATTAGACTCAACTTTAATAACATTTATTTCAGAAAAGTGTAAGTATGTTAGTCCTTGAGCACTGATTATAAGATGGATAGAGTCCTCACTGTTAGCTGTCTTTTCTGTAATTGGAAACAAATTCCAACTATTAAATGTACAGAACTTGATAACAGTACAGCCAACACTTGTCCCTGCAAAGACCCAGAAACCACCCTACTGAAATCAATAGGTGATTTTCAGTAATTTTTATGGTACCAAGCAGGATCTATTTGTTCCACAAAGATTTCCAGTGTGGATGCAGGTGGGATGGGTGAAGGACACAACATCTCTGTGCTTGACTTACAGAAGCTCATCACTAAGACATCCTTTTTCTGAACAGGATCAGAAATCCTTACACATCCTCCTTTCCTAGACGAAAAAAAGAGAGGGTATGGGGATAAGAGAACAATAAAAGAAATACTAACTCATACACATAGGCAAAAAATCCTCCTTGTTCTTCCAAGCACAGCAACATCCCCAGCCTGGATACACAGGCTTTGTAGATATTGCAATATGGCTGAGGGAATTCCAGTTACCCTCAAATTGTGTTCATTTCTTTTTTTTGAATTCCCTTCCTTCTGTGATGCCTCTTCTTCCCTCCCAACTTTAGGAAGTCTCTTTCTCTGCCTGCTGGGACAGACAGCTCCTGTGACTACTTAAAGACTTCTGAAAGCCAGGTCCAGGCGCCGTTAACCACAAACCTGCTAAGGAATAGCAAAGCTCTCCCTGGAGTCTCCCCCACAAGAAGCAAATCACAAGCTCAGCTCTTGCAGCGTGGGAAGGCTCACTTGACTGTCTTTATCTGCAAGGACTCCATTAGCAACTTCCTGTAACATAGAGCATATTTTAAAACAGCACTGAAAATAAGGGATAATTAAAATATACAAAGTGTCATCTTCATAAAAGCCACAGGACTAAATAAAGTCTTGGAGGGCCCTCTCCTGTACATTCCGTATTTCTCTACGTGCACAATGCACCTTCCTCTGCAAAATCTTTACTAGACAAAGCCAGTCTTCTCTGCACCTTTAAAAATATCTGAAGTAGTATTTGATTAGCTCATAAGGAATAGCTCCCAGTATAATTTTTCCTCCAAGCAGAAGACAGTTATATGCAAAATTAACTCTCAGCTCAGATCTACAAAGACTCAAAATCCAAAACCCATTTAGGCAGTTACCAGGTTAGCAACAATTTGATTCATTACCAAAGAGCTAATCTAGACTCAAGAAAATTACTTTCATTTATGCACCCAGTCTAAGAAAATGCTAGCAACTGTCATTCCTTAGACAACAGGATTGTCAAACTAACAGCTAAGAACTGCACTAATGTGTACTTTTTCCTTTACAAGAAGATATTTACTCTCTCGGCAAAGCACTGAGAAATCAGATAATAAGGATATCACTATAATGCTAATATTTATGTCTTACTGATTTTTGGTACTGTGAATTTAGATTAATGGGCAAAGAGACCACATGGAAACTACCTCTCTTACCTTGTCTTGGCTTGATTTATTAATCAATGCAATTACCAGTGACAAGCCCACAGAGGAATGGACTAAACAGTTCAGAAAGAGGAAAACCTCACCCACACATTTTATTGCCAGTGATTCCTTTCTCTTACTGCAACCAAAGGAACAGCAACAAAAATACCTACTTAAACAGCAATACCCTATTACAACACCTGCAAAGACTTATTTTCTACATGGTTCATTTATTGTTACTGAACAAACAAAAGAATAGCCTTTGTATTTCCTCACAAAGTAAAGTGATTTGCAGGGCAGAAAACAAGTAGTGACCTCTCTTCTATTTAAAGGGAGCTAGATAAGAAGAGGGAAGAAAGATGTTTGCAAATTAAAACCAAGCTGACAAATACCTTACTTTTTTAATCCTCTCAAGAAAATCCTGTGAAAAGGTACAGAAACATTTGTGGTAGGTACTAAATGGTTAATATCTGACCGGGATTCCCCACCAACACAAATTCCAATGATTTGCCATTGGATGTTGTCAGCACCGATGTCCTATTATAGTCCACAGAGATCCTCCCTGCAGCTTTCCTGCCTCGGGCATCTCTCATGTACGGGATCGGTCTGAGGCATCCCCGTGTATCAGGATGTTTCACTCACCACCCCTCGCCTGCACACACACCAGGTACTGCTGCTCTTCAGAGGAAAGCACACGGGAGCAAGCAAGACACCGAGGTCTAACATAGTAGGTCTGTGCAAAAACTAAAGCCATAAAAGCCTTTCTGGAAAATAGTTTGCTTTCCAGGCAAACCTTCAGCGATGAACAGCCCTGAAACAGTCCTAAGTATTACACAGCTGTTTTATGGCTTCTGGCGTTAAAGAGTTTACCAACACTCTGCAAGCGTCCTACTACCCTCTGCTTGCATCCATCTTCATATTAAAACCATAATGCAAATATTATCTGGTTCAAACATCGCTGATCTAAATCAGCAAGTCATACAATACTGTCGTATTAAACCAACATCAGGGCTTGTTTTCCTGCAGCATTCTGCCTTCTAGATGTAATTACTATACAATATATATCAGAACCAGAGCGAAAGGCATCACTCCGAGGGCTGAAACTGAGAACAAATCAATACAAAGAAGATAAATATTTCGTCAAAAGCTGCAGAGCTATTAACCCTCTCCCCAACTTAGTTTCTTTTTGCTTCAAATCATTTTACCATGGGAGAAACTGCTGGAAGGAATAGGATGGGTTTATCTGCCTAGCTCTGCATTTGGGGTTAGAAAAAAAAAAAAAAAGGGTATTTCAGGAAGAAAAAGTTAAAACAAAGAAAATTAAAAACGGAGGGGGGGGGGGGGAAAGAAAACGTAACTGGAAGTTCCTAAAAAGCCTCCAGAATTTAATTATTTCTTTATGCTGTTGCACACCTGGACGCGGCGAACAACCAGGGTTGCCTCGGGCGCCCACGGAAAGGACGGGAGAAGTTGCGCGGGGAGCGCAGTTCCCTGGGAAGAGGGGCTCGCGCTGCCCCGGGCGCCTCACACCGCAGGCGCCCCGCCGAGGACCCCCCCGCCCCATCCCCGCCGGGAGGGAGGAAGCCCGGGGCAAAGTAAACACCGCGATCCCTCGGGGCGCCCCGGCCGCTGCCCGCACGCTCCGTCCAGCCGCGGAACCCGACGGACACGCGCGCGGCCCGGGAGCGCGCGGGGCGGGGCCCGCGCTGCGCGCCGGCGGACGGGAGCGCGCCCCGCGGGGGCGCCGGCGGCGCCACAGCGCCCCTGGCGGGTGGCCCGGGCACTGCGGAGGCGGCGGGAGCCCGAGCCCCGCGAGGGCGCCGCGAGTTCCCGCGGGCCGGGGGGAGCGGTGGGCCGCGGGTCCCAGCGCGGGGCGGGCGAGCGCCCAGCCGGCCCCGTTACACACGAGCCCTGCGGTCCGATGTGGGGCGAGAAGCGATACACAGGCACCGGCCGTGCGGTACGAAGAGGGGGAGAACGGCACGGTGGTCGCGGAGTGCCCCCGCCCGCGGAGCCCCTTTCCTGCGGGTGCGCCGTGGTGGCTGCACAGATCTAGCCCGGTGCGGAGCGGGCGCGCAGCCCCGCGGCCCCTTCTCCCCCACCCCCGCCCTGCCAAGGTCGGCACGCGGCACGGCAAGACCACACCGCGGACACGAGTGGGGTGGGGAGGGCACGCACCCGCGCACCGCGAACTTTCTGGCGGGGGACCGGGGGGCTGCCTGGCGGGGTCGAGCGCGGAGTCACGCTGCCTTTCGGGGCGGCGAGCGGCGGTCCCGCAGCACAAAGGGAGCTCCAGGCAGCCCCACGAAACAAGAGCAGCGCACAAGGATCCCCCTCCGCCCGCCCCACGCCGCCGGGCGCTGCAATGCACCGGAGACAGGGGACACCGCGCCGGGAGCGCGGAGCTGAGCCCTTGCTCCGCTCACGGCCCCACTCGCGGGCAGCGCTACCCGCAGCCGGGAGGGTGCTGCGGACCGGGAGGAGACCCAACGCCGGGGCCGCCCCGATCCCAGGCGCATCCTCCGCGCTCGCGGGGTGCCCCGCCGGCTCCCCACGGGGGTCGCGGACACGTGTGGAGGAGGCACCGAGAGCCCCCCCCCGCCCCCCATCCGCCGCGCTCACTCACCGGGGAAGCACACCACATCATGGAGCACGGAGCTAGTGATTTTCAAGAAAAAGATCCACCAACACGGTTGCAGTAGCCTCCGCATGTCCAAAGCCGCACATCGAAAGGGGAAGGGGGCTAAAATAATTAAAACACAGGGGGAGGGAAAAAAAAGGGGGGGTGGACGAAAAAAAAAAAAAAAACCAAACTTGTTGAAAATAAGTTTCTCCCCGCACCCCTGTTCCTGCGGGAGAAAGCGGGGGGCTCCTGCTCGCCTCCTCTACGGGGAAGAAAAACCCCTCCAAGCGCGGGGCAGGGGGAGGACAGACACGAGCGCCGGCGGGGCGCGGGGAACCCCCCCCGCGCGGCTCGGCGGGCGCGGGGCGGCGCGGCTCAGGCGGGCAGCGGGGCGCGCATGCCGCGAACGGGGCGCTCACAGCCGCCTCCGCGCACGGGCGGGCGGGCGGCGGTCAGCCGGGGCCCCGGCGCGCTCCATCCTGCTGTACAGGAAGTGGCGGGCGAGCCCGGATCCTGGCGGAGACTTTAAAGCGGGGCGAGGGAGAGAGAGGGAGAGGGAGCGCGGCGCGGCGGCGAGGCGAGGCGAGGCGAGGCGAGGCGAGGCGAGGAGAGGCGGCGGCGCGCCGGGCGCCCCGGCGGCGCGCCCCCGCCGCCCTTAAAGCGGCAGCGGCGGCGGGGCGGGGGCGCGCTCGTGCTCGTGTGCACGCTCCCGCTCCCGCCCAGCCGCTTGTGTGCGTGTATTTGTGGGGGATGCCGCCGGCAGCGGTGCGGCTGGGGGACGGTATGTTACCGAGCCGCGGAAATTCGCCGTTTGCAATTTCGGGTTCCGCGCTCTCACCCCGGCGGTGTTTCTTTGAAGTTACTTGTCTCATTATGCCATCCCCCGCTGCGTGCTGCGGGTAGGGGGCACAGATCGGTGATAGGTGGCCGTGTCCCCCGTGGTTCCCCTCCACCCGCACTTGTGTGCATCACTCGGAGTACCGTCAGACGGGTCCGACTCCCCTGCCTTCCCCAAAATCACAGTTTTCCATCCTCCTCGATACCCTGTATGACTCTGTGGTCCCCCATAGAATCACACAGCTCAGTGCTGTGCTGGGTATTTCCAGAAATCCTCATCGAAATCATACAGATTTTTTTCTCCTCCAGTGGTATATGTCTTTTTGAGTACTGCAAGAGACACCTCCACCCCCACTAGCCGTAGAATCACATAGATTTTCCTCTCCCAGTAATACACGTCATACCCACAAAATTACTGGTTTTCCCCCAATATTGTGCATTATACTACGTATTTCCAGAGAACCACCTCAAAATGAGATAATTGTTTGGTGTTTCTGCAAAGTCAGATGAAGGCTGTCCCAAGCCACTCTGCATCCACAACCCCCCAGGCAGCAGTTTCTGAGTGAGTGATAATTTTGCACAGGAAATAGAAGCAGAAAATGGTGTGAATTCAGGATGAAAGGATGGTTGTTTGTACTTGATATTTCCTGGCTGTTCTGTGGTCTGCTGATGCTTAAATTTCATTCAGAGGTAGGTTTTGTCTGTTTCTTTGTTCGTTACATCCATTCCGAGGATTCTGTTTCAGAAAGCAAAGGGTTTGGCCAGGTTTATCAGTGAGTAGTGTGCTCAGCTCTGGCTCTGTCATTTGCTACGCTCCCTTTGCTTACCTGCAAACCTTCCACATTTTTGGTGTTTCCAGAGGAGAAGAGATGGTTGGTAGGAGGAGGAACAGAGTAGGAAAATTCAGAGGTCATTTGCAGAATGGCAGTGATTTTCTCTCCCTCTTCCTCAGCTTAGGGGTCACTAGAGTAGAGCCCTCAGGTACTTATCACTCTCTGCAAGTGGCTTCGTGTCCATCCAGGTTTACCCCACTCAGCACAAGTTGCCAAGGCAGTGGATTATGCTGCATCCAAAGGGCCCCTCATCAGGAGGCATTTGTAGGTTTTCCTTTGACTTTCTCTCCATATATCAGGTCATGACTGCCAAAAATCACAGTTGGAAGTTAAAAGTGCACTCCTTATTGGCCAAAACTGTTTCTCCCAGTACAGATTTTTCAAGTGTAAGGATTTAAGGACCTGATTAGATATTCTCTGCCCTTGAGGACACCACCCATTGGGGTGTGCAAAAATTAGAGAAAGTACTTGTGTAAGGATTTGTCTAAAGCAAAGCAAAAATTTATAGGCCCCAGAGAAAGGTCTTATCCAACCTGTTCATTAAATAATTTCCCAGACCAGGTGGGGTTTGAAGATTGGTTTCAACTCTCATAAAAACAAGGATACAATTTTAAGAGCTATATTTTCCTGATTTTTTTTTTGTTCCTGTGAAAATCAAAACCAAATCCCCACCTGCCTTGACCTTTTGGATTCTGCCATGACATCTGGGCTCAGTTACTTATTGGGCTATTCAGAAAAACCTGCAAAATATTTCCCTTTCAGCAATTGATTCCAACTTCACTGTTCTATTCCAACAGATAGGAAGGTGGTTCTACACCAGCACTGAGACTTGCCTCTAAAAGTGATGTCTCCCTGGTATCACAAGAGGCAATCTTAAAGTGTTTCAATCTAAAAGTGAGTTTCAACAGGTCTCATAACACACTATTGCAATCTCACAAAAGATGAGTAAAAGCAGTGCATTTTTTTCAACAAGTATTTTTCTCACTAATTCAAAATACTTTGCAAAAGCTGTTAATTGCACCATTTGATATTTAAAACATATTTTTAAATTAGTTTCTGGTTTTCTGTCCTGGAAATTGGCAAACCTGAAACTGGACCCATATCTTGGAATTGGAGGAATTTTGCATTTTCCATTCTCGGCGCAAACATGAAAGTAAGATATAAAATGCATAATCAGAATACTGTCTCCTGAGGAGCACAGATGACTTCAGATCTCTCTAAGCTGCTAAGGAAGATTTTAGAATGGCAGTGCTCCCATCAAAAACCAGAGATGTTCGAGCTGGATATTCACAGTAGTCGCCTCAGGTCTGAACTTCTTAAAACAAATCTGTAAAAGCCCAATGTCAGCACGGCCAGCTTGGTTCAGCCTGCTGTGCTACATCATGTACAATGACCCACTTTTCCTGGAGTGGGAAATCAATCATTGCATCGTCACACATCAGTTTAGGAGCTGTGGTGGCGGAAGTAGCTTTGTTTCGCGTTAGCAATTTGGGTGGGCAAAGAAATGGAAAGATGGATGATGGAGATACAGAGAACAAAATTAAACACGGTTAAACGAGAATCCATTTCCTGCATGCAGTGTGTCCCTGCCCGAGGCAGGCTGTCTATCAACAATACACAGGTACAAATTGGCCTGCAGACGGATCTTTAACTACCCAAACACAGCAAACTGCATTAGCAGAATGCTGCTCTCCTGGACTGGGGCCACGTGACTGTGGAGCGGCCACATTAGATAGGACAGCTGATTCTTCCCAGTGATTGAAGTACTGTGGCATGATTAAAATAACTGCTACTGTATGAAGAGATTGAAAGGCAACACTATAACCCAGTGCAGCTAAACCAGACCAATGGGTGCTCTGCAAATCTTGCAATATTTACGGTTAGCAGAGCAGGCACTGTCAATGTGAGAACGGGACCAGCAGCCCTGGTTTGCTTGGAACAGTGAATAGAAGATAACTTCTATCCTTTTTTATCCCCCTCTTGTTTGAACAAGTAATATTTTTATGCTGTCTTCATCAACATATGGGCATGACTCCTGGGAAAGAAATGGAAGTCCGTTAATTTATTTGATCAGACATGAGAAATAATAGAAAACTGAAACAGACTCATATTTGTCATATGCTTGAATTAGTGAAAAGCTGAAGAAAGCAAAAAAATATTGCAAGGAGTTCAAAGATGAGAGGTTTTATTGAATTAGAAAATTATTAATAGCATTAATCATTTCCAAAACAGGCTTCTTAACATCTATAATGACTGTGTAAAGGATTGGAGAAATAAAAATCAAAGAAAAAAGTCAGATACACAAAGTTACACTTCTTTTTGTGTTTAGAAAGAAAGGGATAAATTTTCCTTGATTTACAGCCAGCCTCACTGGAATGGTTAACCTGTGGGGAAAAGACCAGGTGAGGATCTAGCCCTGAAAGGATAATTCAACATGAAGTACGAAGAAGCAGCTACAGTTCAAATTATAACTAATGTGACGTATAAACTTCCTGGTTAATTCAGCAGTCCTTGTTCCTGTTCAGCTTTGCATGGAAAAGGAAAAAAAGGATGCTGAACTTGTAGTTTCATAAATTATACTATTGCAGAGTTAGTTTCTCGTAGCCTCAGGACAGATGCATTCTTCTCAGAGTATGCTGTGAGGCATTGAAGGTCTTAACAAGGCATCTGAGAACTTGCTGAGAACAGAGGTGGAGGGCAAGCAAAGTGCTGTGATAAAAGAGAGGGCTTTATTTCAATATAATCATAGCAAAGAGCTGTGTTGTTTGATTTATGAAGACATAAAAATAGATGAACTCAGAGATGCAGGTAAAGTGAAAGCTATGAAAAATGTTGATGGGTGATGCAAACTCTGGGTGAAGACATAGGCTGTGGGTCAGAGATTGCTGCAAGTATTACAGGCTGCACATCTACAGCTCAACCAGCATGACAGGAATGAGCACTGACTTGAGAGATAATCCAAGATGTCCTGGCTGGACAGTGTCTCACAGGGTTTGCACTGTGACAGGTTTTTTTGGAAGACCAGTACATTTATTTTCTTGTGTTCTAAAAAAAGAACCACCACCTTAGGGTAGCCTTAGGCTAAATCATTCAGAACAGACACTCAATCACATGCTCAGATGCCTACTTGAAAACTTCAAATTAACCTTGAAGTCAAACAGTTCTTTAGTCTCCCGAAATGGCCTTAAAATGGCTGTGTTTGTAAAAGTGTGTGTGGAGGGTTGGACTGATCAGCAGTGAGTTTCTCTTTCAAACGCAGCTGTAGTTCAGAGTCCTGTGATAGAATCTTGCTAGGGTTGTGAGTGTGTGTTTAATTCACGAATCCTCTCCTGTTAAAAGAATAATAAAAAAAATCTATCAGTGTGGCAGTGAGCAGAGCAAGCATGTTCATAACTAGAGCTGAGGGATGAGATGAAATACCCAGTTTTCTTTCCTGCTTATCTGTGACCACATCCAAGACTCATTGGAAATTACTGTCTTGGCAGAATTTAAGATGGAAACTAATGAGACAACAGACAGGATCTTCCATTATTGGTGCAAATATTGTTTATAGGTTTCAATAATATTTGGGTTCAATGAAAGTCTTGAGATCCTCAGTTGCAGTAAAGCAGAAATGCTTTGAATGGGAAGGCTCTGTCCATGCTCAATGTTTTTCCACTATCGTGCAGCTTGCCAGGGAGATAACTGCAACTGTCAGGTTTTTCTACACAGTGAAGCTGACTCAAGGACAGGCAGGGTTTGCAGGCAGTGTGAACTCAGGCTGAATATAAGTTGCTGTAAGGAGCAGCAGCAGGGGTGTGGTGTGCTGGATCTAGTCACGTTACAGACAGTTACCATGAGCAATCTTCTTGTCTTTAGTAAATGCACCTTCCAGCCCCCTTGTCTTCCTGGGCTCCACAAAGCCAGTATCATAATGAAATACCTACTCTTTTAAAGGTCTCATGCATTACAACCAAAACATAATTGAAAACATTCACAAAATTGGTGAGAATAAATTAATTGAAGATGGAATTTCTGCTCCTCCTTTCCCCTTTCGGTTCACTGCTGATTTCTGCCAAAGAAGTTAGTGTCATATGCTCCTGCCGTCCTGCATGGATGTCAAAAAGATGTGTCAGAAGCTACTGGTGAAGGGTAAAGACACAGGTGTGCTGTGGTCCCAAGGGGAGAGGCAATAATGGCTCTGTAACAAGACATGACCTTCTGTTGTAAACCCATTGCAAATGGTGTCCAAAGCCAGGCCCCTGAAATTGCTCCACAATGAAGACCAATCAAGCAGACTGCAAAAAACACTTTCCTAGTCAGTCCCAGGAGAGCACTTTCAAGAAAAAGAAAATCTGTTCTATAAATGGTAGAAGCAGACTTCCAATCTGTTTAAGGAAAGAAGAGAAAGTTAAAGAGGAACATTTGCCATACCCATGTTCACTCAGAGATACACCCTCTTTGAGTGCAGGAATAAGAGGATGTGCAAACTTGTATGTTCTGGCGATCTTTTTTGTCTTACAGGAGCTTGTACATATGAGAATAATTACATTCCAGAAACTAATGCAGCCCCTGGTGGGCAGGGGAGGGGAGGAATGGCCTTGACAGAACAAGGAAAGAAGTAACACTTGTAAGTTACAGGAAAAGTAACTTTACTTTATTTTGGGTCCCTGTGTTGCAACAGAGAAATGCAGATTGCAGCATAGTTCTGTCTTTGCTATTCCTCTCTGGTTTCAGAGATCTGTGGGTTTGGTGTTTGGGTTTCTTTTGTCTTAAAACATTAGCAATTACTCAAATATAGGCTTGTGTAAACCACTCTGGATTTGAGTGTGGACAGGCAGTACATTAGCTAATATGATTCCATTAAAAAGGGATTCCATGGTTGGTGCCCCACCACTTCATTTAAAAGAAGTGTCAATATTAATAAACCTCGCAAAGAAAGGGATAAAATCAGATGCCCCAGTGACCCCTCAGACATGAGTTATTCAGATCAATACATACCCATAAGCACCGATGGAGATAGATAAACAACAACAATGTATCCAGGCCACTGAGGTTTGGCAGTACAGCACACACACAAAGTATCCTTTGTTTTCTCTACTTTTGCTTTCCATACCCTTATTCTCCAGTGTCAGGAGCATGAGCTACTTGTCTGCAAACTCCAGTTTCTTGCTTCGAGTTCATCCTGTGGCCTCTTGATGCCTGGACTAAAAAGGATTTCTTGGAAGCATAAAGATGCTGTCCAAAAAGTTGAATAAACAGTAATCCAAGTTTACATCCCTAATGCAACCGAAATGATTTTCATTCATCTTTTTAAGTGTCATCAAATACAGATCCACTGCAGCTGGGCACAACTCCACTGGGCAGTCACTTTCCTGGAACTGCACCTACTTGGGTCCAAGTCAAAGTTTTGCCAGCTCAAGGAGGGATGTGACCAAATACCACAAAAATGCAGCTGTTACTTTGTACAGTGTTTTGCTACTTTGGGAGTGTGGCAAGGCTGTGCCCTTATCTTTTCTCCCCAGATTTCATGTTCATGATGCATATCTTCATGCCATCAAGGTCTGGTAGTTACAATGCACCCTGCTCATAGCTACAGTGTTGGAGGGTTTAAAACATTTTAGAATTTCAGCATCTCTTTATGTTCCTTTCAGCAGAGTGGGAGAAGAGGGTGCCAAGTTCCTGAAAAGAATAAATACTTTGGGCCCAATTCTACCTTTGTCTATGCTGATGTACGTCTAACCTCTCTATGCAGCTGACAGGTAATTTGTGATAGTGTATCATGGGGCAGAGTCAAACTCTTTTATTTGGAAGAAGACAATTGCTTCCTCTGGCCCATGCCCAAGAAAATATACATAAGACATATAAAAGATAGTAGTAAACTGTAATTTTTTTTTTTTTTTTTTTTTTTTGTGGTTTTGGGTAAAAATATTCAATTCTGGACTGTAAACTCAGCTTTCATAGCTAAGCCAAAAAGGGGGAATGTTTATCATAAGTGACCTGAAGAGTACAACTAACATGTGTTTAGAACCTTGACCTGTTGTGTTAGTCCACAAAATTTTATAATCCCAGTTTTAAAATAACTAATGATGTCCAAATAGATTTTAGCATCTATTAAAGGTATCATCGTAAGACACTTTGATGGGGGGAAAGGAAACTGAGAATTAAGTCATTAAGACTTAATTCATAGCAAAGGAATATACCTCATAATTCCTCTCAAAGCATCACAGTTAGTAAAATATCACACTTTTTTTCCCCCCTTCCCTGTAGCAGAAACGCAACAGAATAATATTATTCCCTTGGAGTCAATATTAATTTGCAAACCGATGGCCACTTCTGAGCACGGGAATGTTCCCCAGGCCGCGTTTGCTCCCGGGAGCTGCCGGGTGTGAGCCCGGGCAGCCCCAGCCTGACGGGCTGAGCCGCCGGCGGCTTCGAGCCACACGGGGGAGTTGCAATGCGCGCACGGCCAAGTTCGCGTCTCATAAATCACTCCTCGGAAACCTGATTTCTCCGTGCTGCCGCCTTGTCCGTCTGTCTGGGAGATAACACAAGATCTGCAATACTTAGCACAGCAAAAAACAAAGCTGGAAACACGGTGTTTCTGTAACAGAACGGCCTGTAAGCGCGGCGGGTTTTGGGGGGGGAGAAATCTGTGCCAAGCAGGATTCTCGTTATTGAACATTGAGCCACCAACTTGCCTGGTAATACCATATAGAACACTAAGAAAAGTTAAAGAAATCTCAGCCATCAGTAATAAATTACTAGATATTTTGTGTAATCCATTAGCAAAGAGAGGGTGTGGCAGGCTCGTTGTGTGACACGGCAACATGGAATCTCGGCACAGCAACCGTGGAACAACAGTGCTGGAGCAGGAGCCAGGCCTGTACACATCGCATTTCTCATTGCAGTGTATAGCACGGCCTTCTATCATATAGCTGCAGGAGTAATGGGCATGGACCACGGTGTGGGGTGGCTCTGGTGCTCCTGTCCCAGGATTTAATGATCCTGGTATCCTGACAAAACCCACCTTTCAGTAAGTACAGGCCATGAGCAGTGGACATAAATCCTGAAAATCCTGCAGCAGTGAAACATCCTCATTCCCCAAGTCCATCCAAAGCCGGAGGACACAGCAGTGATGAGGGTCCTGAACAATGCACAGAGGGAAGTGCAGACAAAGATCTCTCAAGAGATCTTGGCACAGGTTTTCTTGCAGTACTCAGGCCATCCTATCGAGCATTGCCTTGGATTTTTATACATCATTCTTATGACCTTACCATATCACACAGGAGACTTACTTTCCCATCTTATTGTTACCTGCTACTGATCCAGACGGCTGCTCGCACAATACACCATTATCCAGCAAAACAACATGTGCTGACAAACGCTGTTTAGTGAGCACTGGCCACCAATCCGAGAGAGCCAGGGTCACTGCTGAACAATACCAAGAGAGGTCTCACTAGCTTCTTCTCCCTCCTCCATTCAATGAGCTGTTAATAGACAAGCTGTTAGAGAGAAAAAGAACTAAATAGTTTACAAGTTTACATTTGAAGGCCTGTGAATTGCATTAGCTGAGCCAGCTGAGTGAGAGCCAAGGCAATCTCCCCACGATTGTAGAAAATGTGGCATTGAGGCATGTGGAGGCAAAGAAAGAATGACAGTGACCGGGTTTACAATATGCAAAGCTGAAATAATTACTGCTTTCTGCGGCGTAGAATTTTTAGATGAACTACAATAGGGAATCGAAGCATTCCTTTAAATGCACAAGTGTGTTTGTGTGTTTGTATTTTAAAACTTTCTTCTACGCAAATATTAATTTACAGCCTTAATAAAAACTTTCTGAAGTTGATTTTTATTATTTCCTCATTGGACCTTTCCCCCTCCTACCTCTCATTCTCTACTGCAGAGGCCACTCTCACTGAGAAATGACCACAGTATTTTTCATTACTCTCAAGGTTTTTTGGGGCCTAGCAGATATGAATAGGAATGTGAACCACTTTCAACACAATTAACTGGACAATAATCTGGGATCTGTGGAGCTGGACTGTGCAATTGAAAATATTTGTAACCCTTTGGTTACCAGCCAAGAGGTTGACATAGTTCTTTTTAATATTTCATTCTGTCCTTTAAATTTACCAGAGGGGGAAAAAATTTTTGAAAAGCAGCAGAACAAGACAAATTAATAATAGTGAAACAGAAAAATTGAAAATTAAAGAATGGAACCATGAAATCATTCTTTTTAAGACATTCAGTGGCAGAAAAGAATGAAGGAAAGAACAGTTAAAAACCAGCTGCTATTGAACAATGATAGTTCAAAATTTCTACCTTTGAGAAAAGCTCAGAAACTTTCGAGGGGTTATATCTTCAAACAAAGGATTGCTTTGGATCAAATACACTTTCAGGTAAAAGATTTAAACTTGCTTACAAATTTTCTTCTTTATATTGTTCTCCCCATTTTACGTAGTCTTTGGTTAGAAAGAAGCCAGGTGCTGTCTCTAATCCAGTGCTGCAATGACAGCAGGAAGAGCTGAGGCAGCTGCTTTAATGCAGCCTTTACAAACAACCTGAGGGGATCAGGCAATTGCTGCTGGGGCTTTCAGCAAAGGACAGTGATGGCTTTTGGTGTAACCTCCACTAATGGGTGGCTGTCTTTGATAGCTCATTCAAAGTCCAGTTAAAGCAGCAGAAATCAGCTTGACAACAAACACAACTTTGGGTTTTTTTAAACAGTTTTTTGGTACATTATCACATAGATCATTCACAAACTGGACTAACTTGGGTCAGTGATCCAGAAAACAGCTTTTCCAGTCAGGCTTGAGCTTTGCCCATTAAACTTTGTCTCAAAATCTGAGTATCTTTACCAAAGAGAAACATTTTAGTCATGCTTAGACTACCAGCCATCTATTGCTTGTATCTGAAAGGAAAGCATTATTCTACACTCAGCAATCCAGCATCCTTCTACATGGGATAAGAATTTCTGCCACTATTTTAAGACCAATGGCAAAACTCATGTTGACCTCAGATTGGACAGAGTGACTTCTGAATTGTTAGATGCTCTCTTCTGCTTCCACTCCTGCAGTGTCAGTGCAAGTGAATTAGTTTCTGGAATTAGTCATCTGAGATCACACCAAGTAGAGATTATGTATTTTCAAGTCCTTCATTATGAAAATTTTTCAAGTATGCTGAGAAAAATTCTCTTCAGAGGCTTCAGAGGAACTGTCAAGGGCAGTTTGTTTCAGTGAAGGGCTGAAGATTTGTCTAATCAAACCTGGAAATCATTCTCTTTTGTTTGGGTGGGTTGGTTTTCCTGAGCTGTTCAGTGTGCCCTCCTCTTAGATCCTTTCATTCAAGTTAGTAGTTTCCTTATATTGGCTGATCTTTTTTCTGCTTTTGATATTCTCTATTGATTTTATTGTAGTGCACTTACATGCTGTTCAACAGTCCACTATTACTGCAAATAAAATGAGATAAATAACTTGGCTTTCTTTCTGCGTGTGAAATATTTGGCAGCAGCCATCCTCATCCTTAACTGAGCATTTGACAGTGTCACTGTCAGTGTGTGTGAAAGCAGTTCTGCATGCCCTCACATGTCACCAGTACCAATGCTGGTTAAATAAAGTTAGCTTGGGGTCTGCTGATATTACTGGCTGGCTTTATCTAGCAAGCAGAGGTACCAGTGGTGTCTGTGCATCTGTTGGATGTGCCCTCTTAGACACTGGCAGCAATAGCAGTGTTAACATGGGCATCTATGACCAAGCAAGATAATTGCTTATCTGCAGTGTATGGTAAAGTCACTGAGGCTCCTGTTTCCAGATCAGGCAGGGGTTATTTCTATCTATCACTGACAGACTCTGGCTTAACCAGTCACTTAAATAACAGCGATAAAATCCAAAACACAGCTTCATCTCTTTTCCCCTTGTGACTTTGCAGGCACTCGCTGTCCTCAGGGAAACAACCAGCACAGTCAGAGTATAGAGGTGCATTCCTTTGGCCAGCAAGAGTCTGTATGGCCTTCCCAGCAGCCGCACTCCCTCCAGACTCCTTGGTGTTGGCTCTGTGTCAGCTGGAGCTCGAAAGCCCTGCTGAAGGGCGGGGGCAGCTCCCAGGGCAGCACCTGGCATGGATCCTCAGCCTGTGCCGTGCTGTGCTCTGGAGTTTTGCCTGAGTCTCCTGCCTTGTACTGGGCTTGCCCTGGGAGCACACACATTACCACAGCCTATCCTGGCTGCTCTGGGGATTGACAGCAGCTGACTTGAGCGCTTGACTGAATGCCAGGATCTGCTGGAGGCTCTGCAAACTGCTTAAGTCAGCCAGGGGCCAACTTCATTGTTATTTCCCCCTGCCCCAGACAGATTGGACTAGGTGCTGCTCCAACAGTGCCCAAAACTGGCTGCAGCAGGTCTGAATGGTACTGATGTCCTCTGCCTCTGCCAAGGTTACAGATTTCAGTCTTACTGCAGGTGATGCTTACTCCCTTTAAAGTCCTGTAGGTTTATTTCCTGTTATGTCTGTAAGCCAGCTCTGAAGATCAAACTTGAGTGGAGGTTCAGATCAGCACTGCTGATAGTCATCTGTATTTGTTCTCCAGGAATATACAGATGTATCTTCCTGCTGTGCTCTGGGTGGCTTGCAGTCCAGACAGCCTCTACAAAAGACCTTCACATGGGGTATGTTCACATCCAAACATGCTGAAACAATGCCAAAATTTTATTTGATGTCCCAAAGTATGGAGTTACAGGTTTTGACTCATTTTTATTTAAATACATCCTTGAGATCTAAAAAGACTGTATTCTTTTAATTTTGTTATTGCAAAAGCAAATCTATTCCAGTTAGTTAATGCAAACTGCTTTGAAAAGAGCTGTGGAATATCCTCGTAAATATATTGTGGAAGCAAGTAATTAAAATAGTTAAAATAAAAAGTAAAAATCACATGACTTTAAGAAAGCACATAAAGGGTAATCAAGCAGAGTAAACCAAAATAAGATTAATTTAAGTTACAGACTCAGTATATGGTGTATTGTATTCTTTGGACTGAACAGAATTGCATGCTGTGCAAGGGTATTCTGAACTCCATTAAAGAGTAATCTTTGTACACAACAGTAGTGCTGTGCAAATAAATGTTGTGAGGCAAAATAAATAAGTTTTGAGAAATGAATGACTTTAGCAGTAGTTTGCCAATTAATTAGAACAAATAGGGAAGTCTAGCAGACAATACAAAGAGATAAACAGGGAAGAATTCAAGTTGCTGTAACAGCTTTTGCTATTTTCTTACTTTACTTTTTGCTAATTTTCCCTCTCAAAATCTTTGTGGGATTTTCTTTGAAGGCAGAAGGGAGCCAAGAGGGTGTAGTGGAAATTTTTCTCACTCATGAAATGCTATCTTTGCGTCTTTCCTCAAAAAAGCTTAATTGTAACCTGATCATTTTGTTTTAACAGGGCCATGGAGTGTGAACTAGAATAGAGAAAGAATTAGAGAAGATTTAGTTAAGTTGCATGTACTGTAGACAGCAAGACCTGTTCCCCTAAAGCAGTTAAGGAATTAACCAGTGCAATTTCATAATTATTAGTTATCATCTCTCAGAACCTGTGGAGGATAGGTCAAGTCCCAGAAAACCAGGGGAGGGCAAATATAGTACCTGCTTTCAAGAAAATGGAAAAATGAACTCTCAAGAAACCATGTATTTCTCAGCCTAACTTTAAGCAGGTTATAACTGGAAAGAATAAATTAGATATTGTAACATTTTTAAATGACAGCATTTTGGAAGTAACTGGAAATACTAGAGCACCACAGTTAGAACTAGTGCTCTTGGTAAACCAGGGAGATTATTCCAATTTAACAAGGTCTCATTCACTCAAGTGAAATAAAAAAAGATATATATAGGCAGGAGAAGCCAAATCTCCACACACCAAAAAGGCATAAGCCTGGAAGATCTGAAGGTTATAGCATCCACAGTAAATGAGAAGTGAGATGTATTCGTACAAAAGCAAATCTTGTAAAATGTACTAACAGTAGCACTGCTTGTAACATGTCAAACATCATTGCTGTGCTCAGAACTACTGGAGGTTTACCACTTTACCCAGAATTTGGTTTAAGTACCATATTTTAAAATAAAAACTTCAGTCCCAGTGGACAGGAACAGGAATAAATAAAAAACCTATAAACTGACAAAAGTTTGGAGAAAGTGAGTTTGTTTCCTGTACGCAATTGAGCAGGGTATGATAACAGACTTCCAGTGTATAAGAAGCTCCTAAAAGGAGTCAGTAATCCATTATCCTCTGAGGTCAGGGCAGGAAATATTGCTTTAATTTCCAACAAAGGAGATTTAGGTTGTCTTTCTAACTATAAACCTAGGTAAACACTTGAACTGGCTGCTAGAGTGTCTGTAGAATCTCTGTTACTTGGGGTCGTAAAAACCAAATTAGATAAAAGAGCTGTAAACTTTCTGGGTGTATTTGATCCACATTCCTCAGCAGAGGTAGACTACATGAAACAGCCTCTAAACTAACCCTAACCCTAACCCTAAAGGCCAACTAACCCTAATCCTAATCCTAACCCTAACCCACAAATTTTAATAACAAACAAACATACAATCAATTTAAAAAAAAAAAAAAAAAAAGCAAGAAGAAGCTTGAGAAGGTGGATCTTGGCATTGCAAAGATCAGAGGTGAGTAAAACAAGTCAGTATCTTTTTGCTGATTCTGATTATTCCAGATCCAGCTGTGTTTTAACAGAATTACAGGACTTAAAGAAGGAAGATGCTGAAGGTGGGGAAGGCAGAACTGGGAAATAGCAATAACTATTCTGCTACTCATCCTTTAAAAGCCTGTATTGTATCTCCTGAAAGAGAGGGGAAGCTGTGGTTCTCTTTTTTTCCTTCTCTTTGCTTTTGCAGAGTCTAGGGAGAGATGCATGAGCAAGAACTCATTTGGAGCTCAAAGGGGCACACCAAAGGATCTCTCTGAACATCGTGGCCAGCATTTCCATGTTCTTCTCTAGCACCACACAGCCTGTGGATTGAGACAGAAGATCTCCAGAATGGAGCCCAGGGAGTGTGTAAAGGCAGCAACAGAGGAAAGCAAGAGAGTGGTTCATGCAGATTCCTCCCTGCACTGAGAAAGATCATTCCCCACACATTGGTGTCCCAACACAGTGAAATTTGCTGGAACAAAAGTGGCAGATTCAGCAAACAGTGGGGGGTAGTTTAATATTTCTGTAACTATCCTGAGGCACTATTTTTTTTCCTGCATGTTCAATTAGACTGTGGATTTATTGATAAATAAATCAAGTCTCCGCATTCAATTTTTGAACTGAGGGAAGCCATAGCTGAGTAGCAGAATTTCAGGAATACATTTATCTAAGCATGTGAAATTCTCTTTGGTCTTTGAATCCTGTTGCAGATAAACTACTCTTACCATATTTATGGAGTACCAGCTTTTCAACACTTATTTTATAATCCATAGTCCTCTGTCCTTTTGCAAATAATTTCTGTTTTGCCCCAAAAGGCAGCCTCTCTCAGTTCACACAGCTTATGTGTTCGTGTCAGTCTGCATTATTTATATCTCCACTAAAGCTATTCCTCTTTTCCATGTTCTTGTAGTGGTGCCTATCATGTAATATTTGGACAGCTACATGTTGTTGCTGATGAGACTTTGTCCACTGCTCCCACCTTTATGGTACAAGCTTTCAGCAGAGTTTTGAATTGTTGGGCATCCAACAGAGTCTCAGTAGCAGCAGATGTCCATTTCACAAGTGAATTATCAGAGGTATCTGGTGATGTTCAGAGTTTGATCTCTGCTTTTCCGAATGATGCTTTTTCATTTTGAACACTCATGGTGTTGATGTTTGCTTCTAAGCCATCACAGTTTTTAAGTTTCATCCATCAAGACATCAAAGTCAGAGCTCACACTGTGTATTTCTTGCTCAATTACACCAAGAGAGGTGTAGATTTTCTTTGGACAAGTTGCAAGCAGTGGTTCCTACAGATTAACTCCGTGTTTGAAAACATCTGTATTTCACAGCTGAGGGATGAAGAGAGCAATACTGTCTTCCTTTTCTTCCTGCTGTAAATGCCTTACCTAGGAAAGATCCTTCCCAATCCTACCCATGCTGAGGCTCAGAGAAGTGCACTATGACATCAGGCCAACACTCACCACCCCTTTCATCTCCACTCCCAGCCCCTCAGCAGCTCTGTGCTGATGGCTCCACATGGGAACCACATGCTGTCTCAGGGACCCGGCTGGCAGGATATGACAGCTGCAAGTTCTCCCAGAACAGCTCATTTTGTCGTGCCCTGCAGAGGGGTTGTAACTGCATTGAGATTTCTAGCACAGCACCTTCCATTGAGCTACTTACACATTAAAGGAATGCCCAATCCCTATAGTGGGATACACCTGGGAAATAATCTGTTCCCAGGAGTTGCAAAGGAAAGGCTTCTGGGTTTTCAATATCAATATTTTATCAAGCTATACACCCCCAGAAGAGGTGTTTGCACCCCAATTCAGTCTGTTGATACTTTTGTCTGAACTAACCAACTCTGTAGTTCGTAATTACAATCTATAAATATTTTATATTGCTTTAAAATCAGGTTTTAAAGTATTTAAATTAATTGGGGCTGGTGAGTTAGATAGCCAGGAATTTGAAACTGAGCTTGTCCAATCCTCTGTGCTTCTCTTTTCAGTTTTTAGCTGTAGCCCAAACACTCCCACTTTCTGTGGGATAAACCAATGGGAGAAAATTCTACTTGCAACGTATGAATGGTTTGACTCAGTTATCCACGCTCTGTGTTTTTTTGCAGCTATTTCAGCTCACTGAAACCAGACTGAGTATCCACACTGCCAAAGTATGAATTTGGATGGATGGGTGTCTTGGTTTGAAAGACAGGTGTCTGCCAAGGAAGGCAGGAGTCTCCCTTGGAATGGAAGAAAAAAAAAATATCACAACCCCCTTCCCTCCGAATTATTATAACTTTGAAACTAAGGGGCTTTCAGGCAAAGATATGAGGAACAGGAATAACAGTTCTTTACTATTCTATATCTCTATGTGTATAACAAGGCAAACAAACAGCAATAACTGTGGCAGTAACAGCAAACAATCCCAAACCCAGCCCCGGCCTTCTCGGCTGTCAGGCCCTTTCCCCTCGGGTGCAGTTCCGCTCGCAGCCGGCAGGGGCGCTGGCGGCTCCCGGTGAGCAGGGCAGGTGCGATGGTTCCCCCGCGGCTGCAGGGGGCGCTCCGGAGCGAGCTCGGGGAGCACGCGGCAATGGCGGCCTGGGATCCCGGGGAGGGATGGGACAAAGGCTTCACAAACCCCTGGGCAGCCGATCCCGGTGTCCGGCCGGACCCTCGGGAACAGCAGGCTGGAACGGCAGGGACGAGCACAAACCCCAGATGAGATGTATCAAACTCCGGAGCTGCAGCGGGAATGCCGGGAGGTCTGGGCAAGGCAGGGTGTGGTGGGGCTACAGAGCATCGAAGGCTCAAAGCAGCGACAGGGGCAGGGCAGCCACAGCCCGGCTCCCAGCGGGACAGGGAAAGGCGGGCTTGGGAATCCCGGGGTCTCTCTGGTAGGAGGAAGGCAGCCGAAAAAGCAGCCTCCCTCTCCATCCAAATGCAGGGAACTGACTGCCCACAAACCCAAGTGAAAAAGAGTAGTCAGATGCACCCCACTTCTGTGGCCCGGTCTTTTGTTTTTCTTAAGCACCCAGTAATTTGTCCCCCTCGCAACATGTATGGGGAAAATTCCTTTAAGAGAAAAAGAAAGCAGGAGGATAACTAAAACCCCAACAATGGGCACCGCAGAGAGTCTGCCTGAGCCTTGTAAAATTTTACAGTACAACTGTGATCTGTAAAACAGGATTGATCTGTAAAACAGGAGCCTGTTGTGATCCTGTAGTCATGCTGTGTGCTGTGCCCCATGCAGTACTCCCTGGATTTCCTAACCTGCTTCAGCAACAACAAGACTCTCACAAGACATCCCTTTGCATACTGCATCCAGTGACCCCATCAGGGTCTACAAAGAATGTTTCCAAAATATTATGTGTCACAGATATGTCATGGTAATTGCCAGTATGTCCCAGAAAAGTGCTAAGTCCTATAGTGACTACTTATAGGAATAATCCCACAGACTGTAGTCTCAAAATTTAGTTTTTAATTTGGCATTTGTGATACATATAAAGGAAACTTCAAGAGCTGAATGTTATTAATGTGATGGTTCATTTTACCAGAGGCATGGGTAGTGTCTTGTTCGAAGTGAATTACCATTGAAGACAATGTAGAGCCCCTGAATTTAAAAGGTAAGGTAAACTATTATGCTTATCAGAGTTGGTTTTTAGGAAAGTTTTCTTATATTAAGAAGCTCAGACAAGCTATTATCTTTAATAACTAGCTACTAGTCTGAATTTCAAATCAAATACTGTCAGTCTTATTAATCTATCAGCTTGTGCAGTGAATGCACCTTTCAGGAGAAGAAGAAAGCAATCATGGATGAAGAAACATTTCTGTAAACTCCTTTACCAGTTATGGAGTTACTCACTTCTTATTCTTTTTGACCACAAAGTGCAAAATTATATTTAAGAAACCTTTGTGGTGTGAAACGCAAGATACTGAATAGTAAAGCACAAAGTATTGAAGACAGAGCTGTGTGTATGAAGCTGTGTCAAGGAAGGTTTAGGTTAGATACTAGGAAAAGGTTTTGCACCCAGGGAGTTGTCAGGCACTGGAACAGGCTCCCCAAGGCAGTGGTCACAGCACAAATCCTGCCAGAGCTCATGGAACACTTGGACAGCGCTCTCAGGCCCATGGTGGGATTGTTGGAGTGTCCTGTGCAGGGACAGGAGTTGTACTTTGATGATCCTTGTGGGTCCCTTCCAAACCAGGATATTCTATGAGTCTGTGATTAACTGATACCTTTCAAATCTTATAGTAGAGTTTAAGGAGGTCTGAGGCCAGTGTCTTGCCTCAGACACTTGGAACTCTTAGAAAAAACAGGGAGTTTTGGACAAACACATATTTAGGATCCTTTCCTTAAATCTAGATCTTGCTCTAGATTATTACCTTGTATGTTATCCATAGGCTGAAGCAAACTACATTTCCCCTTATTATCCTACTTAAACCCTAGAAATAGGGTTTATTTCACACACAGTGACTAGGTGGGAGCAGAGAACAGTGTGATTGATTTTTGCTGTGACAAAAGCCACCTGGTTCTCCTGGAGAGAGGACAGGGAAGGGGAACCAGACACCCTCTGATGAGCTCTACATATGTTTCTGCTCTACTAAAGTTTATCTAAGGCCATTTTTCCCACTTTGATTCTTGGCAAGCCAAACTTTGCATTTAAAGGAAATCTGTCCCAGGACTGTAATAACGGAATTAATAGACCTATGCAGGGTTTCCCTGAATCTGCATTCACTGAAAAACCCTGTACCCAGCACGTCTATGAGGAACCATTCATGCAGCTGCCTAAGTGCATAAAGCATTTGAAAACACTGGCCTTATCTCCTCAAGAGTCGACAGCAAAATGTACGGCCACGTTGAGGTTTCTGGCACTTCTAGAAATAGTGCCTGCTGAGCAAATAAGGTCAGAGTGGGTGGGTGAAAATAGATTGTTCTCAAAATTTGGCACATAAAACTTTAAAAGTGCTTTATGAACAGAAATCATTCTCTCAGGTCTTGATCCTGCAAAAGCTCATGTGGGTAGACTTCTCAAGATCATAAATTTAAAGATCTGTTTATGTTTTTGCAGGGTGGGGTCTTAGGCTAAATAAAAAAATGTGAAAGATTAGCCACAGGAGGCTTCACCTTGAAAGGAAGATATCCATGCCTTTCTCTTTATTAGTTTTCCTGTGGGAAAAATACTTGGCTAACTTATTTTTTTTTCATTTGCCCACTCTTTCAAGACTTGAGAAGCAGTTCCTCTAAGGCACTTGTTTTGATTTTTTCACTTAGGTATTCTAGGAACTTGCTTAAATCATTTGATGTTTGTGTTAATAACATAAAATCTTAGTGATCTGAAATCTTTATGTAATTAAGCAAAATAATACAGCTCCCTACATGCAACTAAAGTAGTTCGGGGAAATTCTCAGTGGAAATAAGGCTGACTCATTCCTCAAGCAACACTAATAATTACGTGTATATATATATGCTGTAAGTTCCCAACTGGAAAAAAAATGGGGACTTTATATAATAAAAGGCTTTTTAAATCTGCATGGAAAGATGACAAGGTACTTGTGATTCAGGAGTATGTTTACCAGTACCCAAGTTTATTCTCAAGAGCAGCATCCAGTGAATAAGACTATACTGGTTGTGATTTTAAGCCTCACATACTTGTAAAGTCATTATGCTGTCAGTCCTTTCTCATACCAAAGTCTGCATGCTGTGCATTTAAGTGTTTAGGATGAAGGACTGAAAAAAATTTCTACATTTAGGCATTTGGAACCAAATAAGAGTTGCACTTTGAGAAAAATCCAAAGAAAGAAAACCTTCTAAAGAAAAAGCGCAGCCTTAGGTGCTGTTAAATCACTATCTTCCCGATAGAAGTATTTGATTTTGAAACTCTATCTGCCATTCAGATTCTTCCTCTGGCATCAGCATCCCCACTTCATTTGTGTCTAATCACAGCCATGCCATTTCATGACTTGTGCCAGGTGATGGACATTGTAAGCAGCAATACAAGCCCTTGGATGCATTTAGATCATGTCTGCCATTTTTGCCTGTCTTGCTGTCAGAGAGATCCCTGTGTGGAGGAACCCAACAACTTCTAATGTCACAAGGGATCTCTTCTGAATTAATCACTTACTGGCATCTGTCTCTGCTCCAGCCCAAAGAGAATCAGTGCCCATGCTGAAGGCTATGTGGGCCCTTAATATTCACAGGTAAGTGTCAGTGATATTGGCAGCACTGCTTGGTGTCCCATAGCCCTGTTTTCCTCACCCCAGAGCAATTTGGAATCCCACATTATTTATCTCTTATGGTGTTAGACCCTGTTTCCAACTGAAATCTCATGTTCTTGTCAACAGGTGGGGACCAAGGCTGTGAGGAGAAACAGACAGAGCCACAGGGAAGGCTGTGAGGGCAGGAAAAGTCCTTTCCCAGAGCACCCCTGCGCAGGGCAGTGGGTGGGGACACACAGCTCTAAGGGATTCTCAGGTACCACAGGGGTGGGACTGCAAAGTGACCAGAGCCAGACAGCTCTTTGTGACCTCTCTCCTGCAAGAGCTTCTATGTAAGAACTGCTCTGCTGGTAACAACAACAGCTTTACTGAACCTACGGCTTTATGAACACCAGCACATCATCCCTTCTTTCATCCCCTGTCTTCCCAGAGCTTGTCAGGGAGCCCAGTGTCCATTATCCACGCACTCCACAGATGAGCCTCCTCTGGCAGCAAACTTCACTACCTGTGTGTCTCTGCTTACACAATACACCCAGGTACCCTGCTTCCTTCCTAGGAGTGGGATATTCTTTAAACTGATACAAGATTTGATCCACCGTGTTTATAGCACATATTGGATGAATTCTAATTTGCAGGAAGTTTTTACAAGTGGAAAACCTTGCTAAAACACATATTATTGAATGGGTATCTTGCTGTGCTTGGATCAATGAAGCTTACACTGTGGCTCAGGTCTAATTTTACGACAATTCAGCAATTGAATCCACTTACGTTAGGCTACTGGCAATGTTGCAGGATGCATTTTGTATCTACTGATTAACTGTGTTCAGTTTGTGCTGAAAATGAAAAAGAAATCAATGAAAACACTTAGAAAACTAAAACAGAGGAAGACATGAACATATCAAAAACCAAAAAGAAGAAACAACCCTGTAAATTCTGCAGTGAAATTGAAGATTTCTCTGAATTAGTATTTTTTTCTTGGTATCCTGGAACGATTCCTAGGTCATCACACTGAAAAATTAATTTTTAAACTTTTAGTGCTTAAACTCTTAAAATAGCAGCAGCTCTGGACATGTGGTGACTTAATGTGGGACCACTGCAAGATGTCCACTAGAAAGCCATTGATCAGCACACAGGACTGTGATGTCTAAAACATGGTCAAGAAATGTTTCAGACTGCATTCCTGGAATCATGAAGCTGTAGGGATGGGTACAGGGATGGAGGTCTTTAATACTTTCCTACACAGTTGTAGGCAGTGAGTGGAAAGAGGTCATCCTAATGCTTCTGCTTAGGAAAAAAAACTTCTATTATATCTCATGCCTTATTAGATATTGGGAACTACATAGAACCAGACTCAGCATACTCCACAGAAAACCAGGCAATGTTAGTTTGGGCTGCTCATGGAGATATTTGTTATTAATACAGACCTGAAAATTCAATTCCCCCAATTTAAGTGTTTTGGAAGTGATTTTCACTGTTGGATTAATCTCCAAATGGGAAAAAATGAAGACATAGCAGTCCAGATTTTATCTTGCAACACATTCCCAGGGTCTGTAACTTGGTTCTTGCTAAGTGGCTTCATATAGCTACAGATACATCTTAGCATGTGTATTTAATGCTTTTGAAAGGTGCTTAGCTGACAGGCTCAGACGATGACTCAGGGCACATTCTACCTTCAGATATGTGCAAGCTACTCCCCTTGTTATCAGTGAGAACTGCCTTTGCTTATGAGAGCTGTAGGCAACTCCCATTCTCCTCCTGTCTCTACTCTGCTACTTTGACATATTGGCAACTGTTCCAGTTTGAGACAAATTCAGAGGAACATCCGAAATGAACGTCCTCTGATAGAAGGCAAATTACAGCCACCCTCCTCCACCAGGTTTGGGAAGAAATTCCTTGGAAGAAAGTGAAAAAGGAAAAAAACCTATTTATTTAACAAGTAAAGTGCATGCAGGCACGGGGGAAAAAAAGAATAATGCTAAATAATAAAACCTTTCGCTGTGGAGAGAACCTAGGTAGATTTCAGAGTCATTTGTGGGTGAGGTTTTCTCCTCTCCGGAGCTGGGGTTCAGCATGGGCCCCTCCGGGCCTCGGTGGAAAGGCCTCCCAGTGAAGTTCTGATGTTCTGGTGTTCTGAGCAGTTCCAGAAGAGATGAAGAAGAAGCCAAAGTCCCAGGGCTCCATACTTTAGCTAATGAACAAGAAACTAGCTAAAAAGCAAAAGAAATGTAACTCTCTTCCCTGCTGCAGAAGCAGAGCAGCCAGGCAGGAGAAGCCAGCGAGCCTATCTGTGTTTTGAACACAGCGCCAAAAGAATTCCACCAGCTGTCCCCCCTCTCCCTTAAAGGTACAGAAAGGCACAGGATTCATGTCTGGGCTTAGGGCAGACGACGGGGAGTACAGTATCATACAGTCACCCCAAGACAGCAACCTTGAACCTTCCCCTTTTTAAATTATCACTTTTAATTAATACGTGATTCTTACATGATTGATCAAAGTGTGCCTACTGGAAGTCAGTGCTGGAACTGCAGCTCTATGAATGCTTTGATAGAGTTAGAGTCATTGTTTTAATCCTTAGACTAGTCTCAGCATCTCTTGATGCTATCTATAATTCTACCCCAAACACCTCTGCTGAATACATTATTCTGTACTTGTCTATGTTCTTACACCTTGATTTGATGCAGAGTTATCTCACAGTGGATTTGTGTGCTGGTGTCTGTTTTTGTATGTGCATCTCTTCCACTGCTTTCCAAATGTGTCTGAATTGCTAAGTTCCTGTTTAGAGATTATTGCTTCCCCTCTCAAAGATCTGAATCTGCTTTCATTTCTTTGATCTTTGGCTACTATTTGGCCCACAGATCTAACTTCCGTGTTTTCTGTGTTTTATTCTGGTGTCCAGTGGTGCTCACAGCACCATCCAGATTGGGCTTGGGCAAAAAACCCCTAAGTATCTTGAGTGGCAGACCATCATTGGTGTCAAAATTGCCAGGGCTTGGCTGTGGGACATCTCTATTTTGCCCACCCCAGAGCCACACTGATAGCTCCTTCTGGTGCCACAGCAGAGGACAAGGCAGGCAGGATGTGGGGCAAGGCAGCAGCACCATCCTCCTGCTCCTCCCATGAAAGCAGAAGGTACTGCCTTACTGTCCACAAAGCTCCTCTTGCTCCTCAGTCCTGGTAATTTCTTTCAGAAGTTTAAGAACTAAATTTGCCTGTGCTTCTGAGAAACAAGGAGCTTTTTCTTGATGCCATACGATTGAAGTATTGTCTGCTCCACACTTTCCTTAATATTCCCCCCCGACACCTTCTGTTCCCATTGCTTAGGCTTTGTCATTATTTGAATCATCTGCTTTCTGAGAGTAATCAGATTAAAATATTAGTTTCCTATATCTGAGATTTCCTTTCCTGACACAGAAAAAACCTGCAAGCTGAGGTGGTTCCTCAAAAAATGCTATCACAAAGTCCTGTATTTCAACTATGTTGAAATTCACATTGTCTGTACTCTAAACATCACTTCCACAGATTATTTTACCATTACAAGACAATGCCAAGTTCTTCTTAAGCTGCACTGATTTTCTAACTTCTTTTCCATTTTAATTTAAGCTAAAAGCTAACCATATGTCCTAGTTTAAAGGACAGGTGTCTGCCAAGGAAGACACCTCAACCCTTCCCAAGAGAAAAGCCCCCGTCTAAGAGGCTGCAGCCAGCTGCACCCCTTCCCCCCCACCTTGGCCACTTCTTTTGTCTCTCTTAACTACAGGTTGTTATCATCTCTTAGGCAACAAATGTGACAAAATTCCCTGAGAGAAAGAAGGAAAAAAAAAAGGAAAAAGTTCCAACACCATAGCATTCCCTCTGTTCAATCTATTGCTTCTCTGCCAGAAAATCATCTGCTGCAAGTGTTGTATTTGTAACTTAACAGGACACAAATCAGAAAGGAATTTTTGGTTTTCAGATTTATGCCCAAAGGTTAATAACTGCAGATTGTACTGCCAAATACTTTTCTCTGTGATGTTACTGTGAGCATGCAAGTAAATTCTGCTTTTCTGACTAGTGGAAAAAAATCAGATAACCCCAAGTGCAAATCGTACTATACCTGAAAAGATGCTAATGTGCTAAGAAGCTGGTGAGGCCTTAGATGAGATGAAAAAAGGCCTCTATTTCCTAAGAAATAAAGATTCAGGTGAAGAAGATGAATAAGGTCCTGTGGTAAAATGGAAAATAAAGATCTTTCTCTTGTTTCCAGTAAAGTGCTGCTAGAGGGTTTCCCAAGAGATTTCTGTTAGTCTATATATTTTAGATTCCTGAAGTTTAATTGTTTCAGCAAAAAAACCAATAAAATAACATAAACCCATGTTACAGCATATCCTTTTGCCTTAGTATCATCTATCTGAAGACTTTAATGTTGACCAAGATACTGCATCTCATTATTTGTAGTTTAGTTTGGGTTCATTTTTCATGGAGCTAACGGATTATTTGAGGCTTGTAAGCCTGAGTGAGCTGGACAGGTGAGGGCTGGCAGAGATCAGAGAACAACTTTCCTATAGTTTGATTTTGAATATCATAAAAGCCCAACTTTGATAACAGATTAGTGCATCATTAGCTAGTGTAATATTGTACAAACTCTGATTAATGCATTTACATTTTATCAGTAAATGTAGCCACATATACACAAAACTCCTTGTACATTAAACACCTGTACTAGTTTGAAAACAAACCAGTGGGAGGCACCAAGTCAGAATAACAATCTAATAGGGAAATAAAAAAAAAATAGAGGCAGAAAACACTGGGTTAAACAGACAGAGTCAGGATACAACCTGATGCCCTGTTAATCAGGCTGGCGGTGACAGTCCGATAAAATGGTGGCTGCAGTCCTCCTGAAGTGGTGGATGTGGTTCTGTCAAAGCAGTGATCCTGTAGAAAGGGCCTGCTCTTCCTCAGAAGGTCCAGTGCTGGCTGTGTAGCTCCTATCCTCTAGGAATCCAGTAGAAAGGGCATCTGAGCAGTTCGGAGTCTCAGATTATATCTAGGATGGGATGCTTGGTTCCTCCCTCTGGGTGGAGCATCTCACAATGGGGTAATGAGTCATGAGGCCAAGTGTTGATTAGGCTCGTTAACAGAAGATGGTCCAGAGGGAGTTATCTCTGAGTCATGCAGCAGGACAATGATGGGCCATTAACAGCAAGATAGTCTGGGGGGAGGAGGCAAGGAAACACTGCCCCTCCTGGTTTCAACAGCTCATGAGGATGGTAATGGAATACACTGCAACCCAGGACAACAACACTGACATGAACATGGTTATGTATGTGTATGTGCCTTTCCTTTGGTGCATAAAAAGTAATTTTTATTGTGTTTAACCCCAACAGCCACATTTTTATCAGCTGGTTATAAATTTCCTTAGCACAGGTCTTCTCAATTATTATTAATTGTTTTAATCCTCAAAGAAACAAGCCCATTAGGCTCAGGTGCTGTCTCATTACCCCTGTACATGGATCGAAGCTGGGGAATGATTCAGCAGAACTCAGGCAGTTACAGGCAGCCCTGGCTTCCCCTCCATGATCAAGCCAACAACCAAAAGGTAAAAGGGTAACAGAAGGTTTCCTCCAGGGCTGCACCTGAACCCCAAAACACATGCGTGGTGGGGTCTTCCTCTTCTGTTTCCCAGGCAGGTGTTTCACACATCTTGAATTGTGTGTGAACATTTGATGTGGAGAGGTTGTGCTAAGTGAGAGCTGGGCTGCAGCCCAGCTTCCTGCCCTGCTGGGGACTGCCCTGGTGCAAAAGGGAGAGGGCATTTGTCTCTCCTTGAGGACACAGTAGCTCTTGGGTGCAGATTGGAAGATACACTTGCTTGGGCATCGTAAGATTACAGGTCGCTGACTGCCCTGCTTTTTATCTCAAAGATGATAATTTTCAGAAAGTGTCTAATAAGCAAGAAACACTCCTGAATTTTTGGAATTAGGTTTAGGTGATTTAATGTAATTCTTGCCTTTCAACTCTTGGTTTCAACTTTGCCTGTCATTCTTTCAAGTTGTTCCTTGCATGTTCTGGTACAGAAAACATTAAAAGTAACCTTTTCTTAATGTTACAAGATACCAGGAGAGTTGTCTGCCTGAATAATGGAAGTGTTTAATTTCAAGAGGGGGGCAAATTATCATCTGGCTAATACAAAGGAAAGGAATTATGTCTGGAGGCAAGGTCCCTGGACTGGGACTCAGGGACTGTGTTCCCAGCTCAACTTCGTGAACTTCTTTCTACTATTTTATCTTTTAAGCTTTCTATATCTCATGTACTTAGGCTTCAAGTTCTTTAGGGTTGAGGATTTACCATGTACCATGAAACTATGAGGTCCTGATTTTCACTTGCAATGTCTGGGTACTCTAATAATTGAAAGGAACAAAAAAGCTCACATCATTGGCTTAGTGTAGGAAACAGGCAAGGCACAGGGCCTATGATGCAGGATCACTCCTAAAATCACTCTGTTCATCATCTCAGCCTTTTATCACTGTCTGAAGTTGGTTCTTTATATGTTTCTGCACCAGTAAAGTGTATGTTGAAGTTCTCATCTCCCTCCTAGGGGTGCTATTAGGTTTAACACATTAACTTTTATATTAACTTTTATATGCCTGGATGAAAGTAGCTATAGATATACAGTAATGCTCTGCATTAATGGCAAGGCTTATGCACTATGGAGAGGGAAAGGGGGCCTTGCATATGAGATACAGCCCCTCTGAGGGCAGCACAAACCAAAGGGTATCTCAATCCAGGGATCTGATGCTGGGCAAAGCTTGTATTCCTGGAGTTGAATGAGACAGGAATATGCTGGTGAGCAAGGCACACCGTGGTGGGGACTGTGGTGGCACTCAGAGCTAGAAACACCCCCTGACTGTCCTTCCAAAGCACAGAGCACAATCAAACAGCTCCCAAACTTCTGCAGCAATAAGTCTAAAGAGATTTAATTGCTCCAATTTTGGAAATGGGTAATTGTAGCTGGTCAAAGTATTTCAGCACTGCAGTAATTATTAACCATGTAGTGCACTGGTTGTCCTGACAGCCCAGATGTTGGGCTCTGCAAAACTAATTTCCTTCTTCTCTATTAATATGCATTTACAGCAAAATCTATGCCACTGACCGTATGATCATCTTAATGATCATTTGGTTATAGGAAAAGATGCAAGTCAGAACGCCAGAGGTTAAATGAATCTAACTGCACAGCAAAAAAATACCAGTTGGTCTGGGAACTAATTTTAGTTCCCTCTGAGGAAGAAAAACCTACATTGCATCAGATGATTTTTAAATGCCAAGATCATCTATTTAGAAAACTCATTAAAAAGATTTTGTATATCTGAGATCCTAGTCTGTTCAGGTGAGCCTTTTTTCTCATAAAAACCACAGAAAGTAGACACTAAATATATGATATGAATTTGTTCAAATTTCAGATTTCTAAAAATACTCAAGAGCACTATGTAACTACAAGTCCCTCTGAAGAAATTCCTAGTGTAAAATAAGAGTCCAGTTCCTTGAGGATTGAAAGATGATGCAATAATCTTGGGTAGATGTGGAGCTAGGATGTTTTTTTGTAACATGGCTTTGAGAGAACATAAAGAAAGAAAGGCAGATTTCATGAAGCTGCTTGGCTGTTTGAGACAAATCCTGCAGACACACAACATTTAAAATATGCTTTTGGGTTTTGCTGTGGTGGACCTGGACCCATAGTTGAGTTCAATTAGATAAAATACCTGGGATCATCCAAGCCATTGTGAGGCACCTGACAAGTGTGTGTGGCCTGTGTGCCTCCAGGAAGCATTTGGAAAGAAAGATCAAGCTGGGCACTTTTCTGCCAATGGGATTCATTCATTCAGCAGTGTCATCGGTGTTTCATAAGAGAAAAAGACTGCTCTGAAGAAGGGGGCACATTAGGAAAGCCAGAGTTTTAGCTGACCTTAGGCGTTTGTGTCTTTCATAATTTTATACTTTCCTTTATTTTGTTTCAATTCATGTGAGTCAGCCTGCATAGGAAGAAATCCTCCACAAAAAACCCAAAAGTTTTACAGCAGTTATTAGGGGTTGAGGTGGCTCAGCCTACTCTTGGGCTGACACCATCAAATGTCAGTCAAACCAGGGCCATCCACTGGGTGGATTTCCCCGCCCAGGACAGTGGGTCGGAAGGCGGACCAGAAGAGATCTAGGTTACCTCCCTCTGGGTGGCTCCCAATCCCAAGTTACCTCCCCCTGTTCCAGAAAGTTCTCCCTTTCTTAGTTGTTAATTGGTTCCCTGTTGTGACTCCCGCCTCCCTGTTTTCCCCATTGGTTCTGGAAAATGGTATCCTCCCCTCTGCCTGTATCCCGTTGGTTGTTTCCCCTTTCCCTGCCTTGCTCTGCCCCCCCATAAAAGGTTGTGTCCTGTACTTCTCAGGGCCATTTCTGGTCAACCCTCTGGCGAATTAACCTGTTGGAACCCATACCAGAGGCCCCTGTTGCCTTCTTTGCTTCCAGGCTGCTTTTGTATATGCAGTTGTCCAGAACTCAAAGTATTATGAAATACGACAATGAAATAAAAGCTACAGAGTTAAAACATTCTTGAAAAGGCTATGTAATGCAAATATGTATCCAGAGATTTTGCACAAGTTCCATCCCAGCATTGCATACTGCATTTCTGCTTGCAAAAGAACTATTAATTTGGAAAAAGAGAACAGGAAATATCACTATATTCAGAGAATTGTTCTGCTGAGGAAAAATAACTTAATTAAAGTGAATTGACTAATTTGAAAATGTCTGAAGCTACCTCTGGACAATATTAAGGTGAAGGACAAAATGTATAGTTTATAGGAAACATGGAAAATGACATCTTCTCTGATGATTGGCTAAAAGTATTTGATGTGAAACGTCTCTTAATGAAATTTTTTCCCAAAAAAATGATTACAAGGTGCTTCAGGAAATATTTAAGTCTAATTTAGATTTATTGCTGGTATTCTAGGTTAATGAAAAGCATTCCCTAGGGAGCTGCACATTGCCTGCTGTGTTTTTTCTTACTATAAATCTCATGACATAAACCATAAGAATATTAAAAAAATTATGCTACAGGATCATAATGCACTTACAAGCAGGTGGCACAGGGTTGGCACAGAACAACCTGGCTACCTGCTCCAGCACTTCTCTCTGATGTCTGTGACATTAGCAGCAGGAAACAAATACAATTATTTGTGAAGCATTATCTGTGTTCTTCGTTTAAGAAGGGAAAAAAATAGTGAAACATCCCAGTTAAGGTGCTGAAGCACCGGAGAGCCATTTACCACCCTAACTCTTTCCTAGTGGAGACTTCTTTGCTTGAAATACAGCACACTGCATTAAGTCTGTGCACTTTTCAAAGAACACCTTCAAAGATGTCTGTAATGCAAAGGTATCTATATGCATTGATATGGTAATCAAATGTAAATGTCGTAGTAGGTTATTTGAGATTATGTATTTTACAACACAATTACATTCCCATTAAATTAATACAGGAATCTTGTATTAGCAAGGCACACTTGCTGGCAAATACCTACTTAATGGTTGTCTGTGACAATGCAGAAAAATAAAGATTTTGACTGATGTTGAAATACATGCCTTCATTGCAATAGACAAACCATAGCTGATCCAGTTCTCATTGGCCTGTGGGTTTATTTTTCCTTTTCCAGTTGCTGTGTTCACAACCTGGGTACCTTGATACAGTGACCTGTATTTCAATATGTGCTTGGAAAAAAACCCAACCAACCCCCAGACATAATCACTGTGAGAATGGATAAGTTTTCATGACCAAGGGGGGAATGTTCAAATGATTTATGTTTCTAATACTAGCCCTCTTTATCTTCAGTACACGCCTCTAAGTTCCAAACTTAAGTAGTTTCCTGACTTAGGAATTTGTGTTGCAAATTTAAAGGTGGCACAACTGATTGTCCTGTTTACAGCCTTGAGTCTACCTCTTGGCATGTTACAAGGTCCCCACATTAATGATTTGTTCCTTTCAGTTGATGGTGTAGAGCTCTGAGTATTTGGCAGTGAACACACCACCTGTACAGGGTTACTTTGATACCAAGAGCTGGAATCCTTTTTTTACTTTTTTCTTGCTGCAGCAATGGAAATTCCTACTTTCAGCTTCCTGACTTACCAGGAAAGATGAAGAAAACCCTGTATCCTGGTGAAAACTCCAGAATGAATTAGCATTCTAAAGAATTCCACCCAGAAGCTGTGTCCTTTTCCCAGAACTCTCCAGGAAAAATTGGTTATTTGTTTAAGCTGGACTCTTTGATACATTGGGAGACACTGTCACTGTCTAACCTGAAATGCTTCCATAAGAAATGCTGGATGCTGTCGTCTTCTTCCAGTGACTGAAAAGAGGCTGCTGAAGGTCATGGAGGCCACTGCAAAATAAAAACAGTGTGATGGAAAGTTGGAGCCATTTCCTTGGCTGTGGTAGCTCACAATAACTTTCAAAAAGTCAATACTGCTACACTTAATTACTCTGAGTAAAAAATTTTGGTCCATATTTTCATCAGCCGTTTGCAGCAATAGAATCTTTGTTGCCCACAGCACAGCCTTCCTGGTGGCATGGACCAGAATTAACTCTGGCTATGGAACCAGCCCAGATCGATGGCTGAAGTAAAAGCCTTGTTAGTTACAAAGACAGATTTGCATTAAGTATGCACAAATCATAGGCTGAGACAGAAGAGACTTTCCTGTAGCTATTGTCAAAGGCAATGAAACAAAGTATTTGTGTAGATTCAGTTCTCATCAGAGATATTAATGCATGCAAAATCTTTTTGGATTCCTTTCTACAGCCACAAACCTGAGCTCAATCCTTAATCTCATGATTTGACCTCAAACTTACAAAAAAATGCTAGTCCTGTAGCTTTTGCAGCTGTCTGCAACATAATTCATAGTGGAAAATTCATTTCGTCTTGATTTATTGAGGGTGCTCACTTAAATCTTCTGTAGCACGATAGATTGCATCTCAGTAAAAGGGGCCAAACCAAATGGTATTTGGATGAAGTATAAAGCTTCAGACCCTGACCTGAGCAAATTCCTAAGACTCAACGACTTCATCATCCAGCCATTGCTAAATTAAAGATGAAGAGCGTAGGACGTTGTGCATAACAGATGCAAATGTGTTTTATATAGAATATGCTAACTTTGACTATTTTTTTGGTATTGTTTGCACACCCAAGGAACGTAAGATGAATTTGTACAGATTCTCTGTGGGTGTAGGAAATGCACACTGATCTAATAAAAGAAACTAAATACATGAAAATTTAGTTTTCTTGGAATTTAACCAAATTAATCTATGTGAAGTAGACAGTATTTTCACATATATATATATACACACATATATATATAATTTTTTCTTCCAAGTACAAAAAATAATACATCCTCATCATGAGTACGTTTTAAGAGATCCATTATATGAGTTAAATAGTAGAAAAATGCATAAATTACATGAAAAATTATGTGGTGATGTTCTCGTATGATAAAGACTGAAAGTTTGTAAAGCCTAAGCTGAATACATTTACATATAAAAAAAAGTTTTAATGTCTGTTCTGGAACTGAAAAGAATTGGAAAAAAATCTCCTGTATGCTGAGAAAGAGGTGAAACAGAAAACTTGAAAGCTGCCTCATACAGCAAGTAACACTGTCTGTGATCTGCATTTTAAGAGCATCTTCAGAAAGAACCAAGTCAAAACAAGGATTATCAATACAAAAAGTATCATCAGAAGGATAGAATTTTATGGGCCTTCTTCCATACTTACACAAAGAGAAATAAATGTGCAAGTAGGAGGCTGAGAGAGGATTATGACATTACATGGAATGATTATGCTTTTATTTCCACAGGTAATCAAATGGAGAAACAATCGAGTCAAACTCAATATATCCTTGCTTCCTTTTGCCCTTTGTTTGTCACTCCAATGAGGAAATTTCAAATTTACAAGTGAAGAAAAATAACAGTTCACAAGATATTCCTCCATCCCGTGTCAGAACTGCCAATCTGTGCTTATTTGTGTATGGATTGTGAACAACCTGGACACAGACCGTGAGCATGGTCTACATTTGTGAACAGACACAAAGGGCGTCCACTCAAAGAAACGAGAACATAGAAAGAATGGCTGCTACAAGGGTAAAACATATGTGCAAATGGTCATTCATGAAAAGCAACATTCAGTGGTGAAATAGCATTGTAGTTACTGTGGCAGTGAATGGTGCAGCTCTCACCTTTCGTTACATACTGCTTTTAACCCAATCCTATTTCAAGTGTCATGGTCCAAAAAGCCCTGACCAACTGTTTCAGGGTGACACTGAGATGCCTGGGACATCTTTTCTGCTTCTATTTTTTGATGTATAGGTGTTAAATCATTCTTAACTCTTGCTACCAAAGAGTTGGTATTTTTTTGTATTTCTGTCTGAAGGCCTAGCCCTCCATTTTTTATACAAGCACATACACTTTCATTCATTGTATTTGACCCAAACATTCTCTTTTTATTTAACACTTTATGTATAAAATTTACTGTATCAAGATATTTAAGTCAATAGAAGAAGCATTTACATTATAATGAGCATGCAGCTATTTCAACTTGATTGACCTTGTTACAGCTTGTCATTCAATTTCTTAATTAAAAAGATGCAGTTTTGTTTCTATAGAGCACCCAAGGAAGATGAAATTCTGAGCCAGAAATAAACCAAAACTCTTCTGAAACTTACAAAGAAATGTCTTTTCATACTCCAATGTGAAAGGTCATTGATTTACTGCCTCTGACAAATTATAATTAATTTGGAAAACAGAATGTTTCTTACCCTCATTAATATTTTTCTTTACTATAGGGATAGAGGTCTGAGACTTGGACAAAACAAGAAAGGTCATAAATAGAGCATCATTCTTTCACTCTTGAGAATCTACTGAAGTCCTCAGAGAGGCTCAGTTATTTAAGAATGTGCTTAAATGGCCCTTGTCAGTAAAGAACATCAGCGCATTCTTCTCTTTGCTTGGAGATTCAGGTATCTTTTAACTGTACTTGGTTGAACTGAGGAATCATTCTAAATTCAGAGATAGAGCACAATTTGTACAATAAGAAAGGGAAATATAAATACAAATACAAATTCCAACTTCCTCATAAAAAGGAGTCTTAGCATTATTTCTTGACTTCATTTAGCAGGAATGAAAAAAGATTTTATACAAGAATACTGCTTTGATAGTGGTGCTTTGCAGTAAGGATTGCTCCTTGAGTTTCCTTTCTAGAGTCTGATACCTATGAAGAGCCCACTGCTGTGGGGGTAAGTTCTGAAAAGCAGCTGTCAGGGTTCCTATCGAAATGGTTTTGGGATCAGCATTTCAAGGAGTGAAGGATATGCTACAACTGTTTTACCTAATCCAGCCAAGCCCAGCAGGGTTCAGCAGGTGATGCCAAAGAGGTGTTACAGATGTTGTGACCAGTTAAGTTGTTAAGGTTCTATTACTTTCTACATAAGTTTATAATCATTTTACAAATACTAGTGCAAGACATTAAATCAAGCATTGCACTTGAAGTTTAAAAATAAACTCAGGACTGTAAATATTTATATGTGTTAATAATGATGTCACCAACCCAAACTACGCACAAGCAAGTGTAACATCACATGGGGTATGAAATTCCAGACCTTAGTGAAAGCACTCAGAAAGCGATGGCAGTACGTCTGTCTGCTGACATCAGCCAGCTTGCCAAACACCAAACCAAATGTGGGTCATTCTGAAAGCTGGTTTTGTCTGGTTTCTCCTGGAAAACTGCATTGTGGCACTTTTAATTTTTCCCGAAGAGTCAATTAAAAAATGAATGCAGGAGGAAGGACTTTTTTTGCTGAGAGAAGTATCCTCTTGATCTTAGATGATTATAGATTTAATGACTCATTTCATTAGCTGGCACTGCTCTGAATGGTTTTAGTTAAGAATCTATCAATCACTGCTGGAAATTCAGCTTCAAGTATTTGTCTGCAAACAGTTAACAGCCAAGATGGATGACAGGAGATGGAGAGGAAGGACGTGGCAGGAGGTGCCATGGTTTTGTAGAGCTTGTTGTCTGCAAGCAGATGTCCATTGCCCAGCCCATTCCACAGGCTCTCCTCAGTGATTTCCTGCAGAGCACAAACTGAGGAAGGGACCTTTGCCTTGGGGCTGCACCTACAAATCTGTGAACTCTCCAACATCGAGTGTTTAGTTCCAGCAAAGGGATACCTTGTCATTCACTGTCACTGAATGACACTGAGTGACATCCAATTCATCCTTGCCACTAGATGACAGCACAGCAACACACATCTAGGAAGGAACCAGTATTTTGATATGGGTTAAGAATTCCTGGAGAAACAGGTTTCAGGAATTTTAGGACTAGCCCCATGGAGACAAGAGATGACATGAAATTTCTGTGTCCTTGGACTTCCCCATCCAAATGAGCGATGAGAAGGAACTTGCATGATGTCTGTGTTGCTGAGCAGGACAAAAGCCTCACGTGCACTGGAATGTTCTGCGGCTGGATGGTTTCCTGGTTTTTGTACAGTAAAGCAGAAAGTATGAGAACATGGGGGCCAGTAACCCTCAATGCCAAAACAAAGACCTGGCTACTAAATCCAAATGTCTAAGGAAGGTATTTGGTACAAGAAAGAATTAGGATCCTTTTGAGATCAGATGACTTCTGATGTTTTCATTTAACAGGTCTTTTCCCAGTGCTGATCTGGAAACTTCAAGGATAGAGTAGACCTTTACATATTGAAAGACTAGAGAAGGCTGGTACTGATGGATGCTTTGGGCTGGAAAACACCTATAATTCTGCCATTATTTCATGCATATTTCTTGACACACTCAGGATTTCTGGTAAAATACTTAACTTTTGTCAGATGTTCTAATGAGAAATTAAAGACAATTAAGGGAAAAATTCTATGAGTTCAATTTCATGAACTCAATTTCTGGAGAGTTGACACAAACAAGAATCTTCCTTTCTTCTCTTTTTCTCTACTCCAAGTTATACTATTTTCCAAAAAGAGAGAGAAGAGGGCTACCACACAAACAGGTCTCTGCTCCAAACTTCTATAATCCAGTCCACTCCCTGTGCTCAGTGCAGGGAGGTGGAATACATGATATATTGACATTCTCTTCAATCCTTAAGCTTTATTTCTTAAGTCATTGTAGTCCTTGAGCTTGAATTAATACAATATTTAGTTATATTAATTCTTCACGCCCAAAGAAGGAAGATCTAGGAGTAGGTCAATATTCCTGTGCCACAAGACAGGGCTCTACACCAGCCTCTAAGGAGAAGAGTCTTTTATGGTAGAATAATCTAGAAGTTCCTTCAAATGAATTCTTGGACTGGTCTCCCATATTTATGCAAGCAGTCTACCTTCAGGATATTCTGAGATCAATCCCAGTCTCTTTCCTCTCCTCTGCCCTTTTCCAGAAATTTTCTGAACATCAGACTTTTTTTTGCTTGTCAAAAAATGTGGTACATTCCTGTGAAAACTTTTGCTTTTGAAAACCCTGCTTTTCCAAGAAACAGTCTTGTTTCCTAATTTTTTCCAACCAACATATGGGGAGAAGGTTTATTGTTTTCTGTGTGGCAAAAAAAAACAAACCAAAAAGAGGAAAAACTGTGGATTTAATTTCCGTACAACATTTTAACCCCCCGCCCCAAAATAAAACCAAAAAAAAAACAACCTGTCCTGCTTATCTGTCCTTTCTTAAAGGCAGACATGTCTAGTCCTGAATTATTAGAGTGCTTTCCTCCATGTTTGGTCAGTCCCTGATAATTAGTGCTACTGCATATGTGTAGGTATTCACCACATACAGGTGGTGACACAACAGGACTGCAATATATTAGCATTTTGTGACCAATTCTTTAACATGTTTACAATTTTCCTCATAATTCTGCTTTCTTTCAAAGGGTAAGGAGAAATTACAACCCACTGAGAAAAGGAGGAGAGAATAGTTGTGTGTGGGCAGAGAATAAGTGTATTCCAGGATTTCGTGACTTTTTCTTTCATCTCTTTCTATTTGATAATAAAGCTGGCTGATATCATACAGGGAGTACTTTCCCATTGGCAAAAAATGTGTAGGAGAAAAAACCCCAAGCATGCCATTAATTGCTTATAAATATATGCTCTCAACACTAGCAATCAGCCTTCAGGATTTCTAACCTCTAAATTCCGTTCAATTCCTTCATTTGAATAAAATTATCAACTTGTATCTTTTCTAGCATGATTAAACACATCACTTGCAGGCAGGTTATGATTAAATAGGAAAGATTTGCATTTGTTGCAATACACAGTCTGTGTGTCTCTCTGTAGGTGTGTCTGTGCATATCCATGTCCCAGTATCAACTTCCACGTCTGGATACACACATGACTGTGTGTGACCATGTCTGCATGTAAATAGGGGAATGAGGAGCAGGGAAGAGAAACCAAAGCTAAGTTACATGGAATGATCTAGATGTTCAGGCCAGATTCTTCAGTCTTCTGCACCCAGTCGCACCCAATGTGACATTCATAAGAATGCAGTACTGGATTTCTCAGGGAAGTTCAAGATACAAGATGCTGAGCCTTTCTCACTCTTCCAATCACATAGCTTGAGGAACTCAGCTGGAGGTTGTTACTTCTTTCCTAGAAAACCTGTGTTTTAGAAGCAAGTAGGAATAAAAAAGAAACTCTCTCAGCTTGCTGAAAGCTTTTTCTTTAGACAGTCATGTCCCACATACATACGGTTGCACCTGCAAACACTATAGGAATATTTGTGCAGGCCTGCTGAAAAGCTGGCCATAAAAGTAATTTTCCCCAAAGTCATGGGTATAAAAAGAAATTCCTTACCAAAATGTTACATGCTTTAAAATCTTTTCTTATTTCCCTTATTATTTACTGTCATTCTGCCCCCACCCCACCCTACAGAGTACCAAGTCTGTGCATGAGAGACACAAACATTCTCTCATGTTATGATCTGATGCTATAGTGTGTTCTGATACTGCAATAATAAATGAGAAAATTAGTACCAGTAGTACAACATATCAGTACACAATAGCAAAAACCACATGAGGCATGTGGTGTCTGCTGAGTGGTAATTGGGAATAAGGTGGGTACTTCTGCTGATCATGTGCCTGCCTAGGGCAACTGAGTCTGAACTTCATTTTTCCATCACTTGGCTGGTTGAACACTGATATAACACCACAGTGGAATTAAGACCAACTGACACTGGTAAAAACGAGGGCAAAGTTAAGTCTCCTCTAACTAAATATCATCCAGTTGATCTTCTTTTCCTCAGAGTCTCTAGCTTTTCTCTGCCTGTGGCCAATTAAGTAGGAGGCTTCTTGTCCTTCTATGTCAGGACATTTAATTTGTTGTTGCTGTTCATCTTGCAGTTCCAGCTGTCAATCAGCTTCAAGGGCTGCACTGTCAGTTGTGGTCCCAGAGGGCCAAAATGCAGAGAAAGGCCATGTTACCACTTGCACTTCTGTCATGAGAATCAGGAGTTTATCACGTTAATAAGATTATGGTAAGAAGAATGCTATCTAAGCATGACAAATTCTAATGTCTTAGAATCCACACTGTTGGATAGTACAGCTTTTGTCTTCATTCATAGACTTGCATTACAGCACTGCTGAGAGACTCTACTGTGCTCTTCAGCAGAGACACTTGCAATGTAAATAGCAGGACAGAAAAAAGAGAGCAAAAAGCAGAATCTTCATTCAAGTCAGACCTTCTGGGTCTCCATGAGATTAAATGATCTGTCCAAGGCTGCACAAATAGTATGTGGCAGTGAAAATTTTCTGTATTTCATAGTCATTTGTAAACCTCTGTGCTACACAGCCAACAAGTTTTCAACTTGCCTTTTGATCTGTATTTCATACTGAAATCTATTGCCTCGAAATAAAGTCATGATTACTCAACTCTGAGGAAGTTTGATGCCATTTACACTAGTTACCACACCTGGGAAATACTGAGCAGTTTTATTTTCTGGTTCATCTCCTTCACAGTTCTGCCCACCTGTACTGCAGCACAGTGGTGGGACACCAATTTACCTTTCATGCATTCTCCCTGGCTTTGCAACCTATTGGTGCAAATGGGATTCTGTCTTTTGTCTTCTGTCATTTGTGATTCTGTTACTACTCAACAGGAATCAGTGATCCTTTGTAGCAAAAAAAAAATTAACCTCAACTGATAAAGTTAAGGGCTAAGAGTAGTTTTGAAAATTTATTTGGTAGCCACAAAGTAAAAAGATTTCAGAAAAGTCATGTATGCTGTAACACTGCTGATTTCAGGAAAATTGTGTCAAGCAAATTTGTCCCATTCACTTCCCTCTTACGTAAGGGATAAGGGATACTCAAAATCGACAAAGCCAGAAAGGACTAAAACAATCACAGATAATTCAGATAAAAGGAGCTTAACTGTACACTTGGCTAGGAAGTAGAAATGACTATAGTTGGACAAGAAAAATCCACAATTATTTTGGTACTTGCACGGACTGCACTTAGAATGTTTGGGAATGGCATCCATAAGGTGCTAAAATTCTCTAATAAGCCGAATGTGTATTTGGGTATGTTGGAAAATCAGTTGAAAAGACTAAGAAAAGGTGGTTACACATATGGGGCAATGCTAGCATGACAGATGGTATTTGTTTTATTTATGACTTCACAACTGTGTTTATGTTCTTTCAAGAAGCCTATCTGGGTGGAGTCTTGCAGAGAGGTTGTACAGGCTCCTTCCTCAGGGAAGCTGTTAAGTGTGTTGAGACAGAAACAATTCCAGGCTTCATGGGGCCAGCAAAAAAGATACAGAATGAAGATGATGGCTTGAAGCTCATGCAAAGACACTGCAGAAATGAGGAGGATGAAGCCAGGCAAATCTCACAAGAGATGTTCCCTTCCAAGGAACAAGAGAACAGAATTTGCTCAGTGACTTAGGAAGTCATTGAGTTAACTAGGAGCAAAACCACCTACAAGGGACATTGTAATGCAGTTCTGTCTTCCCCACCTGTTTTAAATAGTATTTAATTAAAAAGTTTAATTTCTAGTTTTCCTTCAAGTAAATGTTGGCTTGTCTGAATTTAAAACCATTCTGTCTGCACTGGATGGAAGGTCTAGGCACATCAAGTGTAGTGCTTTGTGGACTCACTGTCCTGGCAACAGTCAAAATACAAAAAGCATTAAGACAACCTAATTTATTGCCAACACCTATTAAATATTTTCTGACTTCTTGGAAAATCCTCAGTGATAATGAATCCTTGAATTACATAGTTTTGGTCTTTAAACCTTTCTTGCAAGAACAACAAATTGTATTTAGGAAAATATCTACAGTAAGTAATATGCTTCAGGAAAAGACACACTCTCCTAACAGAAGTTTGTTTTTTTGCCAGATGTTGAGCTTTGGCTCAACTGAATTTTCTCTTAGAACATAGTTCCATCTCCAGGTAAGTCTCTGAGCACATCACTAAGATATTGCTTTTTCTTTTCAGTTCTTCAGATAACTGCTTCAGGTGCTTTCTGGCTACTGTAAAATAGAACTCCTCTGTGATGAAAAGATTTTGGTTTTATTTTTCAAGACATTCCCAGGAGAATGGGATCATTCAGCTGTCAGCTCCTATTAGGTAAACAGCACATCTTGGACCTTCGTGCAGAAGCCTCTCATTGCTACCACTGCATACAGGATAATGCAAGCAATTCATACTTTCCATTTATGTTAATAGTGACTTATTAAAAATTCATCTGAACAACTGAAGCTGGTAGAATCCCCCTGAACACTAAATAATTAATAAATCTTCCACAAAGGTGACCTAGGCTCAGTATGCAATATGTATTTTTTTGGCTTAGCATGGGAGTTTCTTGTTCCCTACTGGAGGAAATAACCAGTGTCCCTATGCCAGTGCTAGGGAATAACTAGGTATTTTCCAAAGCTACATTATTGAATAAGACACTGCCAAATGTAACTGATGGTAAATGCCAAGAAGAGAAAAAATTATTTCTTAATCTCCATTCTCTTCTGACACTTTCCCCCCTCAGAACATTGCAGATGTTAGGGGCTGGCTCTCTGCTTCAGATCCCTCTGCACAAAATAAAGTGAGAAGAAGCAATGGTGTTGCCACTGCCTTCTATCTGGTGATCGAGGGTTAGAGCAGAAAGAATATGAAAAATACAGACTCAAATCTCATCTTCAGCAGATTTTAAAATACATCTTCATCCTTCTGTTTTCCTGCAGCCTGGTGGATTTTGAGAGTTGATCTCAGTTTTGACTGTTATAATTTCTATTTAATTAGTATACTTAATTCAAAAATATAAAGTCATTGGAGAAAGAGCCCAAGACTCTTCATTTCCCAAGTGAAAAGACAGATTTTATTTGCTGTGACTTTTTTTATCTCTCTCTAAAGACAAATATATTGAATGTTCAATTAATAATCTTTTTTTTCACTATGAGTTCAAGAGATGAGTATTCTCTCTTAGAATAATCAATAATTGGGTTTTGAGGACAACATGATGGAATTTGCAGGGTCAAGTCACTCAATATGGATCTGTCACATCTCCAATTTGTGTATTCAAGCATTTCAGCAAAATTGAGATAAACTCTGAACTCTTCACCGGCAAAAGGCATTTGTGATCATGATCAATGACTTCTTGGCTGTTTATGATCATGATCAATTACTGGTGGACAAGTTTTACAGTTATAGACTCCAAGTGGTAACTGAAGAGTGAATCTAAGGATTAGATGTGGTGTGTCTACACTCTCTCTCAGTCACCTCTAAAGAGGTGCCTAAGGCCAGTGTTAAGCACTTTAGAAGATCTTGCTCTTACTGAATTGTTCTTGGGTGAAAAATTAGGTCTGTAAAAAAGTGTAATTCTGTGCTTTTCCTAAACCATGTATGAATAAATCCAATAATTCCACTTGTACCAGCTGACAAAAGAGGGACACCTTCATTTAAATTCTATAAAATGGGAGTTATAAATTATATAACTTTTTAATATAATTAGAACAATGACTTAAAAATGCAGTAATTTTAATGAGCAATGAAGGTCTGAAGTTGTTAAAACTATACAAAACAATACTGACTTTTACAGCTGTGAAAGTTAAATTATTTTTGGAAGTGGGATTCTAAAGTATTGATCAGCAAATCCAGTCCTCCAGTGTGTTACTTTTTTTCATTCCAGGAAACTTAAGTGTCCATAGTCCTTTCACAGTGATTTAAAAAATGAACATGGAAATGTATTCCCCCTTCAAAGAGGCTTCAATTACTAATTCAGTTGGTCTGATAGAGCAAGGATGGTGAAGTAACTCAGTGCTGAGTCTGAGCCTGCCACAACAGAGTGTTTTTGGACTGCCAGACAAATCAGTCTTAACAGCATATGTTCATTCCAGAGTCTTGACAAGTCTACAAGGATGCAATACATATTTTCTTACTGTTAACAACTTCATGTCAATCACCAAACACATGAAATTGTAATGGTTACATATTTTAGAAGACACATATCTGGCCAAGGAGGATTAGAATATTAAATAAAACATTTGTTGGCATGGGAAATTATGGCACAAAAAAATCTGTTGGGGTGAGGGCTGTTATAAATAGACAAAAAGAGGCCATTGGTGACCTTTTAACATTCAGACTAGCAGACTCCCCTTTTATAACCTATTTATTAGGCACAGGAAGACTTTATCTGCTTAGTAGAGGAAAAGAATTCTTATTTGTTCTCACAAAACCTGGTTTTTAAATGCCTCTGTGACAGCTCTGTCTCCTGGCCTTGCTCCTATATAGCAGTCAAAACAAAAGATGTTATGAAACTATAGAACTTATATATATTAACAGTGTACTGTTTCTATAATGGGAATTGCTTTGAGTGACCTTAATGCCCTGTAAGAGCTGCCTTCATCAGTGGAGTGGCCAATGGAGTTACACAGTCCAAGGGAGACCAAACAGTAACCTGCATCCCCAAAAGAGAGGGACAGCTCCTGTGAAAATAAGTTCCTCTCCTGAGAAAGTCTTTCCCCCCTTCAGCCCCTCTTTTAGACTGTGATCATTAGCTGTGTGTTTCTCAGAGGAGTCTAGTTGTGACTAGATGAGTACAAAGCTAACTTTAATACCTCTGTCTCACTTTGAATTCTATTCTATTACAGCATCCTTGAAACCTGTCAGGGAAAACAAGCCCTATTCCTCATTGCTCTGCATCAAAGACACATAAGCTGGAACCACCCTGACTTCCTGCACTGCACCCTTCCAGGAGTGATAGCATCCCATACCTAATAAGGTAATCAAAGCTGACTACAATACTGCAGGTGGAACTAGATTTTATACACTATGTTTTTCATTTGTGTTCTCTGTGTTGGCATTTTCATCTTTCTATGGATGCATTTGTTTTGCAAGTGTGTGTTTTTTTCCAATTCACTGGGATGATGACTTCAAGTAGTTACTGAAAATAGCCCTTATCTATTATTTTTCTGGTCAGTATTCTGCACAAATTGTCTTTTTAATAAGTACTTCCTACTTCCTTATATAAGTCCAAATTACCTGTACTGTTGGAGACCCTGAATGTCAGTTGCTCCTAATTCAAATACAGTTCATATCCCTTGGTAAAAGCCTGTGAATGCCCTGTGGTTCCCCAGCTGTGCAGTCTTCCATTATATACCCACGGACTCATAAGAGAGTTGCACATCCTGATACTCCTGGCTGATGAGCAAGGAGACAAAGAGGAAATAATTTTACTTTGTCAGACAATGTCTAGGTCTCAGAGTTATTATTACTGAGTCTGCACTCTTTCTTCCTTGCTATGAGAGACAACTTTTTTCTTTAAAGAAACTAACATCTAAACAGATGAGATAAAGGATGGAGAAAGGAATAATATATCATCAATTTTATAGATAAATAACAAAGGTACAGGGAAATTAAGATACTCTCCTGTGGTCACACAGGAGGTCTTCAGCACAGGTATGTTCCAAACAAAGCCTTCACTCTTTGGTGAGGATTCTATGAACTGTGAGTTGCAAGGATGTTAAAGCTCTTTTGTTAAATCACATTTTCTCTTTTAAGCAACTTACAGCAGGGCTTTTTATGGGAATCTTCTTTGATCTAATTAATCATCTCCAGACTCATCATTGCAGATTCAGTACCTGCATTTTTATCAAGCTGGCATTTATTTTGGGATTTTTCAGTTTTGTGTATGATAAACCCTACCTGAATTCCTCCAGGTTCTTTGTTTTTTATTAAAGTTTCCTGTCTCCCTGTTGCTGGCCAGTGTCCTTAGTTACTTAATACTCAGTTCACCATGTGTGCAGCAGGTAACTGGCTTGTGCACACAGTGAACAGAGTTAATGCTGCATGTGCAGACTGGCTGTATCTGCACTAAATCTGGGATGAACTGTGAGTGTGAAGTGGACTGAGTTCCCACTGAGCTCTGTATTGTGTGGAAGAAGTAAAACTTATCCCAGCCTACATTGAGTCTACACAGTGTAAAACTGCCCTTTAATCTGTACTAGGGTCTCTCTGTCCAGCAAATGAATTGGTTTTATCCAGGATGGGGTTAGGCAAGAAACAAGTGTGTAAATGGTGGGGACAATGGGGAGGCTTTGACTGAGATGAATCAACACAGCAGTGCAGCTAATGCTAATTGAATCCTTCCACTCAGCACAGCATTACTTTCAGTTGGTTCTAGAATGGCCTTTTCCCCAAGATACTCACAGATGTCACCAGAAAGGATTAGGAAAGGACAACCATGAAAATCTGTCTAATGGCATCATTCCTCTTGTATTCCCTTCCTGGTTTGTCCCGACTTCAGAGCATGGCCTGAAAACAGCAGGACAAACAAATTCCCAAACACCTTCAACAATTTGCATTGTTAGACATAATCTGAGTCTCCAGGGGTTTCTCTGTTCCAGAGGCCAATGCTACCAGGATGGTCAGAAGCAAACACGGACCTGCTTCAGAATAGTTTTATTTGGGAATGGGGAGAGTCAGAGATAAGTGGCAACATTTGATATGAAAGAGACAAAACCACAACTGCGCTTCTCAGGGAACAGTGTCTCTCTTGTATGCATGGTTAAAAATGGGACTGAATTTGCATGTGTGCTTATGATCCCCAGAGTGGGTCAAGGCCTTTCTGTACTACGGAAGCAGAGAACAGAAAAACAGCCACAAAAACCTACATCAGAGACAGAAATTACTTTTCTGCTCCAGGATTAAGTGTATTCATCACATCATCTTAGCTAGAATTTTTGTGGCTTGCTTTCCTTTGTTCAGCTGCTTTGCATGAATATTAAAGGATGATTTGGGGAGGAAGACAAAGTGTCTCTTAAGAAACAGAAACACAAAGAAAAAAACCTTTTGTTTGCAAGTGCACCAGACCTTATAAAAGTATATAATCCATGGATCATTGGCACGATCAACTGTAATGGCTCCAAAAGAGCCATTGTGTTAATGTGGCCGATGAGCACGAGTACTGCCTCTGCATACTAAAAATTCTCATGAAAATTTAAGAAACATGCAGATAGTGGATAAGTGAAGCATATAGCTGTTTTTAGAAATTGAGAACACAGCACTGTAAGTCTCATCAGAACGTAGAATAAACCACCAGCAAAATGTAACTTTAGTAACATTTGATATTTTTTCTCAGATAAAGTAACTGATTTTTTGACAAAGGAAATGAAGCAGGTCTCATTCATCTGGACTTCATAAAGGGTTTTGATATAATACCATTTGGGAAATTACCAGTTAAGCAAGAGTAGTTGGGGAATAGTAGAGGAAATCTAAAGTATGCAACGTAGTATCTAAAAGAGAGAGAACAATTTAAAGGGAAAGCATTGCAATGAAAAGAGCATGCTAATGGAGCTCTTCAAAGACTCATTTAATATTTTCATTAATGAGCATGACACAGAAAGGAAAATGTAGTAATTTCCTCAAAACAGAAAACCAGGAGAGATAATCAATGCAGAAGAGGACTAGAATAACATGTGGGTCAACTTAGATGATTTGATGATCTCAGAAATAAAAATTGAAGGGCATTTGATATTGCACACTGCAAAGTCATGAGTTCAAAGATGAAAAAGGATTTTTGCTTTTAATTGGTGAAAGTCTACAAAAGGATACTGCAAGACAACTGTAAGGACTAATGCAAAATAGAAGAGAGAACACTTCATCTTAGGATGTATCAGGAAGGTATGGGAAACAGTATTCCATTTAGACAGTGATGTAAGACCTGATCTTGAATATGCCTGAGAATCCCAGCCTGAAAGAACAGGATTACTAATGTGATTAAAGAAAATGCATAGAATTTGACTTGTCTAGTCAAAAAAACAAAGGCTGGGAAAGGTTCTGATTAATGTCTGCCAATAATGAAGAGAGGTAAACACCTGACATAGAGGGCAAATATTTAAATTAAAAGTATTGCCAATAATGGGCAGTTTCACATTGGCAATGCATTTGTTTTAGCTGAAAATTAGGAGATTTTGGCCATTGGAGGAGTGACATGCTGTAACAACTTCCAGTAGGAATAAGTGTCAAACATCCAGTGGTCTCTTAATACAGGATGTGAACAGTTTGTGAATGGGATGAATGGGAGCTAGTGGTGGCAGCTCCCAAGTTGGGAATCCATTTGCGTCCCAGATGTGATTCTATGCAATAATATATTTTGAACAGTAATCTTACTAAGTAACCTGAGTGACCAATCCATGACCTTGGCCCATGGTCATGCGATTCAGACAGACAGTTCCTAACTCAGACTTATGGCACATCTTGTATCACTTTGCATGAGAACTGGTATTGCTTTCCATCTTACTGCGTTATACTGCAGTTGAACTTTTGCATCCCAGAACTTCTGTACTTTAAAACAAGTGTATAGTTTGTTTTCCAAGTAATTCTAAGTAATTTTATTTGTACCCTTCCTGATTGTTTCCTTTTATAATTTTGTTCCTTAACTTTTCAGTTTCTACAAATTTGTAAATATTCTGTTTTATTGTGCAACTAATCTGTTTATTTCCAAATCTTAATCTGGGTTGAGTTTTTTGACACCCATTAACTTTTGATTTTATTCAGCAATGACTAAGACTGAATGACATTAATGAAGTAGAGAGAGATGGACAGAGACAGAATTTAGAGACTCAAAAGAGTATTCTGATGTTGCTGTGCATTAAGTCACCCCAAGACAAAATGATACAGTATTAATTATATATTTACTGTCACATTCTGTACGGCAGGAAGAAGTGGGAACTTGCTTTAAATCCTCTGGTTCTTACCTTTTTCTGCTTCCTAGGATTTATCCCACTTCAATCCTTTGCTATGTAACCTTTTTTCTGTGAGGTCTCAAAGAAGTCTGTCAGATCCATCTCAGTCAATTCCTTAAGATCCTTTGGTTGAATATGATTTAGATCTTCTGAATAATAAATATTTAAATTATCTAAATATTCTTTTACTTCCTTTTTATTAATTCTGCTACTAGATATTCCCAAACCTCATTAATATTTATCTCACTGAGCTCCATGCTTTCCTTTTCTTTTATATTAAATACAGGGAAAAAATGTAGATGTTGAGCAATCCTTTTTCTCTCTGGCCAGTATCAGCTGACCTTCCTTTTGATTTAGGAGATATTTGTTTTCTTTTATCCATAGTGTATTTATTTTCTTCATCTCTTCTCCCAGGTTACTCCATTAACTTGAATTCTATTTTGTCCTCTCCCATCCTTATTATTTTTATATTTTTGTATTACAGATGTAGCTGCTTGTATTTTTAGCTCTCATCTATTGTGTTCTTTTCCTTCTGTCAGTTTGTAAATGGACAGTGTTGCCATATTTATGACTAAGGGATTTTCTATGTAGGACTTGCAGACTGCCTCATAAAAATATTAAAATATGTGCTTTATATGTTTGTCATATATGCAGCTATATAAGAATAATGCGTGTTCATTTTTGCTAATTTAAAATAGTGGAATTAGAAATAGCAGTTTAAGGAGGGTTGTTGGATGCAGGTGTTTGAATCTGAAAACTGTGTGATTAAATGCTGGCATCATTGTAGCCTATGGGAATACTGCCACTTGCTTCAGCTGGGTTAGGGTTTTATTCTGATTCTGCATTTGTACATAGCTTTAAGCCTCCAACTAGACTGATGGCTTTAGCAGAAGTTGCAACACAGTAACATAATTCCTCTGCTTAAGTGCTTGCTGAACTGGGCAATATTTTTCAGGTAAGAAATGTTTTCACAAGGAGAAAAAATTTGTGTAGAATGAAGATGGCCCTATTTTAGAGCTAATGAACAACTTGAGAGAATCCTTCATGTGCACTTGCTCAAAAAATAGTATTGAAATATTTATGGACAATGTATTATTTAAAAATATCTGGTATAGCCACACTTCCATTTGCATAAGTGTTTTCCTGCAGTGCTCCATCCACAATACTTCAAAGAACAATTGAAACAACACTTTATTAATTATCATTAAGCAATAAAAACATCCTTAAATTGTGGCATTATGCAACCCTAATTCAAAACTGGAAGGACTTCAGTTTTTATTGTTGACATGACTTGATACAGGTTGCTATGTCTGGAAGTTTGGGGTATTGTCTAACAAAAATGCCTAAAAGTACTACTGCTATGCTATGACTACTATCACAGTATGGGTATCTATGTACACAAGTGTTTTTTAAACAATGATTTCTCCACAGAATCAAAACTTGAATCATGTAGATATTTGGAGTGTCATATAAGTTTAGGGCCTGGGGAGGTTTTCTAATTGTAGGGAATTCTCCAGGACATGCAGCTGATGTTGATACATGTTTGCAAGTGTGCTGTGTCCCGAATGTGTGTGCTTGAGACCACCCAAAAAATCACCAACAAGGGTATGAGCAAAAGTCAGATTTAATATTAAACTAGAAAGCACAACAGGCTCGTTAGCAAGATTCACTCTACTTACAAAGGACAACTAAGGCCCAAGAAGGGAAAGCAAGCAACAAAAAAAACCAAACAAAATCCAGGCAATCAAAACAGAAATGAATTGAAAACCACCTAGGGGTGTGTGTGGGTGTGTGTGTAAAGACAATGTAAACAAGGATGAAAAGGAATGCAGCCTAAAGCTTAACAACATTTAAACTTAACAGTACTTTAACTTAACTCATAGCTTAATTTATAGCTTAACCATAACAATCTAACAGAGAAATAACACTTAACAGCATTTATCCTAAATTATAACTATAACTTAACCTAACTTCCAGATTTGCTGTAGCATATGAGCAAACGGTATGCATGCAGACAGAAACAGCACAAGATAAGGTACCTGTGGAAAAATTTGTCCCTCAGAAGTCGGGGAAAATCCTCACGTCCGATGCTTTTGCATCTCTCAAGAGGCGAAGGATCGGGCCTCGAGGAATGAGGGTATCAGCCCAGTACACGTCGTGTTTCGGCGATGCTCCAGGTCTAGCAAACCTGAGGGTTTGCTGGCTCTGAGATGCATCCCACTCAGAGGGAAATGCTGGTCACAGTGTAATAAATGGTTAAAAGTTGTTTTTTTTTTTTTGTTAAAAAGAAGTTAATAGTTACTTGTTATATACAGTTAATAAGTTAATTATTATTGCGACTGTACGGGTGTAATGCTGCTATGTGATCGCTAGGTGGTGACACCAATGGGGAAGAGTGGTGGGTCTATAGAAAAGGGGGGAACGTTCTGGAATGTTCTTAAGATGATTTAATAATCTATGAAGTAAACATCTTGAGGAATTATTGGTTGGGGGGCAAACCAATCACTCGACGCCCCAAAGACTGATGGTGCTGAACAGCAATGAGGACCCTAGCAATGAGCCATCAGAGGGAGGATTCCAGCTGCACCAATCACAACATCAGAGGGACTATAAAACTGCCCTGGGGCTCAGCCCTGGAGGGGGGGGGCTTTCCTGAGGAACCTGAGTCCGAAGGAATGCCCTGTGTGTCGCACTGTTGTTTTTTTTTCTGGGTTGCCGACTGGGACTCGGGCGTATCTCGAGTCTCCGCTCCTGGATTTTCTTTTTAAATAAATGAGCAGACTTTTACCCCACCCAAAAAGTCCACGCCTCGTTTATAACAACAGGCCTGCTGTGGTCCAGGAGAGCTCAAAGAGCCCCATCTTGGACTGCTGTTTATAAGGTTGCAAGAGAGCGGGCTTTAGTCATAACAATGTTTCATCCTGGCTACAGTCTGGGTTGGCACTTTCTTTCAAAGTGTGAGAATAGGAATGTTATGCCATTCAGGCCAGAGAAATATTTTCCAAGGCTGGTCATGAGAAAAACAGAAGCTTGCTAGGAGTTCCTGGGAGCAGACAGTGTTTTTTGATACGCTCTGAAAGAGCTGATTCCAGGTGGTATTTTCAAGGACAAGGCCTAACAAACATTTCTCAGATCACACTGCAGCTTGGAAAGGAGTGGAGGGGTGGGGAATGCACCACCACAGGCTGAAAGCTAAGGCGGGACTATGGCACATCGTGTGGCTGCAGGCTTGGCACTTAAGGCTGGTCCATAATATAGGCACCTTTTTCTCATCTGACTAATTTATTGGGTGTGAGTAGTTCTTTGAGCTGCATCATGAGTTTTTAAGGAAGTTGCTTTCTTACGTTGTGCAATTAGAAGTCCCTCTATAGCAACGACAAGGCAGTACTCCCTCTCTCAAGTTCTCTGGGCAATTTCTTATTGCCAACTCAATAGATACTGAAATTTTGAATTTCGTAAAAATTAAGCGTTGCATGGTAAAACCAGACACTATATTAACTGCAGTAAAGCCAAAGTTTATTGTAAATACCAGGGCTCCAGCTGTAGCTTTTTTATTGTAAAAGCTATCTTAACTATTTCATTCAGAATCAATAATGACAAATAAAACAAGATCTTCAGACACTACCTAAAAGGACAATATGCAGACTACATTTCAAAATCTCAGTCTGCTTTTACAGGTTATTAATATGGATTATTTTTTTATAATTCTTTTGTAATTCAGATTCCATCTGGTTTTAACTTATGCCCTAGAAAATGCAAGTTTAGATAGAGATCTTGAGTATCTGTCTTATTGGCTAGAGCTGCTTGGAGCTGTAGTGCCAAAAGAATGAATGTGAAAACTGGCATGCAATGAAGGCTGATAAATAGAGATGCAATAGCATGAAAATTATAGTTATGAATAAAAGATTTATCCTCAACCCCATGATTTTTTATATCATTTATATCATCATAGTATACAATTTTCCACTGTCACTTACTCCACGCTTCCAAGATTCTTCACAGGAAAGTAACTGATACTTTCAAGTCAGAAATACCAACAATTGTTCAATAGCTAAACCAGGCAGTTGCAGGAGAAATGGCCATAACAATGAGCTGGAGCTGCTCATCTGGGATCATTTTGTTGATATTGATCTCTGCCAGTGTTTGCTCAGAATAAAATATCTTAGCCAGTCTGTAGTTTGAAAATAAATATAAATGTCTAAGGATGTATTGTCTTTATCCTTTCCCAAATCTTGGCTACAGGACACTTTCCAATTTGTTTGTCTTCTTTCTTAAGTATATAAAAGCCTTTTCATGCCAAGAATAATTAAAGTAATAAAAAGACATTACTGGGCCCAACTAAATACAAAATGAATATTCCTAAATATTTACTAAAGGCTTGTTGCAAAATGGCAGTGTTATTCAAGTAAAGCAACCAATATGGCCCCCATCATTAACAAATAAACATGTATGAAAAATGGACAGAACCCCCACTACTTTTCCACTGTTATCCAGCTTTAACTCCACAATTGTCTCCAGTGTGGCAATACATTACTGTTGAATTTCAAGCCCAGCACCTGCCAGAGGTTCTCTGTTCCCATAAGGGGAGGGAGTGGAAACAGAACGGTGCCCACACTACTGGGTGCTCCTCTGCCTCTGTCACAGGTTCTTTGCCAGAGTATGATGTTTAAAACCTCAATTCCAACACTGTGCTCTGATTCTGGACCATCATTTCTTTACCTCACGTCCCTCCACATGTGTGAAAGTGAGATGCCTCTTTGCTAAGCAAAGAGGGGAGAAACTGATGCAGGTGAATTCTTACAAACCATCTCTTGCAGACTCATATTTGTATCTTACTGAATACTAAATACAAAGCAGATATAACTTATGCTGTGCAGCAAAATTGCACTATGCACCATATTTATTGTATGTTTATTTGTAAGTGGAAAAATTCAGCATGATAACCATTCTTTGACATTTAATACTATTCATGTTTGATTACAGAAACAAGTATGGATTTCAAGGTTAAAACCCTCATTGCACTTGAGGTGTTACATTCAGCTCACTACATGAGATACTGAACACAATGCACTTCCTATTGTGCAAGATTATGAAAGTCTCCTTCCTGCATGAAATTATTAAGGTTTTTCTAAGTCATGGGTGACCATGTTGGATAGTTCAGAGAAAGAATTTTCTGAATTTTAGATTTTTCTAAAGTGAGTTGCAATGCAAGCTTTAAAAGGCTTCCTCATATTCTTAAGTACAAAACAAACCCAAAAAAGCTAAAAGGGAATTTAACGTGAAAACTCAGGTCAATTTTATCCCTCAGACCCCAGTGATATCTTTCTCACTGGCTTGTTTGAGTGAAGGCAGGGTAAAAATATATGAACTTATTCTAAATCTTGAAATTTTTCATCAGATTCTGTTTGATTTAGTAAAATTTGTTCTGCACTGCTTAAGTTGACGTCAGTGTACAAATATTTACATATCTTAGTATTCTTCAGGTATAATCCTTCATAGCATTCAAGGGGAATGTCTGCAGTTTTGGAATAGGGAAAATACCTGCACAGGGATAGGCTTTACATTTTATGCTAAATATATTAAAATTCAAATGAAGTCTTATGGAAAAGAGACTGAAACCAAGAGTCATTTATCAAACATCACATGAAAATTTTAGAGCAGCCAGAGCCAGATTCTGCTCCCTGTGGAGACAGATCATAGCAAAGGGTAGAACTGAGAATGTAGGTATTAGGAAAAAACATGGCAACCTTCTTTTTCAGCACTGTAAGTTGGTTATAATTTCACCTCAGTGCCCAAGGACAGGGTTGCACTCCTTGGAACACTGCTGCTGCAAGATGGAATAGTCTTTTACTGAGTTTCTACATATCCTATTATCTACATCCTATTCCAAATCTATCCATTGTATTGTGCTATGGTGTTACCAGATCCAACTGCATCCTGCTTTGCTTTTAAGCAGAGAGTGCATTTTGAGGACTGAGTGAGGACTAGAGAATCCTTCCCCATCTTACAGGAATCATAAAATATATCAGCTAAGTCAAGCCTTTTTGCCTACTCACTGCCTGAGTGGAATGCCAAGCTAGGTTAAAATTCTGCCTATAGCTTATAGTCATTCTCCTCTACCAAATATAAAATACTCCTCTACCAAAATAAAAGGATTTTTTCCCCACCACTTATTTAAGGAAGCATACTACATTGCATTTAAATGTTCCTGTGTGACCTCATGTTTGCGAGACTGGAATTTATTTAAATGTTTTTGTTGCCACTCTGTTGGCAATCACTCCAGGCTTGCTGTCTTGCCAACTAAGGGATCTTAACAGTACTATCTGTTTCTTGAGTAGCACCATTTTTCTCTGTATTGCTCTATTTGCTTCTCATGCTAATTTTGTTTTGCTTAGAAGTTTCTTGTGATAGGTATGCAGTTCTGCTTTGTGATCTAACCTTTTTCACAAAAAAAAGTATGAAAGCAAAACAACAATTTAAAGACCATTGAGTTTCTCTATTGAATTATTTTGTTCTAAAAGACAAGTAGCTTCATAATGAATCCAGTTGGGAAGCTTACAAGGGACTGATCTGAAACCTCAAATATTTTGGTCTTCCCCTAGAATTTAGCAATATAGCTTTTGATTCATTCATGCAGCTTGTATTTTTATAAAGTTAGTCTCAGCTGGTAAGGCTCACTTCTAAACGCTTGCTAGGGAGCCCACAGCAGCCATGGCCAAAGAGTACTGATGAAGGAGAAAGCAGAGTGGCAGCCTTCAGTTAATTACTGTGAATCATCAATAAACCCACACCCCTTTAGATTCTCCCTCTCTCCAACCAGTGGTAGTGGCACTTCACTGCTCCAGTTTGGAATGCTTTCCTTTCCCCAAAGGAGTGATACAGGTGAGAATAAAGTGACAAGACTGTGCTGAGACTGTGACACTGAGTGCTGTGAATTTTTGTCAGTCTTTGCACAGGGCCATGCCTGCTTCTAGTGCTGCCTTCCTACTTGCAGACTATATTCCCAGATTAATGCCAGAGAAAACTGGTCATGGTCTTCTGTTACGCAAGGAACACCTATTCAAAACTCCATGGGTTTCTTACTGAAAGAAATATAAGACAGGGCCATATGTCCTTCATTAAAACTCCCAAATATAAACAAGAATACATATTACCCAAACTATTAGTGATCCTAACCCAATGTCAACAAACAAAAAGCATACTGACATCCAGTTAATGCTTAAAGCAATAATTTTGACACATTCTGAACAGGAGTTGAGAAAACTGTTTGGCTACAGCTGCCAAATAAAGAATTTTTCAGGTCATATTTGTGATTTATATTGGTTAAGAAATGGCACCAAACCAAAGTTTCTTAATGTCCGAATCATAATTGTGACACCTGGTGTGAAGCTTCCTCTTGCAGAAGTCACTTCCAATAAGTTTGAATTTGCACTGGGTGTTTGTGCTGTGCCATTTCCATTGTGGAGGCTCACTCTGCCCTCTTCGCAGTGACACGAGATTTATGGAGACAGCTTGGCAGGTCAGAAGGGGAGGATCACTGTTCTCAGTTGTTCCCAGTGCCTTGTCTGACATGGATAGCATGGCATGGGACCAGGGAGAGACTGTGCTACTCTGTGCACTCCTTCCCCACCAGCAGCTCCAGAGATCAACTGTCCTTGCAACTGTTCCGAATGATTTTGAGGAACAGTAGTTTGATGATTCCCATTTACCAAAAGTACAGTAATAACATCAGTTCCTTATGACTTAAAAGGTCAAAATATGCTGCAATAAAAAATACTATGAGAGAGTATTTTAGAACAGTTTAAAACTTGTTCCTGTGTTTTCTAGCTCCTCTCCTTTGCTGACTGCATAGCTACTCACAGAGGTATGAGCAGACAGAGTTTATGAAACCTACAGTCAGTTTTAAATCCCCCCATCCCCTTGAAAAAAGCATTTTCCAGGGAAACCAAACAAAAATAAATCTAAAAATATCAGAATATCCCTTACCTACTCAAAATAGAGCACAAAAAGGAAACCACAAAACATTTAAGCTATCAGGAGTGTGGAAACTCTTCAGCTTTCTCAGTTTTCTGTGGTCTAATCAAGAGTGCAACTGCATTTAAGTAGCTCCTGGCACAGCTGTTTCAACCACTGAATGTTTTTCACAAGCACAAGTATTGTCAAAGGGTAAGTTACATTTTTGTCAATACTTTATCATACTGTTCTCAAGGTAAGTTTCCTTTGGGTAATCTATGAATTCAAAGGACAAGCTCTAAGATAGGCTAGCAGAATTTGAATAAAAAGAGTAACTGATTTAAATTGGTTTTATGTGATTTAGAAAAAAGGTCCTTAAATGACATTGTGCCACTGACATATGGAAATTTTAGAAAAATTACTCCATAGCTATACCAAGCCCTTCAACATTAGTCCATCAACCAATTTAAAGTACATTTGAGTAAACCTGTGATTGGTTTTGTTACTTCCAGTGAGATGATTACAAGGGAAATTTAGTCCCTTTTTCTCTGTAAAACAGAGTTCTAAACCAACTTAACTTATGAAATCTTCAGAGGGAAAAGATAATTTCAAGCTTCTCAAAATGAAACCCTTCATGTAAAAATTTTTGAATTTTATGTAAGTTCTGTAAATCCATATGAACCATATTTCTCACCCTGAGCTTGTCTGTAAGACTAGGCTTAGTTTGACAAAGACCAAAGATTGTAACCATGCTTACCTATGCTGCATTAAGAGCTGTGTGTGTCCTTCAACTTTATTGCCTTCGTTTCTTCCTGCCTTCTAAAGCACAATACTTTCTAAGTAACATACTCAGTATATCTTGAAAACATTTTATAATTTCTTTTGACATACCATGTCAAACCAAGGGCCAAAACAAAAGCAATTTTTCCCTTGATTTTGCAAAAATGTACTCCACTTTGATGTATGCTCTTGATAGTATAACAATATGATTATTCTTTGCATTAATATTCCCACCTATTGTTTAGTAACTTCTGTAGATAACATATGTGATGCTCAACCTTTTCTTTTATATTTAATTATTGTTATATGTGTTTTAGTTGCTCTGGTTCCTCACAAAATGGCCTAGCAGATTTTGAAAGTTAAATGAGTTTTCTGTTGTACATGAAAGCGTCCTTGCTTTTTTTTTGTGATAAAGATCCAGTTACTTTTATATTAAAATGCTCTTGCTTAAGGTTTTTGTTGCTCCTTTAATTAAATAGGCACCATATACCATCTTTTTTTCAAGCATTGCAGAAAAAATTAAAATAAAACCTGAAACAAAGTGAAAAACTTTACTGTTTTTAGAAACAGGTAATGACCGGTGATCATAAGAGTCAATTAAATACTGAAGTCTTTGTGTTTAAACCTGTTTGCTTTTCTGCCTTTTACTCTTCTAGTTTTAACACTTTGTGTCCCTTGTGTAAACTGAGTATCTTACCAAAAATATTTGGGTAAAAAATACATTAAGGAATTTCACTGCCCCTTAGTTTCAAACCACAAAACGGATTTATTTGAAAGAGAAGTTTTCCAGCACGAGGAGACAGAGATTGGTCTTCATTCTAAAGTGCAATGTTAACAATCTAAAGAATTACCTAATTTATTTAGTCTGTGCTGATTAACTTCGTTCTTGATGGAGACAGTTGCTATTGCATGTGATGACAAATGAAACTCCCTCCTATGCTGCAAAGTTTTCTGACTAAATTGGCTGGTTTCCTACTAGTCTCAATGGCCACAGAGAGCATCAAAAAGGAAACAGATGAAAGGAAGACTTGTGGTGTTTTTTAGGCTTTTTTGCTGTTCTTAAAATTTGAATTCAAAATATCAAGCTGTGTTGATTTGAAAATTGGTGTTTACATTTTATTAATTGTATTGTGTGCTGTGACACGTCTGTGAACCTACATCAATTAACCAGCTTCTTTTTCCAAGAATATGAGTGTTGTTTCAATTATCCTTTTGAAATTTTATTTGTGGCATGCTGTAATTATACCTTGCACATACATTTTGTAAAGTTTCCCATTGAACTGAGAAACTGTACATTGTGTTCACAAACCCCATCTTGTGTCTGCTGTTTTAAGCATGCTGTGAAAACTGGTCCTTTGTGCTCCAAATGTAAATTGGACATAGCTAATTGCACCTACTGCTGGTGAGCACGTTCACTGAATGCCTATTTCTGGAGGGAAATGTGCCTCCACTCCTCATGCTTAGACAGAACTTTGAGTTCTCCTTCAGATGTGCTTCACTATTGGCAGGGGTAGGCTTCACTGCCAGTGCTTCTTATTGGAAACCAGAACATTCTGTACTTTACTTGTTGATATAAGCCTGGAAATGTTTTCCTGGTTTGGATGTAGAATATTTCTCATTACTTTCCGTGCAAAACTCACTTCCTGAAACCCTGAGTGATTTTACTTATTCTGAAAGTAAAAGCAGTCTTACACTCTTGTGCTGTTTGTAGGGTCCTTCACTCGACAGAGAGGTACAACACCTAACACAAAGAGAGGCTGCAGTTCTGTGGTAAGCTGCAGCTGCTGAGGTAGGGAAGAGGAAGGTTCAAAAAAGGATGTGGTGCTATTATTGAAAATTCAGAGTCATTTGTGGATGTCTTGTGGGCACAGTCAAGGGAAATGCACAGAGGTGTAAACTCAGCAGACATCTGGTGGTAACAAGTTACCAGAGAGGAATTAAGGAATGGCTTCACAAAAGGGGCTGTTTTGGTTAGATGCAGTATCATTGTTACTCTGCCAGAAACATGAATCTGTTCCTGGTTTTGAGGAAAAGAGAAATGACTAAAAGCAAGTTAGAAGGAACAGCCAGTTGGTCCTAAAGAAGTAGTTGGTGAGTTGACCAGTGGAAATACACTGTGTCTTGAAGAAAATACTTAGTGAGAGCAAACCTGCATCACAGTAATGAAGAAGTGAAACTGTGTATGAACGCCTAAGGCCCAGCCCCCTTAGAATAGTGCTAATCCAACACATTACAATCTCTGTATCCCAGCTAAATAAAACCAACAAAATATAGCTTTAGAATTGAATATGAAAGAAAGGAGTGAAAACTTCTTTAAAAAATCCTATGATAGTTTGCTGATTTTCTGATGGCTACACACTAAGATCTCACAGAAGCTTGTGGATTGTGAATTATACCATTTCACACAAAAAGAAGAAGTAAACACACACTTTAAATTGCACAACCCAGCAGAAAGACCATGAGAATAATCACCTTGTTATAGGAAAAAACTGCAGGATTTTCATTTACTTATACCATTTTTACTTCTTCAGAACTATGTTCCTACTTCTTGGATACACAACAGATATTGAGGCAAAAGACAATAAAAAGTTTGTTTGAAAAACAAACAATACATGCTATGTAACATCAGCTCTAAGGCTTGTAATTTAATATCATGTAAGATAGTTTCACATGAAAACCATAGAATTCACTGAAAAAGGAATACAATTCTCATGCATCACAGAGGAAGATAGATTCCCATGTATCATTTTACAGGCAAAACACCTTTTATAAGGACCTGACTTACTGAAACAGTGAAATTGGCAAAGTCCAGATGTTAAGGGCTCATGCTCCTCTTAGGATTAGAGGGAGGAAAAATACTTTCTTCATAAGTATAAAGTAGCCCAGTACTGAGGAACAAAGTGAACTGCCTCATTGGACAAATAAGCAGCAGTGAACTAAAGGAATGTTTTCCTGGGATCTCTATCAGGCTTTTCTCCAAGAGATTTCATGCTCAGCTGAATGTTAGAAGCATATTATCTAGAAACACACTTCACTTCTGCATATGTATTATATTTCTCTGTTAGTAATAGAATATTAAAGCTGTTTTCTTGGTAAGCCAAGGCTTCTGATGTAGCAGTAGCCCACCTCTTTGTGTGTCTCTCACATATTTTAGCAGTCCCAAGTATTTACATAATACATAATCTCTGGTTACAGACAGAGGTTGCAGAGTTAGAAGTGGAGAATTATGTCTAGAGCTATTCAAAGAGATTAGAATTTGCAGTTTGTTTTCAACACAGTTGAATAACATTCAGGGTTGTTCATTGGTGGGGTTTTTTTGTTGGTTTTAAAACTTTCTGACATATTTAAGCAGATTTTCTGATGTGCTGCTTTACTGAAGTGTCTGCTTTTTCAGCATATACTTCAGTAAAGTGTTTTCACAGTATCATGAGTGTGTGTTTGGGACAACAAAGCTGTCTTAAATTTTTAACTTTTCTTGCTGACCTTAAAAGAGGAAATGTTTTTGAATCCTATTTAAAAATATGAGTCAACAAGGGACAACTCACATAAAAGAATAGGAGTGTATTTTCATCAGAGTGTGATGGGCACATCATCTCACACAGTATCCCTTGATTTGGAATTCCATCTGCAAATGGCAGCAAAATGGTCCATACACAAGTCTGATGGTCTTTGCTTTTACTAATTATATGGTCTCCTTAACAATTAATGACAGTAAAGCATGTCAGGAAGGGAAAAGTATGATCATTAAGAAAGAAAGTGACCCTGTGATGGCAAAATACTTCACTTGTACTAGATAAGGGAATTGCTCCCACTGTGTTTGCTTTTGTAAACAAAATGAGTGGTCAGGATGTTTCTCAGGATCCAGTGCATATAGGAGGAGCAGCCACTACTGGATTCTCAATTGCATAATCCTACAAGACAGGTGCACACACCGTAAAAGGGACATCTCTGGGGTAGCTTTGCAGACAAATGTCTCAAGGGACCTGTTGCTGTGCAGTATCACAAAGGGCTGACAAAATGTGTAACAGCAGGGGAATTGATGCTGTCACTTCAGCATGGAGTGATTTTTGGGATTGGACAAGGGACTTTGCTGTATGGAAGTACAGATACTGAGACATTATGCACAGCAATGGCATCAAAAGGCAGTCTTGGCATTCTATTGGCGTTAAATAATGACACTTGATACCACATTCATGGATTAGTGACAGCAATGTCTTCAATATGAGTTTCCAGGATAAACCATGATAGCTGGAGTATTGGTCATTATTTGTGGCAGTGTTCATGAATACAGCAGTAAGAGCGAACTGCATTAATTCTTAGTGGTACTGGCTCCAGCAAATATATCAAACCTGTCTTTCATACTAATGTTCTTTAGTATGTAAAATAAAGTTCAAGGTTTGGGCTTGAGTCCAGCCTCTCTGATTGCTCGAAGTGCTGGAATAACAGTAATGTTTAGCAACTTCATTCCCCTACAGTGGATATATATAAAAGTAGCTGTGTAAGAGACTTTCTTGGCTACCAAATTGAAAATGAACTCTCTACAAACCAAAAGACCCATTGGAAACCTGGCTTTCTGCTGTAAGATTTTGTCTTTACCAAAAAAAGCTCAGTCCAACTGAACAAGAACAAGGCACTAATCATGCTTTATTCCTGTAGGAAAAGGGTGGAAGAAGAAATACAGAATGGCAGAAGCTGATAATGGTGCTGGACGTGGTGCTCTGGAAGAAGGTGCTGCTACAGAGGGCCCTGTGTGACTCCAATACTGAACTGAAGGAGCTCAAACAAACATCCGTGTCTGTGCCAGGGAATTCAGGACTGAGGCACAGAGTGATAGTCTGTGCTGCGACACAGAACTGAACAGTAAGGCAACACGAGAGTAAATGAGAGTAAAATGGACGGCAGCACTGCAACTCCTGTCTCCAGTGGGGTCCAACCAGACACCCGGCGCAGCTGCACAAGCCCTGCACACACTGCGACATTACTTTCCCTACTTATAATGGTGTGAGCTACTCGTATTGCCATGGGAAGTGTCCACACAATTTGTGAGACTTTTCCCTGCGGGCTCAGCTCGGGTACGGCTGGCCCTGGGCACGGTGCTCCTGCACTCCCCAGATGTCCCGTATCTCCGGGGGGGCTGGCACCTAAGGGGTGGCTACCGCGGCCAAGGAGCCGCTCCGCTCACGACCCTCCTGTGCCCGCCACAAGCAGCAAAATCATCCACCACAGGCAGAGAAATCGGCCGCAGCCCCTCAGCCACCGTCCCGGCGAGCCCTTGACAGAGCGACGACCCCGCCCTCCGGCCCTACGCCACCACAGGCGGGGCCGCGCACGCGTGTCACGGCAGGACTGTAAGTCTCCATTTTGTGTCAATTTCACCCTCCTTCTCCCTCTCCCCGCTGCGGATCGTTCCAGCGGGAGGAGCGGGCGGCGGGCGCTGAGGGGGAGTCCGAGGGCACCGCTGCCCCCGCTCCCTGAGGCGGTGCCGCCCCTGTGCCCTCCGCGTCCTCGCTGCGCCGTCATCCTCCTGTCCCTCCCCTCCGACATTGAAACACTCTCGTGGGCACGTTTCGCTCTAATGAAAAGTGTTTTATTGGACCCTCGTGAGCGCTGCTGTGGCCCCTCGGTGAGCGGCAGAAATACGGTGTGTTACAGCAGATCCATTAATTCCCACGCTCCAGCAAAACGCGAGGCAGTCATTGCAACAAGCAGCCCATGGTTGGATCACCGAGACTCGAGCAATCGCCTAACTTTAAATTGCTGCGTAAGGCAGTAACGCTTAAAGCCATTTTAGGTGCCTTACGCACTTTGTCGAAGTGATGGATCAAGTGCTTTTATATCAGTTCGTAAATTATTTTAGCTGAACATGGGTAGGCTGAGTGATAATACCATACTGAGGGCAAAGGTACCTATGTTTTTCCATAGGTATATTCCAAGGATACCATGTGTCCAAGGAATAGATTCATATTGCAGATTCCCAGTAACTCATTTAAGAAATTAGTAAAATCACGATGAAGAACAACAAAAAGCCCCACTCCCTACCTCCTCCCCCAAATAGTCCTCTTGTTCTTGGTTCTAGGCTGGAACCTAAAATGTGAGCTCAGAGATTTTCAGCTGAAAGTTGCTTTTGAGACAATATTTTAAACTATTTTTGTGGGGTATAGTGTAATTAAAAATCTTAAATGATTTAACACTCTTAAGAAGAGGAAAATACAAAGTTCAGTTCAAAGAACAATTGCACAATATGTCACCTGTAAGCAGTTTTTTAAGTATTTAATTTTTGACTGTTGGATGTTGGTGATTGAAGTGAAACATTCCAGACCATGTGCTAAGATCTTAATTTTAAATTGAATCACTGAAATGTCTAATGGAAAAATGACATTAAATATTTTGCCTTTTTTTTCAGGACAAGATGTCTCTTATCTCCAATAAATAGCAGGCCCCCCGATTACATAACCTGCTTTCACATTTCCCTTCAAATGCACTTTTAGACATTCTGAGTAGTTTTAAATCTTTGAATGATAGCAGAGTACTGTTCCTATCTTCAAAGTTACATCCTGTGTAAAGAAATTTTACACACACACACACTGCTTTTTTCCTGTGTTAGGCAGAGTGCTAACAAATGCTGAGTTTAGTTTGCTTGTCAATTCCACCACTTACTATGAAACCTTTAGTTTATTTCTTTCAGCTTGTTTATTTTTTTCCCTTGTGAGACATTTGGGCAGAGATGTTGTTAGTTTCATTCAATGGGAGCTGTTACATTTCCAAGTATAGCACTTCTGATGCAAGTTCTAATTCAATCTCCTCAAAATACGCTGTTATAATAGTGCTAATTTAATTGGTATTGTAGTATTGAGAAAACTTAGAAGAATGAAGGCAGCAATATGTGAAAGCTGTGGAGCCTATTTGTTTTCATTCACTTATTTATTAAACATTTATTTTATTTGAATCCATTTTTCATATGGTTTTATTCAGCTTCTTATAATTTTGTTTTCTTTGTAATGGTTTATGTCTCAGAGTGCAGTGAGAATAGTGTGTTACACAAAGCCTGTACTGATAGTAAAATATTTTAGTTTAACAGCCTTTGAACTATATGTTTGCAGTTTCCATTGACTTTGCTAGTGGCCAAGGCAATACTTTTACATGCTGGGAAAATTGGAGGATATAGAGATGCTATTGGAAACAATGGGTCAACTCATATAACTTAATGTTAAACATGGGATTATCCACTTGTCTTTCATATTATAACTGTGTATGTACTTTATAGGATTTGCCTTTTTAGAGTTACAATGTATAATCCTCTCATATTCATTTTGTCATTTGTCACATGAATCCGTTTGTGAATTTGCAGTAAATTGAATTACTCAGTTTTATACGTCAGTCATTCTTTCTTCTCCAGTATCTGCAGCTTCAATTATGTCAATTACATTTGTTTATATTATTTCATATATTTGTAATTTTGCCTATTTCTGTCAAGGTTAAAAATATTGTCACTTTCCAACTTTGTCAGCTGATTTGTGTATAGAATGTCTTTAGTGTGTAAATAAACAGCTTCAGACAAATCGGCCATGTTTACTACAGAGGGCAAATGTAGACATATTAAGTCTCCAAGAAAAACATTGTTGACTTCTGTAGCTCAGATCCTAATAGGAGAATGATTAAAAAATGCAAATTGATTATTTTAGAATATTTTGCTGCTGTGTAGGCAATGTTTTATTTTGTTCATCAATATAAGTTGACCAGTATCATCCATATTTTCTCCTTATTAAGCTAATATCTGAAATGTCTTTTTTGCCTTCCTTTAGATTTTTTCTCACTTAGATTTAAGTTATTCTTACAGGGCTACATGGTTTTGTTGCTTTATTTCCATAAGCTCTAGAGGGAGATGGACACTTTAAAGAAAGTCTTAATAAATTATGTTCATTCTTCTCATCTTTCTCTACTCTAGCAGTAATTTATCAAATAGATATGTTTGGTGCAATGTGTTCCTTGTGCATCATTGTAGTTTATAACTCCTATTTTCTGAGTTCAGTGCTCAAATTCATATGTAAATGTGTTTTTTTGTTTGCTTGTTTGTTTTTATTTATTATTTTAAAGGCCTAACCAAATCTTTGTTTGCTTTGTTTGCTGATAAAATGCCTTCTGGGTTCCTTTGAGAACCAGGGAGGGAAATACGATTGTCTCTAAAGGCACAGGATAATTCTGAGTATCCGTGCTCAACAGTCAATGTCAGAATTTGAAGCCTTTCACTTCTGCGTGTAAATTTTTGTAGTGAAGGAGGTACCTCTCCACTTAATAATGTGCACACAAACCAAGGATAAAATTGTGTTGTAAGAGAAAAGTAGTTTCATAATAAGCATGTAGAAAGCTTTACTGGTAAAAATGACTGGCATTAGTTGAATGTTATTCCTGTTGGAAAGGGCTGGATCTGGCCCTGTTTATGACTAACCCAGCACCCACTGTGTCCAGGCAGAGTTATTTGGGACTGTGCAATTAGATTGTACTTGTTCTCTAAGTGACTCAGCTGTTCAGAGAGTTTCTGCAGAAGCCCTTAATTAGGACTAGTTCCTCCTTCCTTCCCTTAAATTTCATGACAGTCTGCTAGCTGTCTTTCTGCAAGGAACAGATTGGAAAGTTGTTGAAAGAGCTCTCCTCCACCAGTGCATTGATTGTGAGGGGGAATCCCAAGCTGTAAAAGGCCCCTAAATGGAGGTTCCCAAGACTGTAATCCCTGAGGGAGATGTGTCAGGGTGGGAGGGCTGAGGGTACCTACAGAGGGGAGCAGGTGTTTGCATAGGTCCCTGCAGATTGTTATGGTAACAGTGTAGAATTTTTCAAATTTATTGAGTGCTTCTAAAGGCCTGCTCCTTTTGGAAGTGGTGTAGCTATTCTAGTAGCAAACTTGAACAATTGTAAAGAGGTCTTAGGAAAAAAAGCTAGTTTTAATCTTTTGGACAATACTAAAGAAAATGTCCTAATTGTGAGGTGTAAATAAACCTTTTTATTTTATTCAGACTGTGTGCCTCTCCTCTCATCAATTTGCACTGCAATACTGAATAGTCCCAGTGTAGCTCATCAGATTTGCATTGTAACACATAACAGCTGCATTTGTCTGCTTCACATTTCTAGATACTCCAAAGTACAGAATTTCTGTATTGGCACTGCCGTGATGCCTGTTAGTGTATCAAAGTAATGCTCTTACTGCATGAATAGTCAAAAACATTTATATAAATTCTTCTGAATGTAAAGGTTTTTCAGCATTAACATTTGCAGAGATTTAGCAAGGTGTAAAGTCACTAAAAATCTGATGTGTCTGGTAGGTATTGGCCTTGGCAGGTGTTTCGTTGTTCAGAAGTCATTGTATACCAACTTGTTGGAATACTTTATATATGTCATTTGTTTTCAAAATTATTTCTGAAATGTTAAGTATAAGACCTTAAATTGGCATAGTGTTGATGCTTGGCACTAAGTATGCATATTATTTATCCTTTTCAGTATTATTATGCAAATACTGAAAATTAAGTACCTTCTGAACTGTTTTGCTGGATTTGTGCACAAGTCTTAACTGAGAACTAAGAGGTAATGAAGGCCTGTTAGAAAGCAGTGGGTAACACACGAGGCCCAAATTTGCATTTTAGCTGGCATTTGGAATGAAATCAGTGTTCTGTTAGTAAAAACAATATGATTCCCTAAACTGGTAGGAAGTAAAGTATTCCATAGGGACTTTGGATTATGAAATAGCTTTTAAATAGCATTACTACAGTAATATTTTTCTAAATGATCCCTAAAATGAAAAGATGCTTGATTTTGTTGTTTTCTGTTGTCACTATTTTTCCCACTTTGATGCTTTACCTGACTTTTGCTGCCTTCCTGATACTCCTCTTAAAAAAAAAAAAAAAAAAAAAAAAAAAGGAAATACCATTAATTTTGTATACTTTATCCACGATCTTTTTGGCATTTCCATGAATCAAAACCAGTAGCTTCATTACTTGGTCATTTAATATATAGTAGCAGAGCAACCATGCTTACCTTATGCTGCATTAAGAGCTGTGTGTGTCCTTCAACTTTCCTGCCTTCATTTCTTCCTGCCTTCTAAAGCACAATACTTTCTAAGTAACATACTCAGTATATCTTGAAAACATTTTATAATTTCTTTTGACATACCATGTCAAACCAAGTGCCAAAACAAAAGCAATTTTTCCCTTGATTTTGCAAAAATGTACTCCACTTTGATGTATGCCCTTGATAGTATAGCAATATGATTATTCTTTGCATTAATATTCCCACCTATTGTTTAATAACTTCTGTAGATAACATATGTGATGCTCAACCTTTTCTTTTATATTTAATTATTGTTATATGTGTTTTAGTTGCTCTGGTTCCTCACAAAATTGCCTAGCAGATTTTGAAGGTTAAATGAGTTTTCTGTTGTACATGAAAGCGTCCTTGCTTTTTTTTTGTGATAAAGATCCAGTTACTTTTATATTAAAATGCTCTTGCTTAAGGTTTTTGTTGCTCCTTTAATTAAATAGGCACCATATACCATCTTTCTTTCAAGCATTGCAGAAAAAACTAAAACCTGAAACAAAGTGAAAAACTTTACTGTTTTTAGAAACAGGTAATGACCGGTGATCATAAGAGTCGATTAAATACTGAAGTCTTTGTGTTTAAACCTGTTTGCTCTTCTGCCTTTTATAGTTTTAACACTTTGTGTCCCTTGTGTAAACTGAGTATCTTACCAAAAATATTTGGGTAAAAAGTACATTAAGGAATTTCACTGCCCCTTAGTTTCAAACCACAAAACGGATTTATTTGAAAGAGAAGTTTTCCAGCACGAGGAGACAGAGATTGGTCTTCATTCTAAAGTACAATGTTAGCAATCTAAAGAATTACCTAATTTATTTAGTCTGTGCTGATTAACTTCGTTCTTGATGGAGACAGTTGCTATTGCATGTGATGACAAATGACGCTCCCTCCTATGCTGCAAATTTCTTGTGCTGGGACATGTCCTAATGATTTAATGATTTCAGGCTTTCAGTCTCTTTTTAGTTCATGTTGTGTTATTAAATATTTATGAATTATACAGTTGTGATGAATCCGATTTCAGAAGAGCAGAATTTGGTTCATTGCAGAGAAATTTTCAGGTGAAATTTGTCTTTAAAACATTCAGTATTAGAAAAAGACGGGGAAAGGACAGAAGGGATCTTGCATAAATCTGAGGTTTATGAGTCTCTAAGTCTTATTTTTGATTAGGCAGATGTTTTGCTGAAGAAAATGGGTAGTCTTGTTTAAAAATATTTATAGAAAAACCAAAATGCAGGCCAGCAGAGCAAACAGAGTTCGAATGAGAACCTAATGGTCTGTCTAATATTTCTGTAGAAAATGTTACAACCCTGGACTTCAGCTTCCATTGCTCTGCAAGCCTTTATATGAGTTGGATTTAAACTGCAGTGATTTTATTTGGGGACGTGCTGATTGTCAAACTACTGTGCTTTGTGTGTTGCTGCAAACTATTGTCAGCTAAAGTGTTTGGTTCAGTTATCATTACAGACTGGTGTAAGACTGGTTATTTGCCTGTTAAAAACTGGAGTGAAATATTGGTAGCGAAATATTTGTATTATATATAGAAGACGTTTTTATAAATGTATTTATCATGAGTTGTCCTACTAAGAACTGAATTGGAAAAGGAAGAATATGGAGAGTATTCTTGGCAGTCTGGCTAGCAATGCGGCTGTTCAGTGTGGGATAGTAAATAGTTGTGGGGTGGTGAATAGTTACTTGTCTGCAGCTTTGTGACAAAAATCAGGATTAGTGTTTGAAGTTATATGAGAGGATACTGGGGGCAGGATTTAAATCAGGGAAGATTTAGAGGTGGTTGGATACGGAAGCAAAACAGTGCAAAGAATCTTACTCAGGATACAATTTGAGGTACTCGAAGGTTAGACAAAACTGCATTTTAGTATAGATATTTTGATAGGAGTAGTCAAATAAATGAAAATTACTTTCTCAGGAAAACAGGGTTTTTTAAAGGTTTTTGTTTGCCTAAAGATATAGAAAATTGCTTTAAAATTTGAAAGGAAAATATGAAACTGAAAGTTCTATTCCATTTGGCAGCTGTTTTTTCTTTATTTTTCTAGTGTAATGTTCGTTTTCGATCATGTGTGTGAGCATTCATTGTATATTGGAAATAGGAATATGAAGGCAGCATTAGGAAAGATAAAATCATTCTACATTATTTCTTAAATATTTTATAGTTATTACAACACTTGCATTGTAACGGGTTCTGTGTTGAATGCTGAGACTGAACGATGCAGTTATCAATAGTATTTGTCACTATTGCAAGGAACCACCCATTGCAGTGTGATTTATTTCCAGATGCCAGGGCCTCTGTGACTGTTTGCAAGGTCAGAATGCTTCACACTGACAGACTGTGCAAGTGTCTGTACACAGAGATCAGGTCCCTTCTCAACCTTCCTGATAAGCTGAATAAATTAAAATCCTTAATAGGAAAAGATGAGGATATCAAATAGCTGTTGCAAAAGACAAGCTGTAAAATTCTTTGTGAGCAAAGGAGAGAGAAAAAGACCAAAATAAAGTGGCAGAAGAGTGTGATTGTTGTCATAATCTGAAAGGGGTGGCTGGTCTACAGCAGTTTCAGAGAATTAATCAGTGACACACAAATGAAGGAATGCTGTTCTGGAAAGCTCTGTTCGTGATCCCTCCTCAACATGTGTTAGCTCTCAGCAAAGCTGGTTTTGAGAAAGCTGTTCTCTTGCTTATTGTCTCAGAGGCTATGTCAAATAGTACAGGGTTTGCTCACAATGATCTGAGTGTGGATAAGGCGACCAAATTCTTTAGAAACACATTTGACTCACCTTACTGCTCATAAGAATTACAAGAGTAGTGCTGGTTCTACAAGGAAACAGCCAATATAGAAAATTCATTTGTGAACCATGAATACTTACAAATTCATGTAGTTAATAGTTTATTTTGTTTCCTTTCCAGCTGTTCTAAGTGGTTTATTAAACTGAAAATGTCTCTGTAAATACTAAGAAGTGAAGCTTTAAAAGCAACTAGGCCAGGAGTAGATAAAGTACATTATTTGACAAAGCTGTGTTGTCCTCTTGCATCTCTCAACCGGGCAAGTAATTAATGAGGATCTTTGTCCTACTTAGTGTTGTTTTTTTCTCAAAAGTACCAAAGCCAAACTTCAGCTTTTTAAGTGTCTTTAATGTGTTTAGTCACATTTTACTCTCATGCTGTCTTTTCCAGCTTGGGCAGAACCCTCTTGTTGCTCTTGGCATGGAAGGTCTAATTTGATGGAGGTTGAACATTGTGAACCTAAACAGGGCTTTCAGCTCCCCATGCTAATTATTCTCATTTCATCAGGCACAAGTAATAGAACCACTTGCAGTGACCTGCTTTGGACCTTATATAAAGTATAAGGTTTCTTCCCTTGTTTTTTCCAAGTGTTACAAGCAATGGTGGCTATAAATGCTGTTTAACTCCTGATGTAACATCTGTCCTTCCACAGAGGAAGGTGCTGTCATCTAATTCAGCTAAGGCTCATTTATGTATATTTCTGAGAACTTCTGCTCTCTGTAACAAGAGATTTTTTACTAGTCAGCACTGCTTGTCAGGTTATTTATGCTGCAGATCTTGATATTTTTTAGTCATTATCTCTGAAAAATCTAAGATGATCAATGTAACTGAGAAGCTTTAAGCAGCCACTGCATGCTAGGTGATCAAGGAGGCAACTACAGGCCACTCCTACAAAACCCGATTTTTAAAATGGCTATGTAAATTACTTTTTCTTTTAGGTGTCAGCTCTTCAACTTAACTGAGACAGAAACATGCACAACTGGCAGAAAGGGCTTTTCTCTCTAGAGCTGAATTGTGCACCTTAGCTGGATATTGAGGGAGTAGAATTTCAGAGGAATCTTTTCTGAATCTGACTGAGACTCTTAGGGCTATTTTAAAAATATTTAAAGATTGTTTTATTTTGGTAAAATGTTGTCTTTTTTTTCCTTAAGTAGTTTTGTCATCTTTGTGTTACTACAAGGAACCTGAGACAGATTAACATTGTGCAAATCTGATTAAAATTATCTGTGCTGTTTCAAAGGTCAGGTGCACTCAGTGAATTTGCTTGCAAATTATTTTGTTTATTCTGTGTACGTATGCATCTTGAGCTCTATAAAGGTCAGGAGAGGAGATTCATTTTGGAATTTAAAAGAAGTTAGGTTTTTACTGCTGTAGCCCTGGTTAGTTTCATTTGAACTAATAAAAATTGTTTTGCTTTGTTGGTTTTGTTTTGCTGTCAGTTTAATTTTTCTAGAGAAACTTGTTTGTAAATATGAGGTCTACTTGAAAATAAGACAGTATTAGTAATGCATTTTATTTTTTTTCATATTTTACGTGATCTTTATTAGGTACTAAATTAAGTACTGCTTGTACAAATTAAATCCTAGTCTTATTTGGTTTTTGGTTTCTTGGATTCTTTAATTCATCTGGTAGACTAATTATTTTCCCAACCAGAGTAATATATCTAAAGGATACACAGCATTTAACTGTCTCTTGCCACAAATACTTTAATAAAATAGGCGTGGTGATGCAATTCCTGTAGAATTTATAAGAGTGCTGCTATTAATGTTCAGGTTGAATAATATAACCACAAAAGGATTGATTTGTATGTCACGAAGCATAACTAATTGCAGTTGTTGGTCACAGAACCAGTGACAATTAGTAAGGAAGTGGGCTTCTATTAAATACAAAAGAAACTGCATTGTAAAAGCCTAATTTTTGTCCTAAAAAAGACTGTTATATAAGCCCCCTTGCATTCCAGTTCTGTCTCTAGAATGGTTGAAATATTTCTGATTGTTTGAAACAAAAAAACCTTTTAATGATACTTGTAGGAATGAAGAAATTTTCAAACCAATAATAACAATTTTCACTAAAAAGTATCTTCTTCAAAGTTTGCATTCACTTGGAAAGTCTTGAGCTGTTTAACCAAATCAGATTTTCCTGTCAAGATCATTCAGACGTTTTGTTTTCTGACTTAAGGAGGTGGAATCTGAATGAGGCAGAACATGCTGATTGAATGAACATAGTACTAAAACTTAACAAAACTCTGTGTTTTAGTGCACATTTACTGGAAGGATGGAGAAATTTTGCAGTTATATGAGAGGTTAAGAAAATTGTTCTGAGTCTTTTTATGTGTAGAAGAATATCAATGTCATGTGGGCAGTTGAGGTGCTTTCAGTCATAAGTAATAGATGTCATTGTAAGCAGAGCACTTGCCAAAGATTGGTTCAGTGTGTATTTAACCTGCAGTTGCTGCAGTCCGTGTGGATGTAACCAAGCTTGGCCATTAGTAGCAACAGATTGGTCACACTGGTTTCTTTTTAGTTTAAAAAATTGCTTTAGTAAATCGGGTGCTTGCCCAGGCTGGTTGGTTCTAATTTTGTAGGGCAAAAATGGGACTGCTGGGTGCCTCCTTTGAAAGACACAGAAGATGCTGAGGCCTAGACTAGGTGCCTTTGCTTGTGAGCGTTTTGCCAAGATGCCACTCCCGCTTTGAGGCTCTTATTTTTCTTGTCTGTTTCTTACTAATTAGTATAATTTGTAAGCTTTCCTCCACTGAGTCATTATTGTTGGTAGCAGGCACTGTCATTTCTCTTTATCTAAGTGTTTCCAATGAGAACGATTTCTGTGCTTTTCATCAGTTTTGCTGTTTGAATCCTAGTCCATTAATTAACTTTAGTATTTTATACCTGTTGTGAGATGTAGCCTTCCCAGTGCTGCAACTGAGGCTGTAGGTGCTAGGCCTTGACAGTGTGATTTAAGAAAAATTTTAAAAATTTAAAATTGGGAAACTTCAGGATATTTGAATTAGAAATTAGAATATGTTTTGTTACAAAAACCCCCAAAACCCTAAGCATTGTGTATACTTGACTTACTTGGAAAACTTTCTGTTAAATAATATGTTTTCCTGTTTTTCACTTTCCCAGGTGTCAGGGGAAAAAACATTGCATTCTAGTACTGTGATATTAACACTTCTCACGTCATGTTAATTCTGGTGTGTGGCTTGTTTTAAGAAGGCTTGCTTAAGTGGGATAAAATCCCAGTATGACATATGCTATGATGGCACATTTCCGAGAGGTAAGCTTGAGAATCATAGTTACAGACAAAGTATCAGGATCTGAATGCAGGGGAATAGAGAAGAATAGAAATGAAGAAAAGATGGAAATATTGTTCTTTAGAGGAAGATTAATAACACATTTGGGAGTGATATATAAGGGTAGGTACTGCACATAATCAGAATTCTGGCTTATATAAATACTTTGGATGCTAGCTAAAGCTTCTAAAATTACTTTTTCTTCCAGAACTGTGTTGTAATATAGAACCACATTCATATTCATATCTTTACACATAATAAAACATTTGTACCAGTGAAGATCTTTTAAACTTTGATATACAAAAGAAACTCTTTTGAAACATTTGGAGTTGGTAGTAGATTCTGAGGTATTAGGTACTAAGCATCCTGTGAGATACACTGGGAATCCTAGAATTAGGAATACTTTGTCCTTGAACTTTTTTGTTATTATTTGATACTGAGACCAGAGCAGTGGCTTTCTGTGTATGGAAATTTGGTGTATGGGTGTGCCTATGCTGTAGTGGGCCCTGCAGAATTATGTACTTAGCTGCATTTGGACATTTATTTTATTGTCATTAGGAAGCAAAATGGCTATTTCTCTTGCAGTGTAGGAATTAATTCCTAGATAGACTCCTCTAATGGATGGTTTCAAACTGGTGTAGCTTTATCTGAAAAAAAAAAAATATTAATTTTGATATATTGTATTGAATCTGTTTGTTGCCATGTTGTGGTGGATTGCATCAGTTCCCTTGGGTGCTTCTCATTTATTCCGTGTGTGCAATGCAGGTGATTCTGGGCAGCATTCTGGGACACTCTTCCTTTCAGCTTCCTGTGGATATGGACTGCAAACAGTGGAAACTCAATCTGAGCACAGCCGCTGTTTTCTGAAATACAAAGCACACAAGTGCCTTGCTGTTCCTGCATGTTGTGTATGCACCTGGGATGGGAAATAATCAGTGGCTGCTCTTGTCTTCTGGCAATAGCACTGCTGCTTTTGTGCCTGTAAACTCCTGAGGCTGAAAAGTTGTGGCTGGATTCTTCCTTTGAGCATTATTCATTCTGTCCATATATATTACGTGTTTCTCTTGTTATCTGCTTAGGGTTCCATGCTCAAAATTGGCTGAATTAGTTATGCATTTGTTGAGTTCCCCTTTGTTTTGGAGAATGAGTACCATCTCTTCAGGAAGTTTGAAGACAAAACTGGAGAATACGAAGAATTAAGTATTGTCAGTGTTGATGAAAAACATAAGTCAGGAAAAAAAATTGATAGCATTGTTTAAATAGCTTCTCATAAATGTGTAAGATTCTCATTAGTCCAACATCAGAAGTCTAATGAATATTAATGAATGAGATCAAAGACATTTAGAAATCAAAGCAAGTAAACAACAATTATTTTTAAGAATTATATAAGTTTTTAACTGCACAAAAATATAAATCATTTTAACAGAATGGCTCCATGAGAAGTTTTTCTTGAAAATATTTTTCCTGAAAATTTTTGTGTTGAACTAGAAAGGCAAGTATGTAACATAAACCAGAAAAATACATACATCAAAACATGAAATAGATAAAATGTCTTCATTATGCTGTACTGAAATACCCAAATTAAACTGTGGAATCTAATAGGCTGGGAATTTTTACTTGACCTGAGTCCATGATTTGAGCTTGACTCAGACTGTCAACACAAACGGGTAAATATTGCGAAGGAAATTACTTTTGGATCTCAGACCTTTACTGTTTCCTTCTACATTTCTAGTACTTTTGGACTAAAGTTATCTGTGCTGAAACATATACATAGTGTAATCCTGTTAAAAAAGATAGGTTTACATGTCATTTAATACATGCAA